>NW_020897778.1:1789847-2060617 GCF_003984885.1 Neopelma chrysocephalum | reverse complement strand
TGGAGTGGGGCAGCAGGGGGAAAATAGTGGAGAAATCTTGTGTACTGGTTCTATTTCTGTGGTGTGAAGGGGAAGGAGGCAACTAAGGGAGGAGAAAGTGTGGGCAGCAGTGAGGGAGTGTGGGAGGATGTGAGAGGGAAAAGGGGATTTGGAGAGGAGAAGAAGAAATTAAGTAAAACACGAAGTACCCAGGGGTGTAGGGTGCATAAAATAACAAATAAGGGGGATGAAGGAAGACCCTTGGACAGTGCCCTTTGCTGTCAGCAGAGCCCTCCATCACCTCTGGTGTGGTCATGGATGGGGGATGTTAAAGATCCTGACAGTGTTTGGGTCAGTCAGGGCTCTCCAAGGCTACACACAACTAAATAGGGCATGGAAGTCCTTTATGGTGACCCAGACATCTTAAGTACTTTTCTTGCAGTTAAAACTTTTTGGTTTATCTTTGGTGTGAGCTTAAACCGGTGGTAGGTTTAGAAAAAATCTGAGAAAGGTTTGATTTAAGGGTCTGGGCCCCCTTCCCTGTGTAGGGAACGTAGCTGTGATTAAGTTTCACAGCTGTACCCTGTAAAGCCTGGAGACACTGACCTCTCCTTGGGGAGGAAATCTGATGGATTCTTGGCTACCCGTGTGTTATAAATAGAAGCCTGAAAAGACTTAGCAGAAAACTAGCAGCCCCATAGTGGTTTAATTTGTTTATGTTACCTGTTTATAAAGTGGAGCTGTTTTTGTGGCAGTGCTGGTGTTTGTTGTTAAATGTTGAAGTGCTTCTGAGTGATGTGTAGGTGTGAGGTTCAGGTCAGAGCGAGTAACTGTTCTCTTCAGTGAGACCTCTGTGATCAACCTGAGCAGCTTTGCGTGGGTGGAACTGTAGTGACAAGTTTGTGAAAGGTCTTACAGAGTCTTTCCTGTCTCACCTGTGTATGTGGGACCGTTAATGCAGAGCCTGTTGTCTTAAATGGGAAGAAATTCCCAGGCTCTCTGAAGTTGGAGTTGTTCAGGCTTGATGTAAAGCTTCACTGCAAAACTCCCAGTTGCAGGAAGGAGATTGAGAGGGTTTGTTCCACTCCTGAATTCATCTCTGCAGAGGCCCCTCGGGTTGTGTCTTTGAGGTTAAATTTCTTGAGGTTCGAGGATTGGTTTTGTGTTTGCTTGTTTCCATGTTTTTAAATATTTTTTTTTTATCTTTAATGTTAACAAGTTGGTTTTTACCTCCTTTAGACACCGAGGATGCCAGTGAGACTGACCTGGCCAAGCACGACGAGGAGGACTTTGTAGAAATGAAAGAACAGTAAGTAACCCACACTAATCCAAAGTAAGGTAATATTCTGTTTATTTGTGGGTTTGGGGATGTTATTTTCACAAAACTGCAGAGTTTTGAGCCAAGATTGGGGTTTTTAAATGCCTAGCCCAATGGAATAGCTCATAAGACCATATACTTGTATTTCTGCTCTTCTCAGTTACTTCCTCTGGTCTATATGTATTCAAGGAATTAAGCTGCTGCTGTTTTGGTTAAAGAAATAGTTATGAGTTTTGAGTTTTGCTGCAAATGGCTCCTGCTGCTTTAAATAAAACAAAGGATCTGCTTTATATAAGCTAAAAAAAAGCAAGATGCCTGTCAAAATCCCTTAAACAATGGCATGCTAGTCCTGTCCCAGAAATGGGCTTTTTGGAGACTGGAAGTAGTTTCCTGTGATGTTTAGGAGTATTTGCAGTATTTTCAGTTCTTGCTTACTGGAAGTGACGTGTTTTCATACAGGTCAGGAAGGCTTGGCCTGTGTTAAACCACAGATACGTGGTAAAGGAAACGTAGGTTTGCAACAGAACCGGGAATAGACTTTGGGGTTGGTTTTTTTTAATAATGTCAAGATCTACGTGAGGAGATGCCTTGTGTTACATGTAGGGAGCTAATACACAAATAGTAAGACTTGGCCAAGTGGCAGAATGATTCTGCTGTAAAGCTTCTGGTGTTTGTGGATCCAAATGTCATTTTAGATATTAACATTAACAAATATTAATTCTATTTTATCGTGAATTGTTCCCATAATATTTGATTTGTAAAACCAATGGGGTGGCAGAGGTTTTTTTTAGACAGAACGAAAACCTCTGAATTTGAATAAAATTCTTTTAATTCGTTGTTCATTTGTTTTCTGAAGTTCTGAAAAGTTTTTAATTCTGTGTCAACATGTTGTAACCTAAAGAGATGGTGGAATAGGCTCTGTATGCTTGGTTTTCAGAGTAAAGTTTCATGCTGACTGTCTTTGCAGGATGTATCAGGACAAACTGGCATCTCTGAAGAGGCAGTTGCAGCAGTTGCAGGAAGGTAAGCTTTGAAGGGGGACTTTTTTATATTCCTAGACAATTTTCAGCACTTGTCAAATGCCATGGAAGGATGGGGGTATTGGAAGATGTGAGCTGCATCCTTCACTGCATGTGGGCTCTCAGCTGTGCTGCTGAGTTAAAAATGTCAACCACTTCCATCCTTTTTCCCTCTAAACGCTTGTTAATCCTCTTGTGCTAAAGCATTTCTTAAAAGGAATAATGCACTTTCTGAAGAAGCAGGGAATATACTTTTCCAAATTAAAAAGATAGAACTGTAATTTTCTGATCTCAGATTTTAGTGTTTGTGCTTCAAGTGGTGCCTGGCTCCTTTAGAAAATTTAATATTTGGGGGGGGAAAAAATCAGTGGGAATCTAGAATTTATTTCCACTCCAGGTACTCTTCAGGAATACCAGAAAAGAATGAAGAAGTTGGACCAGCAGTACAAAGAAAGGATACGGAATGCAGGTAAGTGGAATTTCTCTGTAAGATACTGCATCCAACTTAAATTTATGGTTTTTAAAACACCTGAAGAAAGAAAGTGGTAATTCTGTGCTTTAAAGAAAAGGAATCTGCTGGAGCCAAGGGTTCTTCTGCTTCCAAGGGTGTAGTGGGTGCAGTGTGGGTTGTTTCAGATTCTCCAAGCATGACAGGATCTATCTTGATTATTTTTTTTCCCCCTCATCAGCATTGTTTTCTGACTGATACTAAACACTAATAAACAGTTTTAGTCTTCATTTGTGTGAAACAGCACAAGTAAAAACAGTTATTTAATTTTTATCTGCCTAACCCACAGCCTCCCACTGTGGCTTGTTGTTTTGTGCCACTTGCTGAAGGTGTTGGGTGCCCTGTTCCCTTCGGTTTGCAGGACTGGAATTCAGGAGCACATGCTCTCCCAGGGATCTGTTTTGTGCCCCAGAACAATGAATACAGAGGGTTTGCTGCTGGAACTGTTACTCTGCATAGCTGGGACATGGAGAGGGCTGCCTGTACTTTGTGTTCTGCTCTGTTCCAGGAGCAAAGGCCCAAGTTCATTTTTATAGTGCCCAGCTCTCACCCCTCTGGGTGGCCTTTATTGTGTTACTGCAGAGGAATGGCTTGGAAATCAGGTCCTTTTGCTTGCCCTCTCTCTTTCTGGTTCTCTTCCTAGGAGGTTCTTATCTTGGATGCTGAAGCTGGGCCTTTTATAAAGCCATTATGTGGGAATTGTAGCTGTTCCTCCTTTAGAGAAGTTGGATGAATCCTGTGATGCCTGGGCTGTTAATCTGGGAAATACAGCAGAGAGGCAGTGGCAGTTGTATGATGGCCAACACACTCTGACCTTTGAGTAGTGTGAATTCTGTCTTTCTAAAAGTGCTTGGGATGATAAAGGATTTTCTTGAGTAATTTAAGTGATTTGAACTGCTTCTTGTTAACAGGAATTTGTGTTCTGAGATGAATTTCACGTGCACTAGAGCTGCATCCTGGCAATACTGGGTTGTTTTGATAAAATTAAGACTAAGTGCAAGCTGGTATTTCTGGCTGGCCAAGGCCAGTGCTGCAGCAGGTTATTTCTTCCACAAGAGGGCAGGTGGTGATAACTTTCAATTTTCTTATTAAAAAAATCCAACTGCTTCCATACTCAGCAGGTAGAGCTCTTTGCAAACAAAAGGTTTGATTTTTTTTACTGGGCCATTATTGTCTTTGGTATTTATTCTATTGATTTTTTTAAAATTCATGTTTAAAAAAACCCAGCAGTACAGTGTTGCTACTACAGTCTTCTCCAAAACATATTTTTGAAGCTTGTGGTCTTTACAGAAGCTTTTCCTGTTTCAGGTATTACCAAAGCTTAATATGCTGGTGAAATACAGTGACTTGAAGGCTGATCAGGTGCCTTAGTTTGCTTTTGTTGCCACTCTCTTGAGTAAAAACTCTGTTTTGGCCGTTATGTCCTCTAGGAAATGCAATCCTGCTTAATTTCAAGTTGTTAGAGATGGCACAAACATCAGTAGCAGGGCTATTTCATACCCTCAAATCCCTTCACCTCATCCATAGGTCTGACTTGAACTAATCATTGCCATGTGTTGGCACTTAACCTTCAGTGCTACACAACATTTCCCGTGTTTTCTCAGGCATGAGGGGTCTGAAATCACACGTGTGAGTTGAGTAGATCAATCTTCTGACAGCTGCAGAATTATTTCTTAAGCAGTCTTTGCTGAAATTCATGAAGTTGGCTTAAACTGTGAATATTTAGTTGCATGTTTCAAGCTTATCTTGGAAAGTTTTTATCTAGTCTTAAATGATTGTAATTTAATAGGAAGAAAGATGAACTACCTGCTTAGTACTGCTGGGAGTAGTAGCCAAACTGAATATTATGGAATACTGCTGTGCAAGCTTTTCATTTGCTGGCACTCTGTAAATAACTTACATTAACAGCGTATTTTTGTGAAATTCTTCCATGGTTACTTTATTTTCAGCATAAAACTGAAAAGTGAGAGTAGAGGTGGGATGAGTACATACACTGTTTGGTTCACTGCCTGTCTTGGCTGCAATATTCAATGGCTTAAAATGTTAAGGAAGTAATTTTGTGCATCTTTGAAGATAATAAAGTAAGTCTTTCTTGCATTTCAGAACTGTTCCTGCAGCTGGAAGTAAGTACTCTTAATTTACTCATATATATAGGTGGTAGAGGTATAAACCTGTTTCATCAACCAGTACTTGGGCTTGTTTTCCCAGAAGGCTTAAAGAAATTTTCTTCCTCTGTCTGGCTTTGTTACACTGGAGTTGTAGTACAGCCTACTGCTGGTATTATTTCAAGTAACTTCTGCACTTTGGTGTTAAAATAGAATTAAATATTTGCTTTTGGGCTGTTGTATCTGGCTGTGCATTGGGTTGCCTAAAAAAGGTTGTTTAAGGCAATAAATTATAGTCCTGTTTATAAATCTGAGGAGACTTGATATGTTATGCAACATTAAAATGTCTTTTTAAAAATAATTAACTCTTTAGCCAATATAATGGCACTAAGTCATATTTAGATGGTTTTCTGTTGATTATGAATATTGATAATCTTTAGAACTCGCTACAGTTTTGAACTGAAAGGCTGATCAATACAGCATTTGAAAAGCTGTTGTGATATCATTAACTAGAGTCATTGGTCTCTTAATTAACCTTCTTACTCTTCTGGTTTGCATTAGACAGATCAGGTGGAGAAAAATTATGTGAAGGAAAAGAAGGCAGCAGCAAAGGAGTTTGAAGATAAGAAAATTGAGCTTAAGGAAAATCTGATTGCGGAGCTGGAAGAGAAGAAGAAGATGATTGAGAATGAAAAGCTAACCATGGAATTAACAGGGGGTAAGAAGAAGATAAGCAGCTGTCACTTATCTCATCCACTCTGCTGCTGCTTTGGAAAAAAAGCTCTGAAGGTGGCAATGGTGGTTTATACAGACAACTGGTGTGAAATGCCAGGAGGGTAGAACACAAATTGATGGCCTTTTAATGGAGAAAGCAGTTCCTAATAAAATTCAGTGACCTGAATTGCTGACAGGTGAATCAAACAGTGCCAGTCAAGCAGCAGAGTGGATGATGGGCTTTCTTATAGACAGGGAAATGGGCTGCTTTAGTTCCTGTGATCTGGCAATGAAACTATTGAGATATGTCACAATATTGACCTGACCGGTGATGCCAGGTTGTAAACTGTGCCCTTTTCTTCCTACAGTAGTAGGTGGTCAAGTAGTTGAAGAAAGGCAGACAATAAACATTGAAATATTCTACTTTAAACCAGAAAAATAGATTTGTGAACTACTTTTGTGTCCAGACTCTGGAAAATTTACATTAAATGGACAGATTTCTTTGAGAGCAGTTGATGCCTTTGCTGCCTTGGCAGTGCTCATTGTAGTAATTGACACAGTGGAGCTAATTTGAGGGGTAATTAACCTCCTGCAGAATTGCACTGCTGTGATCCTGAACCAAAACTCTGATTTGTTTCTCATTTTGAGAGCAACTCCCTCACTTCCTGGATAGACAGTGGTTTTCTTGTTGAGGCCTATCCATGAGTTACACCCTTCACATCTTTCTTGCATAGTATCTACAGTTGTTATATAAGCTAATAATCTAATTAGTGCTCAGAAGTGAGAATTAAACCTTGTTTGGACATCTTCAAGAGTTCTCTTGGCTTGGTACAAACTGCTGATAATTCAGACAGCTTGAGTTATGCTGTTCCCCTGATAACTTTTCTTAATTATGAAGTCTGGTCTCGTGGTCATCCTTGTTCACCCTTGAGATGAGGAGACAAGGAATTTGGTGTATTTTGCACGTGCAGAGCTGCTCAAGGTTTCAGCATCTAGAGGGAGCCAAAGGGGCTTCACAGACTGTAGTGGTACCTAAAGATGAGCAAATAAATCTCAGCACATACAAAGAGAGGGGGCATGATGTGTTTGGCATTGAAGATGTGGTGTCTTGGTTGCCAATTCAACATATCTTCATAAATTAAGGAAGGAGTTCTGAGAGTTTTGGTGGAGTTGTTCAGTTAAGGCTCTGTGCAGGCACTTGGACAAACTGCCATTTCAGATAATTCCTTGGTGAGGAGACTGGTATTTCAGCTTTAAACAGACTTTTTTCCTTTTTCCCCAGTGCATATGCTGCAGTTTATTTCCTGTCAGCTCCTGCTCTCCATGTTATTAATTAGGTTCATTTCATTAATAATTTTTAGATAATCTGAATTTGAATCCTGTTTGTTTAAAATCACTCCAGCAGACTTGTATCAGTCTGGAACAGTAACTTTCTGTATTCCTTTGACAAAGCTGTTTTTCTTGCTTGAAGACGAGAAAAACATTAATTGATTTGTAGCAGATGTTTGACATGCTAATTACGATCCAAGTCTTGTTGGCAAAGAGCTCCATGAACTTGGCCTTTCAAATGCTCTGTCCCAAGCAGATAGAATTAGCATTGAAGAAATTTTCCTGGAATCCTTGTAGCATCATTGTGCTGCTTATCTGTACGTGGAGCAGCTGTAAATGACAGCTGTAACCATGGCATTGCAGCAGCCACTGAACAGTGACCTGATGGCAAAGAGAACTTGAGTTCACCGTCAGCACTTCCCGCTCCGGGAGCTGGAAGCTGCCACAAAAAAAAGGAAAAAAAATTCAATTTGCTCTATGAAAGAGGAAAGATTATTTTCCTTGTGCCCTGTGTAGAAAGGTGCTGCTGCTTTCTCCTTTTTCTCTGGTCTTATCAGCTCTCCAACTTCATTACTCTCCAGATTCAATGGAAGTGAAGCCTATTATGACAAGGAAACTGAGGCGACGACCAAACGATCCAGTTCCCATCCCAGACAAGAGGAGGAAACCTGCCCCTGATATCCTTTCACAGAGTCATTGGAGGGCTGTTGGATTTGAAGCCAGTGTGCCACCTGCACCTTTGTGTTGTGCAGGAAAGAAAATGAAATTAAATGCTGGGATCAAATTTAACCTAGGAAATAACAAAGCACAGTTCTCATGTCTAATGTGTGATAAACCAATATAACAGTTATATAATATAATATGTGTATGTAAAAACCACTGTTTGGAGATCTCTTGGTATCCTAACTGAAACCTTACAGTATCATGAGATAACTTTATATTTGTCAGAATAGTTTGAATTCTACAGACAAATTTTTTTTTCACAAAGGAAAAACTTTGAAAGAACATTATATTTATATGCTGAGATAATTGATTCCATAGATAGTAAATGGCTTTTTACATGAGCCAAAGCTTTTCTCATTTCAAGATGTGACAAAACATTCACCAGAAAGATCATATTTGTCATATCAAACTAGTTTTTCCATTTCTGATAAAGGCTTCAGATCCCTAATCCAGAAAATGCATGGCAAAAGCAAGGAGTGGCAGATTTGTTCTTTGAATAAGAAAAGATGAAAATTCATCCTGTTTTTATGTCTCACAAGAGAGAGAAACATGTATATGTAATCCTTCTGTTCTGCCTTGTTGCATGTCTCAGAATTAAAATGTTCCTTGGCTTCTGGAAATATGTTTTTAGCTCCGCTGTGATGACAGGCAGTTTTTAAATTTGTATATTAAATTCACCTGGAAAGGAAGGCAAGGATATTTACTTTGTAGAGGCTTCTTATTAGATTCTAAACTTGTATGTCTTAGATTAGAAAAAACTTATCTTAGTGACTGGCATTTTCTGAAGGCAGTATCAAACCTTGAACTCCTGGAGTTCATGCAGGATGGTCACAAGCATCTCCAGTTTTAATTAACCTCTTTCTGGTTGGAGATTCTGTTCACTCTGTCAGGGAAAATATGATCATTTATTAGTGCCCCGATCTCAATCCAAAATAAATGAGTTTCATAGTGAACACGACCTGCTAATTGAGCATGATACAGCAGGCACAGCATGAAACCCTCTCTGCCTACCCACACTGGGGGGAGATTAAAGTCCATCAGAACCAAAATCCTGAAAATGCAGCCTAGCAATTGTTAACTTTAGTTTAATACTTTGAATACTTTTGACTTAACAGCTGTTTTGGAGAAACAAAAGGACAGCAAAGCTTTAATAAGACTGTAATAGACTAACTCCTGTGTTCTGGGGTTTTGAGTTTGTTTTCAGGTGCATTACAGGCTCTTATTTATCCTCATCCACACAAGGATGTGTTTTGTACCTGTGGCTTTAATTTTTTAATTTAATTTTGTATGGCTTTCCCCTCTTCTCTCTCTCTCTCTCTCTACTCCTGCTTACTGAGTTGCAAAATGATGAGTTTTATTTCCCTGGGTTTGGTTTCCTTGTACAAAATCTGAAGTGAGTCTGTTGTTCCAGCTCCCAGATTCTTCTCTACAGAAATACAAGACCAAAAGCACTGAAAATGCTGGTGCTTGATGCCTCCATGAAGTAAATGTCAATGCACTAAAGGTTTTTCATTGATGGTTGTGTCTGCATAAATTAAAGTCATTTTGCACTGTTTGCTGCTAAAGATGAGGCTCAGTGGAGATTGGCTTGTATTAATTCCTATGACAAAAAAAGTTCAAGTATGACACTTAGTAAAATCTTATGCAAATTTACAGAAACCTTTTGGCTTACATTTAGTCAAGTGAAATGTCATTGACCTTTAATTTGTAGCCTTGCTTGTCAAGAGCTTATGGGAACCTTAATTCTGGATACCTCAGCTAAATTATTTGTTGACTGATGAGCAAATAATGGAGGACCTGAGAACACTGAATAAGGTAGGGATTGTTGCTTGATTGTATTTCTTTGTTTTAAAGAAAAAGCCATTGCTTTCCCTTAAAGAGAACAGAGCTCTCTTTAATGTTCCTTTTTGAGGTGTGGGACTGTTTCATCCCTGTAGGCTTTCTGAGGTAGCTCAATAAAAGATTTAGCAAGATGGTATCTCCTCCCTTTTATTTTAATAGGTTTCATTAACCTAATTAAAGTGACTGTCATCTAAAAATGTTACCTTTTGTCTGAACCAAGGGATGAGCTCCTGTTAAGGAGTTTCTTCCTCTCTGTGGTTGAACAGATGTCAGTGTGTTTTTCTGAGAGATCACAGATCTGGGGGATCTGCCTTTGGTTTAGGCTTTAGTGGGAGATGGGGTTTTTATTAACTTTTTTTTCTCCCAGCTGTCACAATATTTCAGCAAATTGAATAGGGGGCAGTGTGCATGTTTATAGTTTTTCTAGTTTTGCTTAACCTATTGCTTTCACTAAACACTTGAAGGCTTGTCTAGTTTCTTACAATAGGGGCTGCTCATTAAGAGGATGGTAGTGGAACATGGGTTTTGTGCCAGCTGTTGAGGTGTTCCTGGTGATTTATCTCCTGTATTTTGTGTACCCTGAGAAATGTTGGATCATGTTCAAAAATACAATCTGTTAGATGGGTTTGGCTCATTTGAGTGGATTGTCTGAATGCTCTAAAGTTCAGTTTTGTATCATGATCCTGATTATCTGCACCTTTGGCTGTTTATAGCACACTGCTCTGGTTGTATGAAATGCCACTTAACAGTGCATTTAAAAGAGAAGCATTCAGAGTATGGAAAGCAAGATATCTGAAATTATTACTGCAGCTTGTAAGGCTCCTGTCAGATCTCTAACACTGCTTTACTCTCTTCCCATGTAGCTTAAATCACCCAAGAGACCAGGTGAGTTAACAGTTGCATTGGAACTTGCTCACAGTGGTGCTGTTCTGAGCAGAGAATGATATTGTAGATGCTTGACTGTATAATTGCTGACTGTGGAATTTGGCTGTATAATTGTTTTGACTGTGTAATTGCTGTTCTTTGTGTGGCTGCTGTGCTGAATGGGCCCTGTGTGAAGTCTCTTTGTCTGCCCTGACGTTTTTCAGGGATGAGAAGGGAGATGTGTATCTTTGGTGGCTGAAACCTGGGACAATCCAACTGTGTAAAGAGGGTTTTTCATTATATTCAGGTGCATCTGGACACCTTGCCTGCTTGTCAGGTCAGTGGAGGGATTGAGCACTTACGGTTTTATGCCTCCAGCTCTCTAGATGTGTCTGTGCACTTAATTTCAAGACAGAGTGGTAGCAACTTGCTTAAGTAATTCTGACCCTGTTTAACTACTTTAATTTGGGTTAGATATAAAACAAAATCAAGGACATATTGTCCATCACCTACCTATGAATGTTTTTTTCAGTTAAATCTTCAGTGAATATTATAATTCAAGGCAGAGGTTGAGTTATTCATACCAATATATAATACTTTTCTGAGGGACATTTGCGTTTTTAGCTTTCTGGGCTTATAATTTCTGCATATATGACCTTATTAACTGCAGTTTTGCAGTCAGATGTGCTACTGTGTCATGGACACATGCTGGTTTTTAAACACAGTGTCTCTCCTGTTCTCAGCCTCCCCCTCCTCTCCTGAACACCTCCCAGCTACACCAGCAGAGTCTCCTGCACAGCGGTTTGAAGCCCGGATAGAAGATGGAAAACTCTACTATGATAAGAGATGGTGAGGCCTGGGGGATTTCTGTTTTAATCAGCCTGAGTGTTGTGTAGTGAAGAGGAAAAGGCTACAGAGAGAAATTGCTTTGATCAAAGAATTTGCGGACAAAATGTTTCTGGGCAGAGTTCGCTGCTTCCCCCAAGGGCTCATTATTGCAACCAGTAAATCAGAAGTGATGGTGGAGTGTTTAGACCCCATAGATTTGAGGGATAACTAGTGGCTCCAATAAAAGGAGACTTGAATCTTTCCCATGGAGTCAGTGATGTCCACTGTGACACTTAGGAAGTATTTCTGTCAAACCTGATATTAGGTAAGAGAGCCAGCAGCAGACACAGTGGGATGGAGCTGTGAAGCTGCTCAGCTTGGGTACAGACACTCCATGATTTTTGGGCACAGTGATGTCAGCAGCATTCACATTCCAGGGGTTCAGTTTTGTGGAACACAAGCCCAGCATTCCACAAGGTGGCAGAAGAAATGTCGTCCACCAGCAGAGCAGGATGAAAAATGTTTCTAATAAATCCAAATAACCTTTAAAGATCAGACCCACCTGGGAGAGGCAACTTCAGAATTGCTGATTGGATTTAGCTCTGTTGAGTTTTATGGCCGTGCAGCTGTACAAGCCTCACAAAACACAAGGAAAATATTAAACTCTGCAGAGAAATCTTAGTAGGTCTTAAACTTAATCCATGAGACATGCAAACCTGGATAATCAAGGGGGCAATCTTGTCCTCCTTGAGCAGAAAGCAATTTGCTTGTTTGTAACCTTCTTCAGAGTTCTGGTGGCTCAAAATAACAAGTGATGAGGTTGTAGTTTTATCACAGAAAATGGCAGGTGTGAAGCTTGTTTTCCACACAACAGTCATCTTGTACAGTTGGTCACTTTTCCCTTCTGACTGTGATGTTTCATCAAGGGTTCAGTGTACATAACTCTGATAAAAGCTGCTGCCTGGGGTTTAAATGTCCATGAAGCATAAAGCAGGTGTGAGCTGAACAGGCTTCACAAATTCATCAGGTTCTTTTTTTTTTGCTTTCATAGTCACTTTACACACACAAAAAAAATTATCTCTGGGGTATATTTGGATGAATAAACTGTTCTTCAGAATTTTTAGTGTGTGGGGTACTGAAAAGTGTTCACTAGTAAAAAAAGAAAAAAAATGGAATCTGAAGTAATCTGCCAGTAAAGCTCCCAACTTCCCACTAAATTTAAACCTGGAAGAGATTCAGTGAGCCCAGATGAATCTTAGAAAAGCACCCTCTCTCTCTGAAGGGTATCTAGTTGGGACATAAAGCACTAACAAATATTTTCATCTACCTGAATTCAGTTGTCATGAGGGTCTCACTGTCAGGAATTCCAGATGTTGTCTTTCCTATCTACCTTGTTCTTAATGCTGTTTTAATTTAAGTATTTTACATTTTTTGGCTGTTATAATCCTGCTTAGATTTTTTTTTTGATTGATAGTAATAGAACTTCTCCAAAGTAGCTGGTGTTTTAAAATAATGAAATAACTCTTGATAGTGGGAGGGTAATTCTTTCCAAGGTGCATTAAGAGTGCTGGCATGCACAGAAATACTAAACCTGACAGCTCAGGAGTGACTTTCTCTGTTTCCTGAGGCAGCTGTGCATGACTGCTATCTGAAAACACTGAATGTTTAAGGACCCCCTAAGGTTTTGCAGAGATATTTCACAAATAAGTCTCCAAAGCGGAGAGTTTCAGATGAATGTGGAATTAGATTCAGTTTTTTATCCTCGGTCAGTTCACTCCGTGCTCCCCCATCGAATCCTAAAATACAGTTCCCTGTAAAACAACCATCTTTTTTTGCTTTTAGCTTTGCTGCGTTCAATAATGTAGAGGGATTTCTTTCAATCTCTTGATGGAGTTGCAGCTGAAAATCTTGGCCCTTCAGCGAAATATTTTATAGCAGGAAGTGGAATTGTTTCTGCTTGTCTCACCTGTGAGCATCGTGGTGCGTTTTATCACTGCAACACAAGAGTTGTTTGGCACTTTCCCCTCTCTTGAAAGCCAGCTTAAACTCCACAGCATTTTTCATCTGGAGTGTTTTCCTGAGTTCTACCCCTCTGTGGATGTATAAACGTGGCACAAGGGTGAGGCATGAACAGGTACCAGGCTGTGCCTTCAGCTGACCTGTCTGTGCGTGCACAGAGCGTGGGACAGCTGAGACAACTCCTCAGTGAAACTGTGCTGAGCCAACGTGTTCCCTTGCCTTCCTTAGGCACAATTAACATGCATTCATTGATGGATGGGAACTCGTGATGTGAAATCCCAGGGCTGAAGCCTGTGCCACGTGTGGTAATCAAAAATTGAAAGAAACAGCTTTGAGTGGGGGAAAAATATTTCATTATCTGTGCAGGCACAGATAACACTTGAGAGGTGTCCTTTGCACTGGTATCTTCTGCACTGATACTGATTGTATCAAGATCATCAATTCTCCTTGCTTAAGCACTCACAGCATGGTAGGACACTGCTGGACTGAGATTTTTGTCTTATCTTAGTGAGGCCTGGGGTTTGTAGTAGCTTATTCAGTTGCTTTGTATCATTTAATGACATCTGGATTCACTAAACTGCGATTTTTTGGCTCAAGATCATTGTTGCTGTTGCATTGTCTTGAAACCCACTGACATCCTTTCTGTTAAAATGAAGGAGAAAGAGCAATGGTCAGGCACAGGTGTCAAAAGGTTGCAGGATTTGGGTTTTTTTTATTACCTCACCCAGCCTGTGGGTAGTGAGTATGTTTAGAAGGCTCAAAGCTGACACTCATTCTAGTTACTGGCAAGCAGTGTGAAAATTCTGAGTACATGAGCCAGTAGGAAGACATTGTGAAATAAACCATGGGAAGACTTCCATATTTACAGTGTGGTTATTTTAGAAATAGCTGTAAAGATTAAATAAATCCATGCATTTTGCAAATGGTGTTCAGACTGCAGGAGTTGTACTGAGTAGCTGCTGAGGGAGTAGCTGTGTAGTGATTCTGCAGCTTGGATTGCCCTGTAAATATGAAGCACATCATGATTAGGGTAAAGGTGGAAATATAGTTATGCTTTTATGATTGTAAAGGATTTTGGTGCTTGCTTGATTAAGATTATTTACTTACAAATCACCTGTTTCAGTGTGATTAGTTCTGCCTACAGAACTCTCCTAGGCAGAGTAAACAGAAACTGGGGGGGTTTGGCTACAGCACTTAGAGAAATGTGGCTGTGAAGAGGGCAAGTCCCTGGAAACAAGTAATTCAGAGTTATGACTTTCAAAGTCTTTGTTTTGTACACAACACGTTAAGAACAATATATAGCTTAAAAAAAAAGGGGGAGGGAAATGGGTATGTTTAGTCACAGCCTCCTAATGGCAGGTATATACAGTTTGTTATGGGGTCAGAAACCCATCACTTACCAGTTTGGGTATTTTCACAAAATAAAACGGTATTAGAGATTTGAGGTCTTGTTAAACAATACACGAACTGCACTGATTGAGGATAATTCACTTTGGTTGGTGGTGGTGCACTAGTAATTTTGTGTTGGGAAATGTTAATAACTTTTGAGTATCTGTGACTTCCTCTGTCATATTTCATGAGGCATAATATGGAGTTGCCTCCTGAAATCCATCCTGTGGCTGAAATGTGAAAGGCTGCTTGGATTAGCTCTTGTTGTCAGTCAGTGTTCTCCTGTGTTGTGGCTGGTGCTCTGCCCCTTCCTCTTGCAGAGGTGAAATCTCTTTTCAGTAGCCTGCACGTAGAGTTGAATGTGAATCATGCATTTCAAAATATCACGGAATGGAAAGCGTGGGTGTGTAGAACCGGAGCACTCACTGTGTGCAAAGATGGAGAAAGTGGTGTGGAAAGACAGACAGACCTCAGATTGACTCTGTCCAAATGCACGTGGAATCCCAGCTTTATCACCAGTGGTTTCATGTGTTTCCTTTCCCTTTTTTCTCTGTGCAGGTACCACAAGAGCCAGGCTATTTACCTGGAGTCTAAAGACAACACGAAGATCAGCTGCGTGATCAGCTCTGTGGGAGCCAACGAGGTGGTGGGCTGCTTTTGTTTTTCAGCAGAGGGGGGGAGGACATGGGTCTAGTGAGGACTAAGAGTGAACCTTTCAACAAAGATACATATTTGGTGTGTAAAGAAGCTGAATCCAAGATAAAACCGAGTTGAGAAATCTCTTTTTTTTGAGATGGGAAGACACTTGCTCTGTTTTTAAAGAACGATCCTACGTTTTACAAGTGGTAGTAGGAAAAATGGGTAGAACTGACACATTGCATCTCATTGGCACTACATTCATAAATTGCATTTTCGTTATTTCAAGAACATGCACACAGTTGTTGTTCATGCAGGATTAAAAGAAATTCCATTGGGAACGCAGAGGAGGATGAGAAAAAACGCTGTCACCAAATTTAGTTGTTGTGAGGGAAGAAGATTCTCCCTGCTAATTGAGAAGCTCTCTGGCAGCATCCATCACCTCCTTGGGAGATGGGGCAGGCCAGTCATTTGTCTGAGGCAATTTCCTGGTGGCTGCTGCTGAAGCCTTAGAGCAGCAGGTGAAGAGCTCCGTGCCCAAGATTGATGCGAGTCTGGCTGCAGGAGCAGCAGTTGGGCAAAGGGAGCAGTTTATTCTTTGCAGATTCCAGACACTTCAGGGAAAGAAATAATAGACTTGAGTGCACTTCTCTTCAATCAGCCAGTAAAGGAACTTTAATTTGTTGTGGCAGCTAAGGGAAAATACTTTATTTTCTTCAGAACGAGTTGCATATGGGATATGTTCGTATCACAACTGTTCCCCTGGCAGTAACAGTTGTGGTGCTCAGCAGTTGATAGTTCAGATAAAGTAGTGGTGGTGTGCTAATGGATGCTAAATGTAGTGCTGCTGACTTGATTATCAAGTTATTACTGTTACTGTATAACATTAAAACTGAATTCTTTGGGAGCATCTTACCTGAAACCACGAGGGAAATGCAATCTATTGATTCCTCCCTGTGAGGGTGGGGAGGCCCTGGCAGAGGTTGCCCAGAGAAGCTGTGGCTGCCCCATCCCTGGAAGTGTCCCCCTAAGTTGGATGGGGCTTGGAGCAACCTGGTCTAGTGCTTTTTGACAAAAAAACCTCTTCAGTACCTGCAGGAAAGTGTTATCTTTTATTAGTTTATTCAGAAATCTCAGCTTGTTGAAGTTGAAAAAAGGAGGAAGCTTATTTTTCTTGTAAAGTCTAGGAATAAAAGAAATTCAGAAATTGCTTTGCTTGTTCCTATTTCCCGTCTCCTTCAGTTTTTTAGGATTAATAGATGCTCTCCTCTGATGGCAAAATATATTGTGTGTCTGAAACATCGGTTTTAAGTTCAGAATATGTCTTGATGTGTTTATTTTTCTGAACACTGTGGCAGATTTTAATGTTAAGTAATTGCACTGTTGTGGTCACATAAACCTGAACTTTAATATTGCTCCAAGTGGAACTTAACAAGCAGTTAATTTTACCAAAACTAATAAACCATTTCATCATATCGTGATAAAATGTAAAATTGTACATGTTTGTTTTTTTGTACAGTTGCTCAGAAATTTTTAATTCTTTTGGCAAGCAAAACATGCCAAATTCTGGGTAATGTTGCAGTTGAGTGGTGATTCTCAATGAATGCAGATTTTAATTTCTCTGGGGAAATAATTGAAGTACAAACACAGGCAAATATTAAATTTATTGTATATGAGGGCTTCTGTTAATAAAGTCAGTTTATAATTAAAATAATAGAGTTAATTGCTAATATAGCTAAAAAAAAATAGTTTAGGATAAATCAAAGGCCAACATAACTTTATAATCCTTTGCAGTAGGAAATACTGGACTTCTGTCAGTACTAAGAGCTGGGTAATTCTTACTTCATGCACATATTTAAATATGTTTAAATGCATTAGAATGGTATAAAGCAGAGGAAATTGCTCAGACTTGGTTTTTAAAGTACAGGTTTTTGGATCTAAACATCTTGAAAGAGATTTTAAAAATTCTCTGGAGTGGCAGCAATTTGTCCTTTGGAACATGTGTGAATTCTTCCGTGCAGGTGTTTAAAAGAGAGGCCCTTTTGTCTTCAGACACCATTTCTGTAATACATTGTGGGAAATGCTTCACGGAACAGAGTCAGGATAAGCTTTTCATTTGACTAATAGTTACTTGCCTGGGCAAATCCCAGGGTAGGTAATTTTATGATCTGTGGATCTAGGGAGACTTATTCTTGATTAGGCAAAGCTTAATGCCACAGTTCTGTTGTGAACTGGAGCAGAAAGGAACCTGCTTTCCTGATGGTGCGTGGAAAGAGTCATTTTTCTTGAGGACTGTTCTGAGCAGGAAGTTAAGGAGGTAAAGTTAGAAACCTTATTTCATGTTCTACTCAGGTTGCAAATGCTTCATGTGGGGAGGGAGAAAGGATTAACCCGAGTAACAGGGGACTAACAGAGGTGTTCAGCTCTGGCAATAAGTTTATTGGTCTGTGCGTTGCTTATTGTGAGTTCTCCCCAATTTATCTCCCCCTCCCATTTTTTATATTCTTACTTTCCTGCAGATCTGGGTGAGGAAAACCAGCGACAGCACCAAGATGAGGATCTACCTGGGGCAGCTGCAGCGAGGTGTGTTCGTGATCCGCCGGCGATCGGCTGCGTGAGCGGGAGCTCCTCCCTGGGCCTTTCTTTTTGGTTTTTTAACTGATCACCAAACCTCTGCTGAGGGGTGTCAGGCTGCTCACTCTTCCCAGCAGCACAGAACAATGTCATGACCTCTGATGAGACCGTTTGTGGCTGGCCACATGATCCCCAGTAGTCCTTAAATCTTTAGTGATGCCCAAGCACTGCCCTGGACTCTTTCTGGATTTTTTGCATCAAGCTTCTGTATGCTCTCTTTGTATTTGGGGTGACTGTTCAACAAGACTTTGCATCATACTTTTGTCATCATCATCGTTCTGTGGTGCACAGGTGGGACTCGTGTGTCAAAACAGTGTCACGTCTCTGTTTGAAGTCAGACCAGTGGAAGAAGCTTTGCTTGTCAAGACCTGAGGTTGTCTGTTCTTTTTGGCCTTGTTTTCCTGCAAGGCTCGGGATGCTGGGCAAAAGGAGATGAATCCTGCCAGGTTTCAGCTGAAGAAAAGCCTCCAGAACACCTGGTGCACAACATCAACTTTATTGGGTGAACTGTTCAAAGACTTGAGTGCTGAGGCTTTTTTTGGACGGTGTGAACAGCTTAGAAACTGCTGAAAATCCAGTGATTTTAATGTAGTTAAGCAGTCACGCGTGGTTAGTCAGAAGCTTCCGTTTCTCTTCACATTAAAGAACCCTTCAATGAACAAGCAGAGTATGTCTATTTGCTGAAATAGATTACCTGGAATAGGTGGATGACTATAAATTAAAGGAATAATTACCTGGAGTTTGCAGATAGCTTGGCTGTATGAACTCTGTGTGTGAGTATAATAATTCACAGATGTAGTGACAAAAGATAAACTTCTCTTTTTTCATTGATGCTTAGAATGACAGGTTGGGGTGGAATCCTGCTGACAGGAGGTGCTGGATCTGTTTTATCTTCCAAAGGAGCCTGGTACAGAGTAGAAAGTGGCATTGCCATGCTCTTAGTCCATAGCTGGAACTTTCATTCCCTAAAATGCTTCACAAAGGGTTCCCCTTGAAGGGTGTTTTAATTAATGGAGATAAACACTGGGGTTTCTACACTTACCCTCCTGTGTCACAAGTGAAAATGCTCAAATAATGATATTAATGCCAAGATGTTTAAAGATCTGACTCTGGCATTCCTTTATTATTCCCAGTCTTTTGCTGATGGCTGGAACCACCAGTGCCATGTGGGACTGCATTGGCAGGGGCCACCCAGTGCCCTGGCACTGCTGTCAGATCTCTGCCTTATGTGCAGAACAACTTTGTGCTGCTTTTGATTACTAGTCAAAAAGTTGTAAATTCTGTCTTCATCAGTATCTGTCACTTTGAGGCATTTTTTTTTGTTTTTGCTCTTGAGCTGCCTTCTTGTTCAGCATCAGTTGAGGTGGATAAATGGAATATAGGCAAGGCAAGGGAGTTGGAACTACTGTGTCCATTTCTTTCCTGCAGTTGGGTGGCAGTCACACCCCAAAAACTGATGCGTGTACGTGGGTCTGGACTGGAGTGTGATGGCTGAGTTCTTGATGTGACAGACACCTTACTGATTTTTTGCTGTTTAGAGTTTCGACTGGATCTGGAGCTTTGGCAAGGAGGGAGAGGATGTTTCCCACCCCTTGACAATGTGCCATCTTTGCTGCAGCTTAGTCAGGCAGAAAGCAGCAGCCTGGATTTTGTCAAGTTAACAGCTTACTTAATATAATTTAACATTCTCTGCACGTGTCACAGGTTTTTAATAAGGTGGTGATGTACCAAACAGGATTTGTCACCGAGTCTTAAAATGAACATCATCGTTCTAATAATAAAAAGTGCTTAAGTGAGTAGCAGGATTTATTTCCTGTCTGTATCATTTTATCAATATCTATATTTGTGGAAGCAGCTGGGAACTTTGGTTCAGTGTTGGGGAGATACAACCTGCTGACAGCAGCTGATCTCTGCTGCTGGGATGTTCCCTGTTTTGGGGTAGCTTTGGGTGTTGGTAGGAGTGTGGATGTGCAGCAGCTCCCTTAGAGCCAGGTACAGGTACAGATGCATGTTGTGTAAATATAATTAAACAGCTTCAACACCACATCTTAATCTGAATCTACAACATGTGCTCACCATCAGTGGGGAAAGAACAGCTGCTCTCCCAAGCCAAAGCCTGTCTTCCCATTGCAGGTGTTGAAAGGGGAGATGGGGGGTGGGACAGAGGTTTCTGGTGCAATCCCTGGTCAGAATTTGGAGAGTCTTCTGGCAGTGAATACCTGTGGGACTGTTGAACCACTTCCTCCTCCTGAAAACCTTGTGGACACCCAACTGCTGAGATGTTGCTGTTCTCCTAAGGGTCACCTTGTGGTGTTGATCAAGGAGTGGGAGAAGACAAGGAGGAATGAGGATGGCAAGGAGTCTGCGTGGGATGGAAGGAATGTCAGTGTGTGTTGGGGACAGGGGCTACATAAACTCATGGGGAATCAGGGCACTGCTTCCACATGGAAGGTGGCAAAACTTCATCTCAAATTTGTGCTCCTCTTCCATACCAGTCTTGAGTCTCCTTCTGCCAGAATTCCTTGCCCCTGGATCAACCTCTGAGCTGTAGTTTCTGGGTTTGGCAGTCCTGAGTATGGGCTTGTAGCCCTCTTTGTTCAGATTTAACTGCTGCTCTGAAGGTGTTTTGTTTATAGGCTACTTCATCCTTAGTTTCTTTCTGAAATGAAAGTTTGTCCTGCCTTTGTCATCACCATAAAGAGTAGATCTGTCTCACAAAGTACCTGGATATTGTACCCTGTTTTTCCAGGCAGGCTGTGCTGTAATGGCCTGAGCCATTTGCAAGGCTGGAAATGATGAAATGCAGTGCCTTGTTGTGCACTCAGGGAAGCAGTGCTTTTTTTTTTTTTTAATCCTAAAAGGATGCTCAAGATGTGCTGTGGTGAGGATGAGGCATGTGGAGATCAAGAGTATAGACAGCAGCTGTAGAATTGAAGATTTCCTGCCACTGGTTGGAAAAATAGAGACAAGTTACTCAAGGAGATGGACAAGGTCTTGCTTAAATTCCAAGAGAAAATTGGCTTTTCTGTCTGCTCTTTGCCTGCCTATCATCAGTCTTGAAGGATTCAAACCCTCAGTGAACAGAAGCAGCTTTGCTACAGGTATGAAACAATTTAATCCTCATTATGAAGTGGTTTTTAAGTCGTGGTTTTAGTAATTTTAAAGAAAGGCGAACCTTCTGCCAAAAATAGACTTTTATTGAGGGTTAAATTGGAATTGGCTGTTGACTCATATTAAGCATTTTTTTTCATTGCCTTGAGAAATGAACTGTGATGTTGATACGTGTAAAATAAAAAAGACATCCCCCCCAGCCATTAGATGTTCAAATGGACAGAAGCCAGATCAGTGAGCCAAATTCCAGGGGCTTTTTGACATCAAACTCACGCACAGAGGCTTTTTCCAAGGACAAAATCTAATAAACAAAATTGTCTTTTTTAGCTCATGTGCTTTTTCTTGAATTTTGTAAAGAGACAAAGTGATTGAGTGACAGAAACCTTAATTCTTTGCAATTTTTTTTTTTAATTTCTGGGGAACTTAAAAAAATCTAGCCTGAAAGAGCAAGAAATTGCTGTGACCCTTGTGGGTAACTGAGGTTCTTCCTCCTTCAGAAAAAAAACCAAAAAGCAGCTTTTGGGTTCTTGTTCCAAATAGTAAATGCTGAATGACCTAAGAAAATCTGAATGAGTGTCTGAGGTTTGCTGTTATTAGTTTTAGTTTCTCCAATTCTAAAACTAAAAATTGAATATATACTGAATTATTTAGAAAACTAATTAATGTTTCTGGTTTTCTGTGATTCATTGAAAACCTGTTGTCACTGAAACTTCACATTTCGTGCAGTTTGAGTGCCATTATTTTAATGTTATGCTGAATGTGGGAAACACCTTTGACATTTAACATCATGTCAGACTTCTGGGATGCCAAAATATTTTGTAATACTTTAAGTATCTGTCTCTTTACAGTGCCATCAGTACTGGTTATTTAGATTCCTCCTTTTTATGCAAGAATGTAAAATACTGATTTAGTTTAGTTTTTAAATATGCTTACAGAACTCTTTGGGTTTATGAGCACTGAAAACCCCCCAAAATATTTGGGTTTTTTTACCCTCCAACGTGATATTAATAAACAGGCAGAGGGGGAAAGTCACTCAAAGAAACCTTGTACCCTGGGACCAAGATTCAAATAACATTTAGGGGACAAAAAGACACGAAGGCAAAATATCTGGTGTGTATATAAGCAGGGTGGGTGGCTAAACTCCCCTCACATAATTGAGATGCTGAACAAGCAGCAGGAAGAGTTACTTAAGCCTTTGGTTCTAAAATAGCAATGCTCTGAGCAAAGCCAGGCATTTGTAGGGCTTTGGAACAGAGAGCTCTAACCCACAGGAAACAGCCACTGCTTTATTTAATCAATCCTAAATTTGAAAGCTGTCAGTCGCTCTGTGTGCCTAAGGTAGCTTTGTCATTTTTCATTTAGTTCTAATTTGCATCCCCATGTTCTGCCCCAAATCTTGAGAGGGGGAAAATAATCAGAATAGTGATGAAACATACATTTTTCATTTCACTTTATTGAAGTTCCTTATTTTTATTGAGTTAGGATTCTTTTGACAGGGGTGGTTGGCTGCACATCTCTGCTGGTTTAATGGCCAGCCCAGTTCATCAAAGCTAACGAGCTTTAACAAAAATAAATATCAAATGCAAGTCAAGGTTAAAAGTGGTGCCTTAAGTCAAGTTTTTCTGCTTGATGGTTTAAATCCTGGTTGGAATTGGTGACTGAAGAGTGATAAAGTGAACAGACCGGTTGCACTGACGGACAGGGGTTTGAAGAGTGGTTGGCTCAGGACACATGGATGGAGCTCCATATCAGCTGCTGTCATTAAATGGAGAGGTAGGTCAAGTTTTTGTTTTTTGGGGGGTTTATTTTCCTTTTTTTTTAGGGAGCTAATGGGTGTCTGATAAACAATTGATTTCTGTTATGCAGACAGTTGAAGGCAGCTGCTGATCATGTCAAGTTCCTGTTAACACTTAATAATTATTCATTTTGGGGAAGAAATAGCCTGTTGCCCATGAACTACAATTTACTAACAGTGCATTACAGTCACAGGAATATTTTTTCTGTTGTGACTAGGAAGCAACATCGCAAACCTTGTACATTGTGTAATAGGGAAGACTGAATACTAAAGGTACTAAATCAAGTAATGCAGTTGTACAAAATTAGTATAAATTCAGGAGGCAAATATTCTGATGGAACAGGATTTCTGGGGTATTAAAAACCTAATCCACTGAAATTGGGAATTGCTAAACCTGTGGGTTTAAGACTCTGGGAAACTGTAAGACATGGCAGGAGAGTTGGACATGTGACCTGGGACCGAGGGATGCACAGTCTGTAATAGTATCTCAGCACCAGAGTATTGATTAGGGCTCATTTTGTACCCAGTGTGAGGTTTTGCAGTTCAGGGAAGGGAAATAACATGGCAAAGCTGGCAGGAGAGTTCCCAGCCCTGCCTCAGCCTGTTGGTCTCCTCCCTGAAGACAATTCAAAACTATTGATTTGTTTCTACTTTCATTGAAATAACTGTTTTGAGAAGAGCTTTGGAAGTCTGGGTGAAATACAGAAATAAAGTGTCTGTCCCCTTGGATAAAACCAAGATGGATAAACCCTTGTTTGTTCCAAGGAAGGGACAATTGGTGGCAATCCAGTGAGGGGCTCTGTCACAGCAGGGCTTTGCTCCCTGAGAATTTCATCCTTCTGAGTAGACACAGGTGCTTGCTTGGCCTTTCCAGATGCTGTGAAAGTGAGTATTTAGCAGATATTTTGGGGTGCAAAGCTGCAGTGTTGGTGCTTTCAAGCCTGGACTGCTGCATAGTGTGTCTGGACAAGGGAGGTGGGGGGTGTGGGAAGCAAATCCTGGAGGGAATCACAGAATCACAGAATGGTTTGGGTTGGAAGGGACCTTAAAGATCATCTCATTCCACCCCCTGCCATGGCCAGGGACACCTTCCACTATCCCAGGTTGCTCAGAGCTCCATCCAACCTGGCCTTGGACGTTTCCAGGGATGGGGCAGCCACAGCTTCTCTGGGCAACCTGTGCCAGGGCCTCACCACAGTGCAGTCTCTGGAGCAGTTAGCAGGGCTGGGCACCTCTCAGTGCTGAGGCTGGATTTCTGAAAGAAAGGTTTTGTTTGCTCTGAAATAATGTGAAAGCCACAAGGGGCATGAAAAATGCATCAACTCCTGTGCTGGGCTGGCTCGTCCCGGTGGCTGCCACGTGTGGCTGCTCTGCCACCCCAGCGCTGGAGACCTTGGGGAACATATTGTACACTTGTAATGGATGTGAGCAACCTCAAAAACTCTGGCTGTGGCCTTCCCGAGGCCTGCAGTGCCTCTTCATCATGTCATGTAATCAAAGGTATTAATAATCTGCAAAGCCTCTGTGCAGAGGGGTTTCTCCCCATCCATCCAGCCTGGCAGGTGCTCTGTCTCGATTATGCCTCAGCTCTGTTGTATCTGTCATGTTCCTGGGCTGAGTGACAGAGCAGGAAGGTGCCTCTGGTTGGGAGCGTTTCCTGCCTGCCTAATGGGGGTATAATTAATGGATGCAGCCAGTCAGCCGAGCAGAGGCACGAGCCCAGGAGAGATGGTCGGCTGAGAGATGTCTCAGCCAACCAACCGTGCCTTGTTACACACCCTGTTTCAATGGTGGTGTTGCATATTTACTTACATTCCAAGGCATTGCTACTTTTCTTTATTTAATTAATTTATCGCAGCGAGCCCTTTCACTGCCTCTGCACCTTTTCATTGCCAAACGCTTGGTTGAACCAACGTGGTGTCTCAGGTGAAGAGGAATGTGGTGCATGGCCAGGCAGGGTCTGGGTTCTTGGTTTATCACTGGGGATTGCTGGATGTGATGCCTCTGACCAAGGAGGTCTCCTGGACCTGTGACCCTGTCTGTCACTTGTCTTGTTGCAGTATTCTCTCAGTGAGCTGCGTGTGCTCCGAATGGGCTGTCAGCAGAATCACAAAAATGTGACTATTCTAAGTGTTTGTTTAGCTCTCATCCTGCTTCCCCCAAATTTTCCTTTAGGGAGGAGATGTGTCTCTCAAATGCCTGCTGTGAGGGGGAGCACTGAAGGATGGTGAGGTTGAGTTGTCCTGCCTGTTTGTTCACTGGGTGTTTAACCCAGCCACCATCATCACCAGAGCACAGGGAGAGCCTCGCTCTTCATCCAAGAAGGGCTTCATTACCTTCTGTGTTTTTCAGGATGAGCTGCCCTCTCTTGCTCCTGGCACATCTCAACTGGACTCTTGAGGTGCCACTTAGTGCTGGAGCCAAATGCTGGGCCCTTTGGGATGTTGTTACAAAGGAAAGTGAAAATGCTGTGGCATGGTGTCAGTGCTGCTCCTGCCATTAACCGGTTTAATGAGCCTCTCAAATTGTTTTGGGGAGGAGCACAGTCTCCTGCTCGACCTTACTGTCCCTGTTTGCTGTCTGGTCACATGGCTCAGCTGACAGAGCAGTGGTGCTGCTGGGAACATCAGCACTGGGGTCTCTCCCTTCCCGAGGGGAAAACAGCAGGATGCAGCTCAGCCTCGTGGTGCCTGCACACAAAGGTTTTGGAGACAGAGCTCCTGGAGCCCAGTGTGGGGGGAGCAGCCACAAAGCTGTCTGCCTTAGTGACGAGGGTTTTCCTTTGCTCAGTCGATGAGTGCTGAGGTCCTGTGAGCTCCTGCAGGTCTCTGGGTCCACACCCTGCTCAGGTGAGCCCAGTGTTCAATCTCCTCCCCCCTGAGCTGTGCTGGCCGTGCTGCCGCCCACTCGCATTTCCAATTTCACACCGACACGCTCTTGACGTTTACAAACGAACTCTCCTGTGTCGATCCACTTGAAAGCAACCAAATACGCTCTGGAGAAATACTTTTCTCCTCTGTCTCCTGTTGCTGTGGCAATCTCGGCTGCTGCTGAGCAGAACGAGCGGGAGAAGCCGCTGCCAGTGCAGGAGCATTCCTGCCTTCCCGCATGGTCAGTGCTGTGAAGGGCATCCAGTGCCTGCTGCTGCCTGTCTCAGCAGTGATTTTACTCCTATAGTGGTTTTGAAATGCAAATCTCAAAGGTTTCTACGGAGAGAAGTAAATGAGAGCAAACTTGATGACTCAGTTGGGGCTTGGGAGAGCAAATATCTGCCACAGACTGAGAGCTGGGTCTGCAATCCAGCTAGAAATGCTTTCCTCAACTTAGCTTGTACTCTGGGCTTGAGGGCAATTTAACCTTCCTTAAGGTTTTACTCTAGAATTTCAGCTACATCAGAACTTCACCTCTGGGTACATCACCTCTTCTTCAGCGTTACCCTCTTGTCCCTCCTCCATCCCGGCTCCATCCAGAGCAGTGACCTGATGATTTCTGGATAACGAGTTACTGCTCATCAGCTGCGTTTGGTAGTTGGGTATGAGAAGCTCATTGCAAATCCCAAGTTAGCATGTGTTAGCATGAACCATTGGAAGAGAGCACGTTCTCCTTTGCAGTAGGTGGAGATCACGGGGATGTTCTGGTAATCAGCTCTGTCTGTGATGGGCTGACAGATGGCAGCTCCCTGGGGATAATGAGTCATTTGCTCGTGCGGGATGTTGAGCGTGGAATGGCAGTGTCCCCGTGCAGATTCGAGATGAAGCTCAGAGAGGACCCGAGGCCCCTGGAAAGGAGGATCTCTCCCTCCGAGGTGGAACTCATTAGCTGGAGATAATCAAGTCCATCCTGCCAGGTATCCTGGGCTTTCTGCCTGCCAGCTTTGGCTTTCCCAGGGCATCACAAAAGAAGGAAGAGAAGCTGTCTGACATCTGTGGGCTCTGATCTGCTGTGAAAGATTCCTGCCCGCAGTTTGGGGAGAGGGGGAATGTATTAAAAACCTCAAAGCAAACGCCTGTAGGTCTGGTCAGTTGTGAGCATTGGAGCGAGGAGCAAGTCCCTCAGCCGAGTTTTCTCCTTGGGAAGGGCTGAGCTGCTGGGAGTGAGCAGCAGCAGAGTGATGTGGCTCTGCTGGCTGCTGTCACAGGCGAGCTGAGCACCCTCTGTGCTGCCTGCAGGCTGTTCTGTGAGGAGGAGACGTGGCAGAGGTGGTGTTTGCAGACAGCAGCGCTCTCCCGGAGCCCCTCAAGCCCCGGGAGTGAGGGTAGAAGCCAAGCAACTCCTGTGACTTTTTTTTTTTTTTGGAAGGCTTTTCTCTGATATCCTCTCAGAATCCTCCTCTCCAAAGGCAGCTGTCTCAGCAGGGAGGCTGAAGCACGGGCAGACGTGGTGCTGGCAGGGTGGGGGTGATCAATGAGTGGAACCCCCCTCCCTTCCTCTAGACTTAAAGTGGGGGGAGAAAGGCGTCTGTACCAAGGATTTGACAGGCTTGTTCCTGGCAGATAAGTTGCTTTTATCGAGTGGCTTGACATGTAATTCCACACAGCATGTACATGTTTGTCTAATATTTACCTAGAGGAAGAGATTTTCTATCCATCCTAAAAAATTAACCTTGTGTAATGGTGCATTTCCTCGGTGAAAATGAGTGTGGAGGTCTGTCAAAATGTCAGGCTTGCCTGGAACGAGGGTCCTGCAGAAGACAAGTGGCATTAGTGTGTTTGAAGATGTTTCATTTAGAAGTAATGAAGTCCCCAGGCTTTTGGAGACCCTGTTAATTGGACTGTGGAGGTTACAAAGCCCAGGAGGGAAATGCTATTCAGAGCTGGGCAGACAGAGACACTCGCAGAGGGAGAGGGTCAGATACAGGTTATTTCTACTGTAAAATGACATCAGAAGGATGTGCAGAGTTGTTCTGAAATTACAGTCCTCCGCCTGAATCATTTTAGGGAACTCAGTTCTATACAGTAAGACATGGAGGTTTGATTCTAGGGGAGAAAGGGGCTTGGGTCTGAGTTTTAGTTTGAAAGGAGTTCAAGGAAAGAAACACAGCCCTCCTCTGCTCTGTGAATCATCAGGCAGGTTTGCAGGACCATAGAAATGAGTAATAATAATAAAGAAAAAGTCAGGAGACTTCTTGAAGCTTCCAGATTTGTAAGGCTGCAAGTCAGCACACTGTGTCTCCTCTCTGAGAAAAACCTCTTGCTAAGAAAGGGCCTCCTCACAGAACCTGAAACTGGTTCCTTTACAAGATATATATTTTTTAATTGTAGGGACAGGGTGTTTGAATGGAGATGTGTTTTTTGCCTGAGACACTGGGCAGGGAGTTGCTCTTGAGAGCTTCATTTGGGTATTAAAATATTTTTTCAGATAATGCTGTTTTTCTCCTGAAGGTTCCCAAGCTTTTACAAGAGTGGAGTAATTACCTTGTTTATGAGGAAACTGAGGCAGGGGACCTGTGGTGGCTGCAGCCCACACTCAGCAGCACTGGCAGATTCTTGCTGCTTGCCCCAACTTCCCAATAACCGAACACAACAACATCTGTTAATTGCCCTTTTTTTGCAAAATCCGCTTATTTTATAAACACCAACACCAGGGACTAGGAGGGTGAGTCGATGTTGCTCATGTTGAGACTTGGCCTTATAAATCCAGGTTGTTTGCTGAAGACCTGCTGCTGGTGTCAGTGGTCAGTATAAAGAGTGTTTAGGTTTTGCTCTCTCATGGCAGGAGCTTTCAGTTGATGTTGGGGATGTTGTTTTGGCCTTGGACACCGTCTCCTAACAAATCCTTTGTCCTTCTCCAGGGAAGCTTTCAAACTCACCACTGAGGCTCTGAAGCAGCTTTAAATGAAAGGTGTTGTGCTTCTGAAGTGCCCTGCCCAAGAGCTCTCCAGCAATCCAAACAGCCAGCAGACAAAGCCATTAAACCTGAAGTGCCCGTGCATGATTACCTGGCAGAGAGCTGCAGGAGAGGGTTTGCAGCTGAGTCCCACAGGAACAGGCTTTGTCTGAAAAACCACCCCCGGCAGGTGCAGACTCGGTTGGAAAAAGCCAAGGTGGGTCTTGTTGATTCACCAGGGTGGGTGGTTTAGTCCTTCAGTTCAGTGGAGAGCAAAGCAAGTGGGAACAAGCAGAAACGAGATTAGAGGGGTGGGAGGGAAATGTTTGCAATGGGCCTCTGTGCTTTCCCCCTGTGCTCAGGCACCGTCTCCCTGCGTGGTGGAACTGAGCCACTCGAATTTCCAGCTTGTGTGACTAACGGCCTTGGTGTCCTACACCCTGAGAGCAGATACACGGCCTTGAGAAGTCAGATCTGATCTCTTCAGTCTCATTTGCAGAGTGAAACCCCACGAGTGTGACTCCTGTACTGACTCCAGGCTCCTTCACCTCCTGGCATCGCTTCCATTCGGAACACGTAGCTTCATTTTCCCTCTCCTTGCTGCACCAGCTGGAGCAGCTCCTTCCAGGGTGGGGAGTCTCATGTGCACGCACTGCTGAGCGAGGAGAGTGCTTGGAGATGAATGTGCACTTCCCTCCTGTGGCTTAGAAGGCTATATCTATATTTTTAGGGATTTTTTTATTGAGGTACGAAAGGAAGATTATGGCACTTGATGATTTAATCAACATAATCTCTAGATAAAACATGCTTATGTTATACTACTGGGAGATATTAATTTATGCTGGTTTGCTTCTCCTAAGGTAAATTAAATCATTAGTTTTAAGACTGCATTAGCTGCACATGTGCCCTGCCTCTTAAAAAGGCAGTTCAGGAGTTCTTAAAAGCTTCTTGGCTTGGCATTTCTTGGGAGCCGTCAAATCCCTTTGGTGCAGGTGTCAGGAGAAGTGGAATTGAGATGCAGCACTTAAAGGTGCAGCCACCAGCTCTGTGCTGACATGGGACCTACTCCTGCCCTGTGCCCCCTCCTTCACCCAGGAGTAGTATTTTACCAGCTCATGAATTCAGTGAGAAGGGTTGGCCCCCGGTCTGGGGGACCTGAAATTGCTCCTTGGATCAAACCAGTACCTTGGGCACCTTCTGTCTTTGATGGGGAGCTGAGCTGTTCAGTGTGTGTTGGAGCCAAGTGGTTGGTGTCCACACCCATCTCCCACTGGAGAGAGCACCAGCACATCCAGGATGTGCAAGTGTCCAAGGCCAGGTTGGATGGTGCTCTGAGCAACCTGGTCTCAGTGGAAGGGGGTGGAATTAGATGATCCTTAAGGTCCCTCTCAACCCAAATCATTCTGGGATTCTGTGATGATGTGTTGACTTGAAAACACACCTGAGCAGAGCCATGGCCCAGGTGTTGGGTGACCTTGGAAGTGCCATCAGCACCTCTGAACTGGCTGAAAATTCCCCAGAATGTATCAGTGAAGCTCTGTGAGTGCCCAAGACGAATTAAAAGCAAAATATATTCACCAAGGTGGGTGGAAGATGTTACAGCTCTTTCATACAGGCAGGGAGATTGAGGCACGTTCTGCCTCTGGTCGTGGAGGGCAGGAGCAGAGTGTAGGAGTAAAATCTGGATGCTTGAGGCCAGTGCCCCCTCCTGGAGTCAATGGATTTGGAGCAGAGGTGCTGAGCTGAGCCAGCACGACTTCTCCTCTGCAGTTCCTCTCAGGAATACCTGGTGTGGAGACGTCGGCTCCAGGTGTGGAGGTGCCCTGTCTGCTTGGGTGGCCAGCGGCTCTGGAGAGGGGACCAGGCCCTGCTGCTGAGACAGATGGGGATGGTTCTCTTCCACCCAGGGGGAGCAGAACTGACAGAGGCCCTCACAGCAATTTCAGGGCTATTAAGGATGTGATAATGAGCTTTGCCTGCATCATTTTTCAGCACTTCACTCCCCCGCCCCCAGCTCAGCCCATGCATTAACACCTCCATCCCAGGAGGACAGCAAACACTCCACTGCAGCTCTAACTCCATTTATCATGGATCTGGTCATCAGCAGGGCTGGTGCAGGTGGAGGGGGTGAGGAGAGAAAGGTTGCTCAGCTCTCCATCAACAGTGAGCAGGTGCTGAAGGTACAGGTTTGATCAAAGGAGCAATTGCTGGGCACCCAGACCCGGGGCAAAACCTTCTCACTGAATTCATGAGCTGGTAAAATAATACTGCTGGGTAAAGGAGGAGGCAGAAAGTAGAACTTGCTGCTGCAGGATGCTCTCAGCCCTCTCTGGGTTCTGTGCTTGTGGAGGATCTTGTGTGGGATGGTCTCAATGCACCCAGAAAGGGCCACATCCATATGCTGTTTGCCATGCTTTCCTGGTGCTATTTTCCCTGGAACAGTCAGTCCTTTGGGCTGATTCTGCACGGCACATCCACGGATGGTGGAATCTTCCCCCGCTTTGCCTCTCTGGATCCCGGGGCCATCTGCTCCTGGCTGGGGTGGGTGTGCTGGGGGCTGCTCCAAATGTGGGGCTTTGGCTGTGGCACAGCCAGGGGACCTGTTCCCTATGGGACAGAGCCAGCTTGCTCCTGGGGGAAACTCCTGACTGCTCCTGTGAGTGGGTTAATATCTCCACAGGGGGCAGGACAGGGATGAATTCATGAGGTGAAGGGTGGGAAGCAGGGGTGGAGGTGCCCTGAAGCAGCTCTTTCTTGTGTAGCTCTTCCCATTGTGCTGCTGGATGGTGGTGCCTGTGCAGAAAACAAGTTCTTGCTTCATGATTTCATTTTTCCTATTTGAATATTCAGAGGCCCTTTTTCTGCTTGAATATTTAGAGGCGAGTGTCTCTTTCTCTGTGTAGTGCTTTCGCAGTTGATCTATAGTGTGATGCTCTGGCACTGGGATTAAATGTTAATGCAGGACTGATACAGTCTGTTCTGAACTGGGCACCTCCTGGAGGTCTGTAGGCATTTAGGGAATGAAATCAGGTAATATGTCCCTTTTCCACCTGTAGGTGTGCCTGTTGGGGAGTTCAGACTCTTCTCCATCCCCACCTGGCCGCAGGCACCCTAGAGAGGCTTCCCTGGCGCTGAGCTCTTGACCTTCAGCTTGCTCTGATGGAGGCCCCTCTGTTCCTGTGTGATTGTGTCCAGCTCCTCGGGGGCTTAGTTCTGGGGCTGTGCCTTTCCCCTGGGTGATGCCCAGGCAGGGAATGCCTCGCACAAGGTAGAGATCCCCTCCCTGCTGCCACATGGGCGGCTGTCTTACCAGGAGAGGAGATGGAAAGATCCCCAACTGGTACCTGTCACTTCTGACTGCAAACATCAAGGATGTGTCACTGACAGAGCAAAAGGGGAGCAATGTTATTTTTGGCTGGATCAGGCTGTTTTCTCTCTCTAAGTACCACAGACTGACAGGAGGTGCTGCTGAACGCTCGTTCTCTTTTACCTTTGCCTTGGTGCACAAGGGGAAAAAGTACTTTTAAAATTATAATGGAAGTATTTGTAGTCTTTCATACCAGAGACCTGGCAACAAAAGTGATATGCAAAATGTGTTTTGACCTGGTTTAATATCTCTTTCAGGCTGCTGATGCCTGTCCTGCATCTCCCTACCAGCCATCCAAGGTTTGTCCCGCAGCCACAGAGGATCAGACAGATCAGTGTTTGGGAGCAGGGACTTTGCTGCCACAGAGATCTCCACACTCCAGTCCTTGGTCTGCAGCCTGGGAGAGAGCCAAAGCAGGTGGGTTTGAAAGACAGAGCAGGAGAGGTGGGAATCCCTTGCTCCCAGGAGAGCACGCACGTTGCAAGCAGCACTGGGAGATGCCAGACCCAACAGATGCTGAGCCATCCCCCGTTTCTCCATCCATGCATCTTCCTAACACAGAGAGATCAAACCAAAGACAGCAGGATTATTTATTGAGGTGTTTGTTTGAAGTTGAATGGACAGGAATCACATTTCAAAACAGTAAAGAAAGGGCTTTTTAGCTCTTTTCCATTCTACAAAATAGCAGCGGCATCGCGGCGGGGATGTCAGGGCGAATCTGTTTCACTGACAACAAGATTGTTCTGTCTAGACGGGGAAGCGCCGCTGAACCGAGGGAGGCTGCGGAATAATTTAAAGCCAAAATACTTTACAGACATTAAATTTACAAATAAAAACTGGCTTTGACACAGACGATGCCTGATGGATAGTTTGTGTGCCGGTGGGATGGCGGCTGGCTTTGACGCAGAGCTCGGTGGCAGATGCCACTTGGGGTGACCTGGTGCCTGCTGACCTGTCACCTTTCCCAGACAGGTTCTTCCACCAGAGTGGGTCCATCGAGGCGTCTGGGTGCCTCGTGGAGCTCAGTGTGTGGGGTTCTCTGCAGCATCTTGGATTCTGCAGTTCCCAGGCAGCTGCCCAGGCCTCCCTGTCCCCGCTGTGCTGCCTGACCAGTGTCAAGGGATGCCGGAGCAGAAGGGGTTGTGTGGGAGGAAGATGAGCCTTGCACTCCCCATCTGCCTGGAGGGGCTGGCAGCCAGGGCTGTCTGAGGCACAGGGATGTGGTGGTGAGGTTGCAGCCCAGCCAGCATAAGGAATTTACTTTCTTCTGGCAGAAAAAGAAAGATGAAATATTAAAAGCGTGGCTCAAAGGCTGCTATATATATGTTTGGGTTTTTTTTTTCTTCTGCTCTGCAGTGCTTTGGTGTGTTGCTCCAGCAGCTGGTCAGAGCAGGAGAATGCCAGCCTTCTGGAGAGAGCAGGGAGTGGGGCTGAAGAAAAGGGAGGAAGAGGAGGCATGACTCAGGTGGGCTGACCTTGGGGCTCAGGGTGAATGCTGACACAGCCTTTAGGACTTATGCTTTAGTTTTCTGCTCAATGTCAGGAACTAAAAACACCTTTTCTTGTCTCTATCTCTTCAGGGGAGGGCAGTGCCCCTCTGAATCAGGAGGACACCTCTGCATTGACCAGTGTCCTTGGATGAGGGAGGATTCAGGTCGGGAAGGACAGAGGGCTCAGCCAAGGCATCAGTCAGCTCACCCTGGAGAAGTCCTGCTGGCTCCCAACTTGCCATTTCTGCCATCCTGGTGAGTCCAAGAGTCCCTGAAGACTTTCTCAAGTGGTGATGGTGGAGGTTTCTCCCAGGTTTAAGCTATTCCATTTGCTTCTGCTGATGAACTTGGGGGCTGGCTGTCGAGGGAGAGCATTGCTGTTGGGCAGCAGGGCAGGCTGACAGAGCTGTGCTGTGTCCTAGACTCTGGTGTGTGTTAAATTTGAGGCTTCCTGGTTTTTTTTTCCCAAGCAGTCCCCAGCCTTTGTGTCCCTTGGTGCAGCTATTCAGCTGCTGGGTGGGCAGCAGGAGCCAGCATCCCAACGGAGCACATTCCCAGGGAGTGCAGGAGGAGATAACTGCAGGGAAGGAGAGCTGAGAGCTGGTTGACTGCCAAGGGAGGATTTGGAGGGATGCAGTTCAGGGTGTTTAAGCTGTTCCTTCTGTCTCTTCCTGTGACATCTCTTGTCTGTGTCAGCGGGTCTGGGCCCTGGGGAATGTGGGAAAGGGAAGATGCAAATCCAGCAGGGCAGAGAGTGGGCTTGGAGCAGTCTTAACTTTACACCTCTGCAGACCCTGGCAATGAGGGCTACTGATCAAGAATGTGCCTAAACAAAGCAGACTGGGGAAACTGTCACTTGCTGGGGCTCACAAAATGGGATGAGCTGTGAAATGGAGCTTGACCTTGACTCCAACTCCAACTGCTGCCTGGTCTCTCATCCCTTGGCTCCTGTAGCCTCTGGCAGGGCAGGATGGGGACAGGCAGGAGAAGGAGGCCCTGATGTCCCCCCTCCCACAGCCTCACCTTGTGCATTGCCTTCCCTGCTGCTGCCTGTGAAAGACCCTGTGATTAATTACACCACTCTGCAGCCTCTGAACATTTATTTAGGGTGTTATGTTTGCTGCTGCTGCTTTTACACAATGGCAAATGTGCCATGGCTGTGTCCTGAGCAGGTGACAGCTAATAGGTCACTGAAGTGGATCACACCATTGGAGCTGTTGAGATGGGCTCCAGGAACAGGGCAGGTAGAGGAAATGCTGCTGGGAAGGTGAGACAGATCTGCTCTAGCAGAAGTGCATGGGTTATGGTGCTTACAGGAAATTGCTCACTTCCCTTAGAGCTTCCACTGCTTTAATAGATCAGTTTTTCCACTAGTTTGTCCAGCTTAAGCTTTCTTCTCCCTGCATCCTAAAAATTAGTCTAATAGGACTTTTAAATCTCAGAGAGGTTTGAAAGTTATTTTCCTTAAGGAATTCCACTTTCCTTGGGGTGGTCAGAAAAAGAGGGGCTGGGGGGGTTTCAGCTGAAGGACACAGCTTCAAAAAAGCCTCCCCAGAAATGCTGCCAAGGGCCTGCAGAAATCAGCCCAACCTGAAATAGCTGGTGACCACCCAAGCTGATTTAAAAACCCCCTTTGCCTCTGAGCATCTTGCTCAGTGCTGCTGTCAGAGGATCAGGGATGGTGCACCTGGAACAGACAACACTGTTGTACCTGCTTTTCAGTAAACAGAGAGGCAGGTGTGACTTCCCAATCCCTGGAAGGGAGCAGGTTGGTTTGTACCTGGCTCTAATTCCAGTGCAGTGGGAATCTGTTCCTGACAGCCCCGTGCAGAGCTGCTTGTGCTGTGCCACTTCCCAGAAGGAAGGGGAGCAGGAGCTGTGCTGCTGTGTGGCTGTGCCAGCAAAAAGCTGCAATCAGTTTGCTTTGGGCAGTGTTGTGAGCTGGGGCTGGGCACTGTCCCCACAGGAACATGGGGCTGGAGTCAGTTTGTTGCTCTGGAATGGTGTTGGGCTGCATCAGTGGGAGGCAGAGCCTCCACAGGCACAGGTATCACCTTGTGATGCCAGAGCTGCTACATCCTCTGGGTGATGTACCACCAATGTGTGTGAGGGTGTGTGTGCTGCCTGTGCATGCTCTACAACCAGTGCCTCCAGCAGACTGCCTCCTCACTGGAAAGGCAATTCAGATATCCCAGCTCCTCCTGTTTCTTCCCTGTAAGGGCAGTGCTGTTTGGTTTTAATGTTTCTGTGCAGCTGGTTTGTATAAACTGAAGCAGGTCATATTTATTCTATAGAACTCTGTAGGTGTCCTGCACTGGATATCCCCTCCCGGTGCACTGAGAGCAATTCAGCTTCAGGAATCATCACCAACACCGTTATCTTTATTGCCAGTCCTGCCTGATAAATCTGCTCCCTCCAGGATGGCCGAGCCTGTCGAGTAAGCCAGACCTAAACACACACAGATGCAGTGGGAGAGAGCAGAGCTCGTGCTCAGAAGCTGTTTGCAGGGATCTCAACAACAGGCACTGAAAAGAACTCCAAGGGCTGCTTAAAAAACATGGAATTAACAGAGCTCTTGCACAACCAGCCTTGTGAGTCCCTGGGTTCTTTACAGCGCGTGGGGGACTGGGGTTCAGGTTCTTCTCAGCTTGGAGGGGTAGAAATGTGGGCCCTTTGTCCTTTCCCTCACCTGAGTCTGGGCCATTGTGCTGCACATCCATTGCAAAACTCAGCATGGAAACGGTGGCTTGTGCTGGACTATGAGTTCATGAGCCCAGGGTTGCCTTACTGGGCTGTGTCCCAGGTAAGCAAGAGTGTCCTTCAGTGTCCTGTAGGATAGAGCAGGGGTGTGTGTCACCAGCACGTGGTGCCCCCTGTCCTGCCACCCACAGGGGTCGAAGCTGGGCTGGGAGCCTTAGTTTGGAGATCTTTGTCCATAGTGGCATCTTCCCCCGAGTTCAGGTGGCTGTGGGAGCCAGGAGTTCTCGTCTCACCCACACCAGCTGCCTGGCTGCCTGCTGGTTCTGGCAAACAGCCTTTCTCCTCCCTCCTGCTGAACTGCTGGTGCCACTTTTCCCCTCCATTCCAGGCCTGAGTGCCTCACAGGAACATCCCTTGATCTGGGAGCTCCTGGAGGTGTGGATCACAGCTGGCTTCTCATGGAGTCAGGACAGCTCCCTGGGCAGAAGCAGCTCCCTGACCCCACTGCCTGCAGCAGCTGGTTTCTATGTGGCACATCTGGTAGCACCGCAGAGCTGTCCAAACTCACCCGGGTGCTGAGGATACACCCTTGCATCCATGGCTTCCTGCTGGGAAAGGGATCGCTCCTGGCTTGGAGCATCTGATAAGAAACAAGTCAGATGCCAACTACTGCATTTGCTGCATTGGCTCTTCCTGAGGGATGGAAACAGTCGGAGAAAACCCCCCCTTTGCCACCATCTCTGGGCAGAAGGGGCTCGTGGAGCCTGGCAGGAGCAGGGGAGGTCCCTGAGCTCCCAGCCCTGGGGTCTGCTGTCATCCTGGTGCTGCAAGAGGAGGGCTGGTCTGTGCCCCAGCCGTGTCCCAGCAGTGATGGCAGGCACTGCCTGCTGCAGATGGGCTCTGGGCAGGCAATGGAAGTGCAGAAAGCTGCCTCCCAGCTCCCTTCTGAGGCCACGGGATTTCGGTAGAGAAAGTGACTTTTATAGAAATAAAGGAGACTTCCTTTTGGGTCAAGTGCTCTGGAAACGAATGATTTTGAGATGAAAGCCTTTTTGCTCTGGTAATACAGACTCACATTGCCTAGAGGGAAGTCTGCCTTGTGCTGGGGTGTTTTTCCCTCTGGGGGCATTGCGATTGCAATTGAAGATGAATTTCCAACATACAAAGGAGAAGAAGAAAGCTGAGAGAAGGCTTTAAAACATATCAGGGGTTCTCGTGGTCTGTTTTAATTTGTCAGCATGTCTCTCTCGCTTGTAACATCCCTGTTGGGTGCAGAGATTGTTCTTCCTCTTCCCTTTGTGACTTGCTCCTTCCCTCTGGCATCTTCATCAATCCCAGGCTCTGGTTTTAATTTTTTTTTTTTACTTTTTTATTTTTCTTTTTTCTTTTCCTTTTTTGCACCCGGGGCTGGTTGGCAGAGCAGCAGCAGCTCCTGTGTGCTGTATTGGGTGGGGATTGCGTTGTGAATTGGACAAGGCAATTGGGAGAGATCAGAGAATTACAGGATGGTTTAGGTTGGAAGGGACCTTAAAGACCATCTAGTTCCAACCCCCTGCCATGAGCAGGAATGTCACCCACTGGATCAGGTGGCTGAGGGTCTTGGCTGGCAGGGGGTGAGGAGAGACCAGCCCCCAGCCCTGAGAGCAGCCAGGTGAAGCCCTTTCTGAACTCTATGACATGGACCCTTTCCCTATCAGTTTATCATCCGGAGGGTCTCTTTTGAAAACATGTTTTGCTCCATGGACTGAAGGTCCTCAAAGCCTGTTTGGCTTTGGCAAGACCATGGGAAGCACCAGAGTGTCCCATTTCTCTGCTTTCTGCTGGTTTCTGCCCCCCTGCCCTGCAGGGATGAGGTGCAGGCAGGGCTTTGCTGCTGCTTAGTGTGAAGTGCTGTAAAACCCAAGCATTGATTTCTCAATCAAAGGTGTCTGTTTTCTCCTCGGTCTGGGCTTTAATGCCTGAAAATCCATTTTTCACTCCCCAACAGTTTGCTGTAAGGTTTTTAAATCAACTGTTGTGCTTCAGAGCTTTGGGAAGGGAATGGATTCAGTCGAGCTGGCTGTGAGTTTTGAACTAGACAGAGAACAGACGGAGCCTGTGGGGGCTCTCCAGTCTTAGGTGAGACCTTTGCCTGTGTCTCGCTGTGGTGCAGGACAACACTGTTCTCCAAGGCTTTGGAAAGCTATGGGTCTCCCTCCTGTCTCTACAGTGACCCTGGTTCAGCAGTTCTGTGGTGCCCAGGCTTTGTGGATTGTAGGCTGAAGTTCAGGATGTCCTGAAAACAGATGCCAGAAAAAACTCAAGACTTTTATATGAAAAAAAAAGGAACACCACGTTCCCACCTGTGCTTCCCATATTTTCATGGCAATCACAGTGTTTGTTCCCTGTTTCCAGAACATTCTACTGTGCTGCTCTTCAGGGGCTGTACAGCTGATCCAAGCCTTGTTGAAGTGCAGCTGGTTTTGGGGAGGAATGGAGCAGCTTGGGGCAGCAAGGATTGCTGCTGCCTGGGACTGTGCTCCTGCAGGGATTGCTGCTGGAGACTGAGCTGGGAAAGCTGCTGCAGCTCCTGCCTTGGCCTCTGCCTCCTCCATCAGCTCCCCATCACCACTGTTTAATTCCAGCTTTCCCCTTTCTAGAGAAGGGTGAATGCCATGGAAAGCCTTTTCCAAAGGAGAGAGCAGGGTTGCTCTGCAGCCCTGGGAGGTGCTGGTGGAGGTTGCAGTGGAGCAAAGGGGAAGGATGGTGAGGTGCAGGTGACTCCTGGTGCTAATTGTATGCAGCAGATTTGTCTGGAAGGAGCTGAAGGATGCACATCAAGGATGTCTCAGCTATTCAAGTGAGAAATCAAATTAAACTTTGCATCAAACAGTGGAGCTGCTCTGTGCTAGGACTTGTGTCGGATCCATTAAGGTTTCTCCATGCCAGGCCCCAGGGAGTTAGTGGAGAGGAAAACCAGTGCTCAGTGTCAGGGGCTGTGTTTGCTGCTCACCTGGATGTGCTGATGACGTGGGCAGGAGAAAAGGGGATTAGTGCTTTAACCTTCAAGGTACCTGTGTGTGCAGCAGGGAGGGGGACACTGGCTGCATAGCAGTGCCAGTTCTGTGTGCCATGGGATGTGTGTCCACCTCCTTGGGGAGGATGGATGACAACCCCAGTGAGCTGGAGGTCTGGAAAATGCTGTTATCCCAGTTACCTGTTTCCTGATCTCCCATTAACAGGCTGGGGGATGGAGTCCTTTGGGAACCCTGGGAGGCGGATGGGAGGAATCTGAAGGAGAACCAAAATATCAGCATCACACAAATGTGGTTCTGACTTGCTTCTCATTGGGCACGAGTCCATGTGTGCTCCAGGCAAGGAAAAGATCTGGACAACACACTGCTCCCTGCACAGGGACAGATTGCTTGGAGGCTGGAGGGAGCAGTCTTGGCATGGGAGAGCCGGCAGGCCGGAGGAAGCTGCCAGGGGAGTCGTCTGCTGGGAATCTGTGATGTTTGGCTCCAAAATGATTTCCCCACACAGCACCAGAAGCTCTGAATGCTCCCAGGTAACCAGAGCTCATCCATACTGACTTCTCACCATGGTAGGACACACCAAAGAGCTGGCAGCCATCAGGAGGAGGAGAAGGCGGAACACTGAGCTTCCTGCACTGCAAATGCTGAATGCCCAAGGGTTCTCTGCCTCGGGTGTGCAGGCCCAGGCTGGACTGCTGCTCCCTGATTTGGTTTCTTTTCATTCCTGGTGCATGTAGTGCTCTGCCTTAGAAGCACTCGAGTGCCAGCTTGATATTTAGAAGCCATTTGCAGTACTGCTGCTCTGCTGGCTGGAGAAATTGGACTGACCCTGGGATGTAACACGTCCTGTTGCTGGAGCATGACAACCCCGTAACAGGCAGGGCTCAGTCTCCTTGGGTGTCCTGCCTACTGCTAGGGCTGGATTAGGGCTCTCCAGCCAAGAAAATGTCTTTCCTTCTTCCTTTTCTGTCGTCTTATAAGGATTTTTAGGAATTTAAGATGCTAAGCCTCAATTAGGCAACACTTATTAATTTCCGAGATGTAATTTATTTACAGAGTGTTGCCATTCACAGCACTGAGTGCTGGTAATTGCTGTAGTTTTGCTTTCCAGGCTGGGATGTGAGAGACTTGAAAAGCCTGTGAGTGTGGCTGCCAGGCAGGCAGGGCTGGCTCTGGGTGGATCCTGCCTTCTGGGGATATGAGGAGCTGATGAAGGAGCTGACTATCACCCAGGCAGCCCAGTTTTCCCAAAGCAGTCCCTGTCCTAGGGCATGGGAACAGGCCAAGGGGCAGGAATGCCATCCCCACTTCGTGGCTGTGTTAACCCAACCGTCCCACGGTGCCTTTTGCTGTCTCTGCCCTTGGTTTCATTTGCCCCAGCAGGATATGGGTGTCCTCATCCTGCTCCAGAGCTGCTGCCAAGGCTGAACAAGCCACCTCACTGTAGACCTGAGGGCAGAGAGCTGCAGAAAATCAATGAGGCCAAAGAAAATTAGGTGCTCCACGCTTGTCCTTCAGGCCAACAGCACCAGGGATGGCGTCTTTGCAGCGTGATGGCTCAAGGCTATTTTTTTCCCTTCTCTCCCTGGCAGAGGCTGTTGCCTGGAGCTGCAGAGATGCTGTACTGAAGCTCTGCTGACACGTAGCCCTGTGACCAATTCCTCTGAAGTTGGCTGAGCTGTTTACCTGTGAGACATGAGCTCCTCCAGGATGAGCTGGGCTGAGGGGCAGAGCTGCCCTCCAGCCCCATGCTCGGAGAGTGTTCAAACAGGACAGGGAGACTTCAATTCCTGCAGCCTCCATCTGATTTTATCTCCATTTCTGTGGCTGCTGGGGCTGGGTTGAGGGAGGAGATCAGCCTCCTGTGTTTTGGGGATAGAGAAGCTCTCCCTTCTCCTGTTCATGAACCAGTGGGCTGTGTTTTGCCACCTAGACCAGCAACATCTTTAGGAGAATCTCCCTGATGGCTCTTTGGGGAAAGAAGTTGGACATTTATTGAAGTACCTCATCTCATCCAGTGTCAAACCACTGCCTTCACCTTGTTATGCTTCCCAAGGACCACTGGAAAATGGGGAAATAGAGCTGTTCCCCTTCCCCTCACGTGGGGCTGGGATTTACTGGAAGCGAGTGTGTTTGTGTAGGATCTGTGCTGAGATCCTGGTCTTGGTTTGGCTCCAGAGGCACTGCTGAAACCCTCGTGTTCCATGCAGACTTGGACAAATTATTGCAAAATAGCCCAGTTGTATCCTCTGGCAGCCTCGTCCCTGGTCAGGCCCCGCTGAGCCTGCCAATGCAGCAGTTGTACACGGTGGATTTTGCCATCCACCATCATCTCCAGTTGAGCCTCATCTATAGTTCCTGTTTGTGGGAAGTGTTCTGTGCTCCCAGGAGCGGGTGGTGAGTGGTGCTCGGGTTGTTTATCCATCTGGCATGCTGCTGGGCCATTTGTTACTGAGGATCTTGCAGGAAGAGCCTCTGATGCTACAGTGAACTCTGTGCTGTGGGCACAGTTGGGATAATTCCTGGGAGCTCGTGCGGGCAAATCCTGGCTTCTCAAATGCCTAAAAACAGTGAGTTTGGACCACTGCCTGCCTGCTGTGATGATCCTCTTTAATATCCTGGTCCAAGTATCCATGGAGAAGCGTGACCTGCTTCTTTCTAGGCTGAGCATGCCAGGATGCTGCCAAAGGGTTTCTGGTTTTGTTTCTTGAGCCTGACCTCTTCCTTGTGCACTTGGTGATGCCTCGTGATGTGGTGAGCAGGGGCTGCAGGGAGCTTGTCTTCTCTCTCCATGGCTGACCTGCAGAGCAGGAATCTGGCCCTGGAGCATCCCCTGCCCTTTATAGGGCAGACGCTGAGCTGGGCAGCTCCCAAACATGAAATGCAAATGAAATGGAAAGCTGAGGGGCAAAGGGGCTGCTGACTCCTTCACTGCTGGGCTCTGCTGCCTGCAGGAGAACAGTGTTCTGGCCATTGCTTGTGTTCTCCTTCCCTGATTAGCCTGGGCAAGGCACTGGCAAGATAAAGGAAGGCAATTTCCTCAGCTCGTGCCAGGATCTTGCTATGCACTTCCATGAAGCCAAAGGGGAGAAGGGGGTAGCTCAAGCCTCCTGGAGCTGAGGTACTGTGGAGTTGTACAGCACCATACCCCTGCCAGCCCTGGGGGAGGCTTGAGTGGGCTGAAGAAGGGTTACCCAGTCACAAGGAAAAGGGTTAATGACTTGGAGCCAGAGTCCTGGCTTTCTTCCAGCTCCTGCACCATTCAGGTGGCTGAGGAGCAAGGACTGTGGATGCAGATGAGTTGGAGGGGAGAGCAGGTTGGACACCAGGGTTAGCAGGTGGGTGGAGAGCAGTGTTTGCCTCCTTCTCCCTTTTCTCCCTGGTTTGAGCTGTTTTCTGTGTGCACAAGGAAAGCAGAGCATGGTCTCCTGAGAACAGTGGCAGTGGGGGGGTGAAGGTGGGTGCTCCTATGGGCCAAGGGGCAACAGGGATAAATGTCTGTGCTCCCAAGCTCCAGGGTCCTTTTCGGAGAGCCTTGGAGATGGCTGGATAAGGTCTGTGCTGTCCTGTGATCTACTCAGCACTCCCTCTACACCACCCCTGCTCTGCAGGTCTGTACAGTCCCAGCCCCACCCGATCCCACAGCCTTCAGCCGAGTTATGGCCTGACCTCAGACCCTGCTGGGTCTCCTGGCCCCGAGAACTGCTTTTGGACTGTAGGATCCTCTGGAATCATGCAGGAGTAACCTCAGCTAGGAGCTGGTTCCTGGCTGGGGCTGAGGGTCCTGCTGCCTGTTCCAGCAAGGGAAAGGGCTGATCATGGACCACAGTTTTGCTGCTCAGTACCGCAGTGGTTTGTAGCCCAGCTTTAAATGTGGGTTGCTAATGAAAGGCTCTTCTGCAGCCCATTGCATTTTGCTGGTGCTGTTTAGGTGGCTTTTAAACCCTCTGACCTCTGTGTTCTTCAGCAGCCTAAGCCATGTGTCTAGTAAACCCCTGAAATGGAGTCAGGCTCTTAGGATAACAGGGAATTGTGAGGTTGGAATAGACTGAAATGAGAGAAGCAAGGGAGCTCATTCCTCATGGTGGGATTCTTTCCCCAGAGAGTTGGGCTGGTGGGATCTTTTAGTTTGGCTAATGAGTGAGGGCTGGGGTGGGAATAATTAGTGTTTTACAGCTGCTTCCTCATGGCCTTATCCTGTGGTTAGTCACTGGGGATATCAGTCTGATCAGAAATGATTATGACTGCCCAGAAACCATTGGCACTGGCTGTGCCATGAGGACAAGTCCATCACTTCTGCTGTGGGGTATATGGGTGCATGGGGAAGCAGATTCCACGTGCTGCCTGCCCACCTCCCTCCACCTTGTGCTGGGAGACCAGAAGGGGTGTGAGGCTGGAGACCTGTTCACTCCCCAGCAGACCCATGGAGACCTTCCTGGCCTCCAGCCCTCGGCACCACGAGGACAGCCAAGGCAGACCCTTCCCCAGGCACATCCCTGGCAGCAGCCAAGGCACAGCCCTAGACATCCCTCTCTCCTCTGTACTAATCCCATCCAAGCCTTATCCTCCACTTCTCCCCCAGGGAGGCTGCAGGTGTGAGAGAGCGGCTGCTTCGTTCAGGGCTGCACAGATGAGCTCTCACCCTGGGGAGCAGCTCGCTGAGCTCGTGCTGGAGATAAGTGTGGCCGTGTCCTCCGGGCTGCCCAACCCCTGGCAGGGCTGTGATTACCCTCAGCACATGCAGGCTGTTCACCAAACACCTGCGAGGGCCAGGGACAGAGAAACCAAGTCATTTTTGCAAGCAAATAGTCATTGTTGTGTTACACTGAGAACGCTGGGGGTTTTCTGTGTGGTGCCTGTTAGAGCTCTGAGGCATCTCCAGTCCTGTGAAATCTTTCAGGGTAAGAGCCAAAGACATTGCTGTGACTCCAATACCATGTGCAGCACGGGGCTGATTGCTCTGGGCACGAGCACAGTTGGACTCTGGTGTTGCTGCTAATGCTGACAATTTCCAAACTCATTCAGCTTCTCTGCTGTTTGTGGTTCTCTGTAGCTCACCCCTGATCTCCTGCAAGACATGCCCTGTTACTGGCAGTGGTACAGTGGGGAGCATCACAGGGACAGCATGATGTTGAGACTTATCAGAGTGTTAATAAAAGGGCTTAATGTGGAGAAAAGGAAGTCCTGCCCCTCCAGAGAGCTTGTTGAAGAACCTGATCCAATTAACCTCGGGGGTGATTGATTACAGCGCTGTTGTGTGCCAGCAAAGAACCCAGGAATAGTCTCCATCAGCTGTCTTTCCCCTTGGAAAGCCCAACCAGACTTGCAGCCAAGAAGGGCTGGAGCAGAGCAAGGCTGAAGGAGCGTTGTCCATCCAGAAGTTTGACTCAAGCTGCAGGGACGTTGTTGCATGGCTCCAGGTATCTTTCTTAAGTTGGCAAAGCTTCCTCAACACTCCCTCAAATTGCTTCTTCAATGGACCCAAGTGCCTCAGTATCTCCAGACACCTGGTCACTGCTCTCCATGGGATTTGTGTGAGGAGCTCGTGGCAGGATGAAGCAGGGGGGTCTGGATGGCTTCTCTTGCACGTTGTAGCCTGGGTCTGGCAGGTTCCTGGGAAGGGTGAGGCTGCCAGAGCAAATACCTGCTGTGTAGAACAAAGTTCCTTGTGTGTCCCAGCTCCTGAAGGAGAGATGTAGCTGAACCCAGTGTGAACCAAGCACGGTGGGTGGCTGTGCCCAAAGAGGGCACTGCCGTGCCACATTCCTCCCCAGCCTTCCTCCCTTTCCAGAAAGTGGCTTCCCCAGCCCCAGCTGCTGTCTGGGAGCAGGGCTCTCCCCTGCAGAGCTCGATGGAAACAACAAACCTCAAGGATTTCTTGGAGGAAAATCATCTTGGCTCATGATAAGGCATATTTTTTTTCTTTTTTCTGAGGTGTAGCAATTACGTTAAATAAGAAGCTGTCACCAAAATGTCTGTTCTGCCTTCTGACAACCTGCTCTTCTCATGAGCTTAGGCAAAAAAAAAAAAGCATAAATCAGATGTGCTTTTCCTCTTGTTTGCATTTCTTCCTGGCTGCCTTGACTCCTCACCTGCAGAGAAAGCTGTGGGTTCATCCCACTGCTGAGGGTCCCCTGAGCTCAGCTGGAGCTGTCAGTCTGTGTGTGTGTCCCCAGCAGTTCCTCCTTCATACCCACCCCAGGGTGGCTTCTGCAGGGAAATTCTCCTGGTTAAATCTTGCTTGTAGAGGGAGAAATAGCTTGGGAAGCCTGTTCTGCTGTCAGGGAAGGGATCAGCATTCCGAGGCTGCTGCACTGCTCCATAGGAGGAAAAGCTTCAAACAGCAATTAGCCTGCACTGCCATTTCCAGGGAAACAGCTCTTGGTGAGCCGGACAATGGGCTGCAGGAGGCAAACAGGTTAAAAGCTCTAATTCTGGCAGGATATATTTAGGTGGGCTTTTTTCCTTTCAAAGGAAGGTAGGTTAGAAAGGCTCTGACTCCTTTAAATAGACTCTCCTTCCGTACCCAGCTCGGAGCTGCGTCAGGAGCTCTGGCTGTTCCCTTCCACCCCTGGTGCTGCTGACAAGTGCCCAAAGCCTCAGCACTGGGGTGTCTAAAACCTGCCTTCCTGTCAGCAGCAGAGAGGCTGAACTAAAAGGGTCTGGTTTCCCTTGGCAGCTGCCACAGGAAGAAGTTCTCTGCTGCTGCTCTCTGGTTATTTATTCTATTTGCTGAAGTGTGGCAGTGTAAAAGGTAATTTAGTCTGGGTTAGTGCAGCACAATGCAAAGCAAGGCAGAGCCATGTTCTCCTGGCACCCTGCTCTTGCTGCCATCCCTAAATCCCTGAATGTCCCATGTCCCCTCTGATGGGTTGGGGCATAGGGGCAGCTGTGACCCACAGAGGGGAGCTGATGTCAATAAGCCACAACTGATGGCAGTGATCAGCTCTGATGTGTGGGAATGAATGTGGAGCTCATGTCCCAGCACCTCCTGCCAAGGCTGGCTCCACCAGTGACTCCTGCTGCCTTTGGTGGCTGCTGGTGCTGCCTCCTGCTGCTCCTGCGGAACATGCTCATGGTATTAAGTCCAAGATTATCACATTCTGGATGTTTATAAATTACATAGGAAAGAGGCTTTTCCCTTAATACCTTGAGCTTTTTCATTCCTTCAGTGTGTTAGCCAATATATTGTTTAAGCTATATGTGAGCCCTGGTTCTTGCTTACTGTGGATGAGGCTGGTTTTCACATCCTTCCTTTTCCCATCAATGTGTGACAGCTCAGGTGAAGCAGCTCTGTGATCAGCCCTGTAACATTCCCACTGCCCATGCAGACTGACCAGTACAGCTCTTCAAGACTTTGTTGTTCTTGCAAGCACTCTTTGCCCTGGATACATCAGGCAGCACATCTTCAGTCACAGGTAATAGACAATGTGGAAGGAGGAGATTATCCCCTCAGGGTTTCCAGGTCTCCCACTCACCCAAAGGGGCTTCCTTGCCTCCACCACAGTGGGATGCAGAGATGCCTGAGCGAGGAATTGTGCAGTCCAGAAGGAGCAGGGCTGCTTTGTAACCATCCCATCCTGAGAAGCAGACAAATATTCTCTCCAGCTGCTGGGCTGCTTCTTGAGGTAGGTTGGTCAACATTGGCCTTGCTGTCTAGGAGCTGTCCTGCTGGTGTGTGTCACCTTCTGAGCCACGAACTGCTGACACACTTTGGCTGATTGAGTGTTTTGTGCTTTCCCAGATCCGTGTTTTCCCTTGTGTGGGACAAGTTCTTTCCCTGCTGGAGCAGTGCTGGGCTGGGCAGGCTGTGATCTCAGGCACGGTGCTCCTAGGCTGGTGTTTGCAGAGGAATGAGAGGAGCTGACAGAAGCTTTTTCACATTCTTTGCTTTGGTGTAGCTTGGCCTACTCATTTCCCCAAATTTTTCTGCTCTTGGTTTACTTTTGTTGTCCCTGCCCATAGCAGTGGGGTTGGAAGTAGATGATCTTTAAGGTCCCTTCCAACCCAACCCATTCTATGATTCTATAATTCTATGGTCTCCTGGCAGCCGTTTCTGTCTCCCTCTTCCTGATGCCCCTCTGAACTCCCTGCATGGATGTCATGGTCCTTCCACTGCTGTTCACGTCTGCTCCCTGCTGCTGTGCTTGACCTGTTCTCTCCTTTCTGGTGCCACGAGCCCAGCAATCCTCTCTTGTTGCTCTCCTAGGCTGCACAGCTCATTCCCAAGCACTGCTGGAAACCTTCCCCCCTGGAGCAGAGCCTGCTCATGGGGGAGATGCTGTCAGGCTCTGCCCACACACCCAGCAGTGGGGTTTGATGTTTGTCCCCCTTCCCCAGAGCCGTGGGGAGGGCAGAGCTCTGTGCAAGGGAGGATGATGAGGCTCCTTTTGTTCCCGTGGCTGGTGGGAGGTGGCACCAAGGCCCCGGTGACTCAGGCGAGGGCTGTGCCGTGCCATGAGCTGGCAGCTGTGCCCAGGCTTTTTGGAGGGGGCATGGTGAGAGGCTGCATCCTCTCTGGCTTCCCAGGAGGGCTCAGAGCAGGCTCCTGCACACCTGCCCTCCCTTTTGAAGGGTGGGCAGAATTTATGGCTAATTATTCATGTGGCTCTTGTGAGGTTTAGTCTGACAAGAAGATCGCTATCTCTGCTTGGCTGTTGTTTGCACCTGTCTGTGCCCCACGAGCCTCAGCGAGGCTCTCATTGCCCTTCAAAACCCCTTTGCCAAATCGCTGTGGGGTCAAAGTGAGCTTTGCCCTGGCAGAAGGGAGCCTCTGGCATTGGGTCCTCTCCCCGTGGCTCCTTTTGGCCATGTTCAGCGTGAGCAGTGTTTGTTGGCAGGGATCCCTCCCTGCACTGCTGTCTGTCTCGTGCTTGTTCCTGAGAGGAACAAGCAGCACATGATGGTTTCTGAGATAAATCGGGTTCCCAGGTGTCAGGACAGAAGGAAAGGAGCTGGAAATCCGAGCTTCACCTGTCTGTAACTCATTCTGGGCTTTGCCAGAGCAAGACCTGGCTCTGTGCAGCTGCTTATCAGCTGCTGTGGTGCCCAATTCCCTCTGCCGTGGAGAAGAGAGGTGGGAAAAAAACCTTGGCAAACCAACTGTGCTTTCCCAGGGGAAACAGCACTGGGTGGGAAAACGCTTGGGCGCAGTTCTCCAGCTGTACCCACTGGGCTGACAGTGGGAGGTGGGACTGACCAAGCAGGGCTGGAGGGCTGGGAGGTGGTGCCTTGGCAGGGGAGATGTTGGCTGTCCAAGAGCTGTCCCTGTCCCTCATGGCCCTGAATGAATGGGGGACTGGCAGCTTTAAAACCCAGCTCTGGTTCCAGAACCGGGGGCAGCGGGTCTGGCGCTGCCGCCTCCATTAGAAGGTGACTGGTTTAAACTGCTTCAGGCTTATCCCCCACCACTATTGCTGGCCAGCCTTGGGGACAGTGTGACTCAGGGTCCCTTGGAGAGGGAGGCAGCCTCCTGTCCCTCCCTGCCCGTCCTGCCTCACAGGAGCACCCAGCCTGCTCACCCTGCTCGCTCCATTTGTTTTGGTCCGCGTTAGCCGAGGATGAAGTCAGAGATATTTCTGGGCAGCGATAGGATCTCACCAGCCAGCTCTCCTTTAATAAGATCCCAGGCATTGGAGGTGCCCCATTCCCTTATCTCCCCTCTGCAGATGGATGTTGCCCCCCTATCTCTCTCCAGACTGGGGGGAAGCAGCCAAATCGCTGCCACAACCCCTTCTCTAGCCCATAAATAAAACGGGAGGCTGGAAGCTGAAGGAAGGCATGAACACAGCACTGCCCATGTTTCTGTGGCTTCCCAGGGCCTCCTGGAAGCTGTCTTATGAAAAGGGAATGTCCCTAGCCAGGGAAGTGAGTGTCAGAGCATGTCTCCTGGCCAGAGTGGCCACTGTGAGCCAAAAATGTGGAAAAATAGATGGAAAGAAGGAATCAACAGCACTTCATCCAGTACAGAGCCTGGAAAATGTAGGAATTGTGAAGGGAAGGAAAAGATGGGATGAGAAACTTCAGAGGAATTACTAGCAGCGAGGAGGAGGAACTGATTTTTAGCATATGAAAAGAAAAAAAGGTGGGAAAGAAAAAAGTTCTCAGCAATGTTATTGGAATTGGAAAAGCCAGGTGTGTGGAGAAGGGAAAATGCCTTCAGCCCACGTGACAGTGACCATGTGGGAATCTGTCTCCATCCCTGCCATGGTCAAGGGCCCCATCAGCAGCATTTGGGGAGTGCAGGGGGCTCAGGGTGGGCAGATCCCCCAGCTCCTGCCCTGGGGCTGGGGAGGAGCGAGGAGCAGCAACCTGGATCAGCCCGAGCAGTGCAGGAGTTGAGCTGCTCTCCAGGCTGTGTTCCTGGGAAGTGGTCAATGAAGGTGTTGTGGGAGGTTATATAATGATTGACCTTACAGGAACGGGTGTGATTGAGGCCCAGAGCCAGCTCAGCTCGCAGCTGGGTCAAGCTGTGGTGCTGACATCATCACTGTTTAGAAATTTATACTTTTCTTCGATCAGAAAGTCTTCAACTTTGCACCCTGGTATGGAAATCGGTCTGGGCTGCAACTCTGTGCTTCCCCATGGGGCATCCCCACTCCCCAGGCCAGGCTGAGCTGCTGTACCAGCACTTATGGGGCTTTCAAAGCCATTTTGGGTCTGCCTGCTGCTGTCAGGCAGTCCCACCACATCTCTGAACCAGAGGAGCCCCTTGTCCACAGGGCTCTCTGCCATCCCTCTGTTTGATGCAGATGAACCCACACCTAACTGCCTTTAAAATCCCCTGTTGCTATGACAACTCCCCAAGCTTGATGCACTCAGTGCCGTCTCTCCGCTCCCAGGTCTTGCATCCCCACCAGAAGGCTGTGTGTGTACCTCAGTATGTGATTCCAGCTTTCAGAGGTGGTTCATAATCCCCTTGGGGCATCAGTGGAATCTCTCCTGAGCTGGTGAAGGGTTTACTTGAATTGTCTGATAAGGAGGTTAAGGAGAGGCCAGCAACTGCTCACCCCGACAGCTAAACTTAGCCCCTGAGTCACTAATGAGACAGCAATTCAGGGGCAGGAAATCTTCATTTCTCTTTTCTTCATGGTTTTTAAACAGTGATGCACCCCAAGCAGGATCCAGGTTGGATTGATTTCAGTCCTAATCCAGCATGTTACCTGCCTGCAGTCCTTTCCCCTGGAGCATCCTTGAGCCAGTCCAGAAGAGTGAGCTCCTTCCTCTGGCACCTGCCAAGACAAGTGCCTGTCCACAATCAAACAGCCTCCTTTCCTATTGTTAGTGGCCCAAGACATGGAAAATTCTGGTTTTTTGCTGGGAAAGTGCTTGTGGAGGCTGTGGGCAGGTAGAGCATCCCTGGAGCTGCTTGGAAACACAGCAATGAGTGAAGGTTCATCCAGATGCTCTTCTCCCAGCCTGAGTGCTGCAACACTGCCAATAGCAACAGAAGTGCTCTGAAAAATCCATGTGAGTGTTAAAATAACCAACATCAGGAGATCCAGATGTGCTGAACCTCCAGAGCTGCTCTGTGTGATGCCCAAGCCTCCTCCAGACCAGCCTGTCCCTATGCTGTGCCTGCCACCAGGCAGCCCTCCCCAGAGGAGGGGCAGGATCTGAGGTCCCTGGGAGCTGCAATGGAGTGGGGTCAACCAGAGATCCATGTCGTGCCTGCTAGACATCCTTTCCTAGGATGGAGCAGGCTGGCCAGGCAGCTTCTCACAGTTCCCAAAAAGTAAATCCTGGAAGCAGAGTCCCCACTGTCAGCTGGCTGTATCCATTTGTATGAGATCCCACTGAGTGTGTTTTGCATAATTTGTTTCCCAGAATGAAGTGTTTTACAACTGCAGCGTTTGATCACCTTGCAAAAGGGGATGAAAAATCATCCCTGTGCCTGGGGCTGGGAAATAACTGGAAAGGAATCTGGAGAAGGGACCATGTGCTCACCACATCATGTTAGCTGGGCTGGAGAGCCCAGAGGAGCTGGTGTGTGTGCTGGCAGACAGCCTGGGACTGGACAGGAGCTGCACGGATGTGGCAAAAAGCCCATGCTGAAAACACCAGGCGTGGATTTGTCTGAGTGGAGCCAAGCCCCAGCATCCTGCCCGGGAGCTGGAGCTGCTCCCAGCTCACTGTGCCTGCCCGACACCTGATCCAGGAGCTGCTCCCAGGCTCTGCACAGGACCTGGCCCTTCCTCGAGGCAAAGGTACCTCTACTTTGCTTAGGGATTGCTGGTGAGCCACCTTCTTCCCAGCACCTGGGCATAAATCAGTGGCTTGTTGGACCATGAAGGGCACAGCAAGCGATGGGTGCTCTGGGGGTGATGATGGGTGTTGGGCTGAGGGGCTGCCCCTCTCACTGTCATTTTTATTTTATTCACAATAGGTGAAGGATGAAAAATCAGAGTAATGGCCATGGATACAGCATCCACTTGACTTCTCTTGCCTGTGGCAGGGGCGATTAATCTAGTTAAGGCATTGGAGTGGGGTGAGACCACGAGGTTACACAGCCCAGGAGCTGAGGATGGTGCTGAACCAGGAGCTGCAAGGTGTGTTCCCCCTCCTCTCCCTGCCTTGCCTTTGATCTGCTGCCGGTGGGGAATATTGTTCCACGTTGGGAGCCGGTTCAGCCCAGGCTGGCGGAGCAGCGGGAGCGTCACTGTTACTAATGAGCTGTTTGCTGCTGGCTGCCTGCACAGCAGTGGGTACTCAGTGCTGCCCAAGACCTGTGCTGATAAACCAAGTGGCTTCCCCCTGCTGCAGGCCTGTCACCCACTCCCTCTTATCTGAAGGATCTCTCCTCCTGCTGCTTCTGCCTCATCCACAGTGACACAAACAGCTGAGGTCTGATCCTGCAGCTGGGCGGTGTAAAGTTGAGGTTGACTCTGACTGTTGCTGGTCTCTGCTCTGAGGTTGGGGCAGGGCAGTGGGCTACAGGAGGCTGCTGGCCACCCGTGTGACAAAGGGCATGGCTGTCACCTCCACAGAGAGGGTCTGAGCCTTGCACTGTGCTCAGGCAGATCCCGGAGGAGACCCCCCGCACCAAGCCACGTGCCCCTCGTTTGGCTGTGGGATGCTGAAGATAACAAGTGGCTGGGAGGGATGTTTTTTGTTGGCAGCTGGTGATGCCTGTTCACTAAAGGCTCTGAATAGGAAAGGGAACAAGGGAGCATGACCTCCTGTCCTTTGGCCACGTGTGGCTGGCAGGGTGTGGAGCAATGACATCCAGGCAGGAGTGTGTGTCTGCAGTGCTGGGATTGAGCAGCCACAAGGCGCTGAGGGGATGGGTGTCTGCCTCTCCCCCGTTATTTATTGTGCCATAAAATCCAAGGCAACGCACATCAATAAGTGCTGCGAAGGGTTTCACATGTGTCAGCCTTGTGTGTGTGATGGAGCAGATGCTCTTCTGAGCCGAGGGGCTCTGTGAGCAGAGAGGCTGGTGTGATTGATGGGGCAGCCTTCAGCTGCCTGTGCCTTCACTTGGCTGTGACATGGACCTGCTTCCATGGAGCGGCCCGACACCGCCGGCTGTGCCAGCAGGGAGCTCTGGGCAGCGCTGTCCCACCTGTGAGGGTACCTGCTGTGAGGGTGCTTTGTGCTCAGAGCTGCGTGTGACAATGGCCAGTGTCATCCCCAAGGCAGGGTTGGATGCCCTGGGAGGCAGGGAGCACTGGGGGCTGCTCAGAGGATGCAAGGCTCCTGCTGGCTGACTTTCCCAGGGAACAAGACGTGTGCCACTGCGCTCTTTATGTGCGTGCACATCTGACAGCTCCCGAGCCCCTCGGATGGTCTCGGCTGCGTGTGACAGCGGAGCTGTCACTGATGCTGACAGGAGATGTTCCTGTGAAACGTGCAGCTGAGTGGGAGAGGGTGATGGGGAGCATCTCTGTGGAGGGACAAGGCAGCATGCAAACCCCTGGGACACGTGGGAACGAATCCGACACACGTGTGGCTCGCTCATGGGTGAAAGCCTGAGCGGGCGGTGACAACTTGGACATCAAACTTGGGTCAACCAGGAGACATAAATCCCGGTATTTGGGATAAGTGCAGGTAATTTGTTTTAAAGACAGACTAATCCCTTTCCTGAAGGTGCCTGCTTGTCATGGTAGACGTTCCTCATCTCCAGGAGAGTTACTCCAGTTGAACAGATCCAGCCCTTTCAGGGAACACTGACTCTGGAGTTGCTAATCATAGGGTTGGGGGATTTTTTTCCCCCACACTTGTTGGTGATTGCTTCTTCCTCCTCCCTTTTGTGTTTATGCAGCACCCCAGGCTTGGGAAGGACCATCTGCTGATTTGATTAATGGCCCTTTTCTGAAAAAGCAACAAAGACAAATGTCCTCCTGAACGTGGCAGAGAGAAATGGAGAAACAGGCTGGCTAATTTTCAGCCATTATTTTGGAACCCAAACTCCTTCCCATTATCAATTTAGCTATTATTTCAAAAACTAATTAATCTTCACTCAGGCAGGTCCAAGAGACCTCTGTTTAGATAATTAACAGCCCATGGATTATGAAAATTCCTGCTTTTGGATCCTACTGCAGTGCTTGCCTTTGAGAACAGTCCCGCTATCATCATGCTTACCAACTCCTTCCATCAATCCATCTTTTTTTTTGACAATCAAGAGCAAATAATTAGCCATGATGGATCTTGCTTGCTTTCTCGCAGCTCAATTCCATTTTTTTTTTATTTTAGTCCTTAAATGTTCTTCAACCAGGCAATTTTTGAGGTGGTTTTGCAGCTAATTACAGCCAAGCAGGGCAAATCACTGCTGCTGCCCAGAGGAGTTGGATTTGGCTTGCAGAGAAGCTGGGCTATAAGGTGTGAAAAAGGAGATTCTAGAGGGATAGAGGTGGGATTTTTTTCCCCCCTTTTTCAGTCTTGCATGATGCAGTGGGAACTCACCCCACGTATTGCTGTGCCAGGCTGGGCTGACCTCCCTCGCCAGGGAGCCCCGTCCTGGCCTCTCGCTTGCCATCACGGCTCTGATCCTTTTGGATGGCGAGACATCCCTGGGCTGTCAGGGCTGTGGGAGAGCTCTGTGCAGCAAAGCAAAGGTGATGGGGTAGTACAAGCCCTGAGGCAGTGGTGGAGCAGGTCTTCATCCCGTGCAGACCCTGAGCCATCCCCATGCATGCCCTGCATCGCTGGCCGCGGGAAGCCAACACGGGCTGGCAGTGCCCACGGAGCCGTGCCAGTGCTTAATGAACCGGAATGCTGACCACGGATGATGGCACACTGCCCCCTGCACCCACCTGGGAATGCCACTCCTCCTCGGCAGCCTGGAGTTCCTCGCTTTTCTGTAGAGGGCAAAGGAACTGGAGCGGTGAGGAGAGTCATAAAATATCCTGACTGGGAAGGGACCCACAAGGATTATTGAGTTCAGCTGGTTTTTCAACTCTTGGCCTCTCAGCACTTTTTCTAACTGAGATGATTTTGAGGTTTTCCTCTTTCAATTTGGGGCCAACCCCTGTTCAGTTCACCGCCCTCCTCCTGCTGCTGGCCTTTGGGGTGAGACCGGGCGGGTGGGATGTGCTGGACCACCCCACTGCCCCGGGGACCTGCCTGTATCTGCCCTGCAGCCCTTGGCTGTGCTGACTCCCCCCGCAAGCCAAGGGCATCCCCCATCCTTCTGCCTCTCGAGGAGGTCCCTTTGTGTAGCTAAAATCCTCAATGGCTGGTTTCAGAGCCCGTGCCCCCCCGTGTCTCACACTGACACACGTGTGCCCCGTGTTTGTTCTGCAGCGAGGCTCTGAGGGGCTGATGCATCTCCCTCTCCCACCCTCCCGCGCCGGCCGGGGTTTATCTCCTCCAATTAACCAAGTGCTGATAGTGGGTTTAATAAGGCCCTGCCTATGAAAGATTACTAACGATTTCATTTTCAATGTGCTGTGAATTAGGAGGCAGCCTGCACAAGAATGCTGAGCAGGGCCGGGCTTGGCGGCCAATTACTGTCCCCACATTCCCCCCACTGCCACCACTGCTGGTCGGGCCCCTAATTGCTCCCTGTCCTGATTGCGTTTTACTGGTGGTGGTGGTTCATCCACAGCTCTTGCCTGGCTCTTGGCAGCTGCTGCTCTCTCTGCCCCCCTCCACCTTTGTCAAGTTTATTAATGAAAACCTTATCTGTCTGCGCAGATAATGCCAGAAATAATTAGTACTCAGTGAGGTCTGTCGGGCTTCATTCCTCTCCCACCCCCCTGCCCTCATCTCCTTCCTATTTGCACTTTCTCAGGTGCTTGGTTAGTGCTGGGGATGGGGTTTTTGGGGGGTTTAGACCTTTCTCACCCTCTGCAGTTTTCAGTCTTCCTGGCTGCATCTGCAGTCCCTGCTTAAAATTTGTAAGAGTGGGCTCAGTGTCTGTGCTCTCCACCAAAAGCACCCAGATCCTTGAGCAAAAGCAGTCCCACAGGGGGTGGAACTAGATCATACTTAAGGTCCCTTCCAGCCCATTCTGTGATTGTATGAAAATCATCTGAGTTTTCCTGGCTCAGGGCTCACCTGGGGAGCTGTAGCCAAGTGCACTGCATGGGTTCATTTTCAAGGGATCTGTCTGGACTGCAGGTCCCCCCTGGTCCCATCCCTGCTGGAAAGCAAGGGACAGCCCCATCTCTGCATCAGGGACCTGTCTGGAGCTCCTTTTTTTTTATTATTATGTTTATATTCGTTGTTTCTCAGCTCAAATCTTTCAGCCTGATAAAGGGTGACAGCGCTTCTCGAGTGCCTGGGATGGCATAAATAATTCCAGTGCTGAGAGCGAGATTTACAGTGATATAAATGTCAGGAGTGAGCCCAGTTTGTATTAATGGCCTTATTAGTTATGTTGCTGTAAAATACTGATACTCCAGTTGTTAAGCAGCCATGGTTTTGCTCTGCAGCATTAATTCAATAAATTGGGGCTTTTTGATATAAATCTTAGAGTCTGCTGAGCCCCATTAGAAAATTCTTCATGGTATGTTGGAGATCTTCAAATGGCTTTGGCTGAGGTAGACCTAGGTATAAAAAAAGCTGCTTGGTGTGCAATGATGGGGCGAAGATGGCACATTCCATGCCTGGTTGCAGCTGCAGCACCTCCTGTGGGATGGGGTTGTGGGGCAGGGTGGGTGTCACACAAGCACCCTGGTCTCAAAGGCAGCCTGGCCCTGGGAGGTCTCCTGGCCAAGCAGTAATTGGGGTGGGATTGGGGTTTTCAGCCATCAACTATGAAAACGGCATCTCAAGCTGCATCCCAGAGGTCAGGTCTGGATGTCTTCTGTGAACTGAAGGTTGACTTGGCTTCATCCTCAACCTCTGGCTCGCCAAGGCCTTGAGAGCAGCTCCCTGGAGGAGAGGGGAAGGGAGAGAGGGCTGGGGCTGGGGGAGAGTGACACTCTGGAGGGAGGAGATGCCCACAGAACTGCTCTCATCCCTCCCTGTGCCCTCCCCTGCAGTGTCCCTGTCACCACCTCCGCTTCGCTGCTGTCACCTCCTTCAGCTCGTTAATCCGGAGGTGAGCTGACAGCCGGGACATCTCTCCTTGTCTGACCCACAGCCCCGAGGTGTCCATCCTCCCCTGCTCCTGCCGGGTTCCCAGCCTCCTCCCAGCCCCTGTAAGAGGTGCCGGTGCCGTCCCCATCCCGCCTGTCCCTTCGCCCTGTGCCGGAGCCGCTGCTCCTCCCAAGGCTCTTTTGCAACTCTGCAAACTTTCCAGCAGCGGGGACGGGGGGAGGGGGGCGGGGGGAAAGTGCCACGATAATTGAAAATAAATGATGCATTATATGAAATAAATGTTCTGGTGCAGCCAGCTTGCTGCTGCGGGTTTTTGTTGTTTTTTTTTTCCTTCCTAGAGTTTAGAGGTGCCTGGGAAAAGCAGGGTTGGCAGAAAAGGAATAGCACCCAGGGGATGTCAGCACCAGATGGGAGTCCAGAGCAGGAAAGGCAGCATTCCGAGCAGGATAGGCTGTGTCCGAGGTCCCTGGGCTCAGTGCCCAGCCAGGACACGTAAGATCAGGATGAGGGAATAACAGGGAACCTCCAGGGTCCCTTCTCCTCTTGCCACTGCTTGGGTTTGAGGATGTCCCAGGTCTGACACGGTATCTGTATATTTAGCGTCCGTCCTCAGGCTATGAACCTCCTGCCCCAGGACCTGCCCGACCACCAGTTCTATCCCACCATAACCCATCTTCCCTGGGGTCACCACCCATTGCCTTGGTGGGCACTTGGGTTGAGCAACAGAGCTCTGCTGCTGCTCTGCCTCAGGTTAGCACAGGTAAAGCAAACAGACCCTCTGCCCCAGCTGAGTTTGCTTTGAAATATTCCTCTGGTGAGGATTAACTTCTGGCACTGCTATTTGTTATGGGAAGAGGCTGCATTTTCCTGGGAGATGTTGATTTAACCAGGAACATGAAGCTTTCTCCTGCCTCAGATCCCCCACATCACTGACTGACCATGTCATGGTTCTTATGCCTTGATAAGACTTATCCTGGATTATTATTTAGCTACTAATTAGTCTTGAGAGTGATGTAAAGGCTTTGAACTGCTGTTTGAAGATTTGAGTGGATGATTTTTGCTCTTGTCAAAGAAGGAGGGATTTGGAGGTGAGATCCCAGCTCTGAATGACATTAAGTTGCTCTCCCTTGGCAGGTGGGAATGGCTCCTGACTCCCTCTTCTGCCAGGACCTGCAGGGCCCCTGCAAGACAAATCCCCTTGGAAATAGGAGCACAATGGTGCTTGGGAGGGATGCCAGACACTGCCTGGGGGTGGGATACTCCCTGGAGGGTATCACCAACAGGAACCTCCCTGTGGGTCTGTGAGGTTTGGAGTTACCAGCCCAGTTCTTTTCTTCTCCCACAAGCATTTTCCCTAATATATCTTGGTGCTTATGGATTCATCACAGCACTGAGTGACAGCTCAGATGCCTCATTAATCACTGCTGATGATGGTCTGGCAGAGCCATGATGCTGAGGTCCTGACCACTGCTGCTTCCCCAGCCAGGGATATTTCGCAGACGCTGCTCCCTGAAAACTCCAGCTGAAAACTGGGAAGAAACTGAGTCCCCCTCGGGGCTGAAGCCTGCGGAACTTGCTCCTTCTCCGTGCCAGCCTCTTGTTCCTGCCTGTGGGGCACACTGTGAGTTATGATCAGCCCTTGTGAACCTGCATCTTTTTAAAACACATTTTTCCCTTCTCCATGTTCGTCAGGATCAAGGGCAGCTCCGTGGTGGGTTGATCTGCTGCTGCATTGATTTGGCAAAGGCTGGGGGTGAAAGCCCCACAGCCTCCAGATGAGGCCATAGAGCTTTTTAGGATTGAGTTTTCCTGAATTCTGTCCATCACAAACAGAACAAAACACCCCCAGTCTGGAGCAGCTTGGAGCTGGAGGCGGCTGACATGGGAGTCAGCATCGATCACGGGCTGCTGGGCGAGACCCGACTGAAACCCCACCAGTGTCAGGAGGCAGCTCCATCCCTCCTGGCTCCCGAGTGCTGGGCTGAGAAGGAAAACCAGCCTGATTAGGAAGCAATCGTTTGACATCTGCTGTCAGACTCCTGACACCCGTCACTGCCAGCAACAGCCCCAGCAGAAAGCCTGGTGGACCTCAGCCTGTTTCCGTCTTAATCTGACCTGCTTTTGTGATGTCGTGAAAACATCATCATCCACCACTGCCGGGGGGTGTGGGGAGGGGAGGGGAGGTTAAACTCCTCCCTCACCCTCCGCCGCTCCCCCGCCACCACTTTATCTCTCCAGAAGCTGCATTCGAGTACAATTCACTTTGTTATTAATTTCTTTTACACAGAGGCTTTTAAAGTGCCTGGGAACAGGGGCTGGTGTCACGGAGATGCTGTACAGCCCGGCAGCTGTAGTGCTTAAGTGCAGTTTAAATAGCCAGGCATTGAAGGGCAACAGGCAGAGAGCTGAGAGTCTGCCAGAGCAGCGGCCTCACGCGTGTCTGTTTGAGCAGACCCCATGGAGGTGATTTTGGAGAGCAGGGCTTCTTCCTCAGCAGCTGCCAGAGTTGGATCAGGGATGGTATTGCACCCCCACGGAGCTCTGCTGCCCCAAGGATTTGGTGAATGCCAGGGATGGTCCAGCTCACTGACATGGGCAGGTCAGGGCTGGGAGGCAATGGCCTGAGGGTGTCCCTTCCCCAGGCTCTTGGTGAGCCCAGGTGCCTCAGTGCCCACTGGAGGAGCATCTGCACTGCTGTGCTGGCCTTCCCTGGCTGCATGGATCCCCTGTGCCTGGAATCCCCAGGAAAACCACCCCCACAAGGCTGCATTCCCACCTGAAGAAAGGCTGGTGGAGGGGCTGGCAGCCTAAGGAACCCTGAGTGGGGATGCTGAGGTGCCCCAAGGTGCCACTGTCACCCCCAGCCCATCCTGGCATGGTGTGTGCTGGCTCTGAGGACTGGATGCACTGGGACTCTTCGTTTGGGTCTTATTTGCTTTTACTCTGGTAGAAAAATTATATTGCAAACTCTAACAAATAAGAGGTTTAATCAAACCCAGCCAGCCAGCACTGATGGAATCCTGGCAGCAGAAGAAAATATTTCATTTTTGTTTATTTATCTCCCCCTGTGCTCCTGTGGAGATGTCCTGACTCTCATGGGGGCTCCTCGTGCTTGGTGGCACTGCGGGGCACAAGCCAGACATGGGGCCACCACAGTGGGGCTGTTGCTGGCCCATCTGCTCCCAGCCCCTCTCCATGACCAGCCATCCCAGTAGCAGCAGTGGGACTGGCCTCCTGCCACACCTCTCCTCAGCCTCTTTCTTTTTAGGAAGAGGGTCTCACTTGGTACCCCCAGTCCAGGAGCTGGCATTGGGCTTAAGCCCTCCATCCCAGGTTTCTTGTCATCCACAACAACACCAGGATCTGGTCCTAGGACATCTTCAAGTTTTAAGTTCTCTGCCTGAATCTTAGGCATCACGTGGTCGGGAGGTTGAGCATCTCCCCAGCTGGGAATAGCCCTGGCAAGGGTGGGAGTGGGGATAAAACCATTAGGCTTCACTAGCTCTGAATTGGGGACAAAGCAGCCCGATATCCAGCCAGTTGATATGGCTCGAATGAGGGGAGACTTCCCATTTTCCCCGTGCATCAGGGCCCTGGAAACACACCGGATTCCGGCGCGGGACCAGCTGCCCCTGGAGACGCGGCTCTGCCGCCGCCTTTCTCCAGATGGCTTTTCTCAATGAAGCCTCTCCCAGAAATAGCTGCGTACTCAGAGCAGCCAGCTCTGCAAATAGCTCTTCTCTGGAAACAGAGGAGGCAGCGCAGTCAGAGCATCGTCCCCTGTGTCCCTTCCATGCTCCTGAGCACCTCGGGACTGACTCCAGTGTGCAGAAACCCTCCTTACCCCGGGACACCTCTGCCACCTGGGAAACGGGGATGTGCTGAGATCCTTTGTGTCCAGGCTGGTATCCCCGGCTTTGCTGCAGGAGCTGTCTGGCTGCTCACTCAGCCCTGTGCATTCCCACATCCCCTCAGGAAAGGATGGCTGGTGGCTTCTGGGGCAGGGCAGGTGGCCCAAGGGACACGGCACATGGCCCCACTGCCACGGTGACCGGGCACCCCCCCAGCTGCTGCACTGCCTTATGGCCCTTCCTATATGTTTGTTGTGCCAACGTAAAATGTGGGAATACAATTTTTTTCTGTGGGTTTAACTGATTTATTAATAGTCTATAATGTCAGTAATAGCTCACCGATAAATCTGGTCTTAAGAATTTATGGGGCAAATATTCCAATGCCATATTAAAGACAATTCATAAATGCCTGTAAGTACCAGCTCGGCGGCAGCAGGGGAGGGAGAGTTGGCAATGGCTTCCAATGGTTTCCACATGGAGCCTCCAAAATCTTTGGGAAGCAAATTATTTCAGGGACTGTCTCCTCCAGCTGGGAGGTGCCTGTGGCCCCTGCTCTGCACTGTGTGGGCATTGAGCCCAGGGTGGTTGTCATCACCATCCAGAGCCAACACCACACTCCCATTCCTGTGGGCTCCCAGCCCCACCCTGCACCCTCCTCAGGGACCCCACAGTCTGCCATCACCTCGTGCCCAGCCCAGGGTGATGGTATTTACTGCTGAAGTGTGCTGAGTGTAATTGCTAATCAGATACAGGCAATCAATCTACGCTCCCGCCGGGGAGGGGCTGCTTCCCTGCTGAAGGTGACTCCTGCGGGAATTCAGATTTAAAAATAAAGGCGATAGTCATCAAGAGTTCATTAAATTGGCATCAGGCTCATTTGCACTCGGTGGGGGGATGAGGCAGAGGGTGTATCTGCTGCCTCCCCTGCCCTCGTTCCACGGTGTCCGCAGGAGATGCTTCCAGTGGGATGAGGCTGCTGGGATCCCTCCCTGATTTACTCCTCCTGTCCCGGTGCTGCTGCAGTCATGAGTCAACAGTGCGGTATATTTAAATGCAAACCACCATTATCCGTCATTAAAAGCTCTGTCATCACCCCCACTGCACGGAGGGAGTTGCTGTGCTGTTCAGCCCCGGTGACACGCGGCTTCCCTGCCCTCCTGCAGCCGCGGGGATGCGCGTCGGCCGCGCCGAGTGCCCGGGGTGGGCAAGGGCTCTGCCGGGTGAGGTGGCTGACATCCGATTTTCTCTTGGTGGTGGCCTCAGATCAGGGAGGGGAAGTGCACCGGCCTGCTGTGGTGCAGGAGGGATGCAGGGACGGGCACCACACATGGCAGGGATGCTCCAGGATGGACTGAGCCCCTGGAGCAGGTGAGCCTTGTGGAGGCTTTGCAGACTGACAACCTGTTGCTCCCAAAGATGGACAATCCCAGCAGAGCCCAGGTGCTGTTTCTGTCAGGGTTTCCCCTCCTTGAGACCAAGCACAGGCAGGAGAGTGATGCCTGGGATGGGGCCATGGTCTGCCCGCTGCCCCATGTCCTCCATCACCTGGCAGGGACATGGGATGGCTGCAAAATCACCCCACAGTATTGCTTCCTGCTTCATACCCTGGTCCTGGGGTGTTCATGTTTCCTCTCCATAAGCCCAGCAGGATGCAGTCCCTGTGCTCCTCATGAAATCTCAGCAAGAGCAGAGCTGGTGTTTCCTGTAACTCTCAGCGATTCACCATCCCCAGGATTTGGAGACACTCTTTCCCTCTCAGAGGAGGGAAGCAAGCGAGGCAGAGCAGCTTTCTTTGGTAGTGGTGTTGATTCACAGCTCGTAATTTAATTAAGAAAGAGACGAGATCAAAAGGGGACGGTATTAAAAAATAAATCAGGTGGAGGGAGTGGAGCTCCTTCCTTTAATTACAGCGTGGATTTGTAACAGCGAGAGACTCCATCAATCACAAAGGAAAGAAAAGGTGTCAAGTGGAGAGACACGTTCCTGGGTTAATTACTGCTAACGGGGAGGAGATGATTGAGCTGGGTGTCAGAGAGCCGGTGCATCCCGGCGGCACAAAACCCCTCCAATGTTCATAGTGATGCTGGAAGAGCCTGGTGGGTGCAGCCCAGGATCCTCTGGGTGCTGGGCAGTGATGGTGGGATGGGTGGGCTGAGGGCTGTGGGGGCAAACAGCACAGAGCTGGGTCCGGGCGTGGCCTTGGGCAGTGAGAGCCACGGTGAATCCTGGTTTTGGGGGCCACGGGCTGTGCCGTCGGCAGCACCGTCAGGGACAGGGGTCGGGCTGGCAGCAGACTGGTTTGAGGAATAATTAATTCTCCTTTGATCATCTGCTGTGTAAATCAGTGGCCAGGAGTTAATCATGCATATTAAATGAATCCTTCTCCTGCCTTAATGAGTGCTGAATCGTGACCAGCATCTGTTTACTCCTGACACTTTCATCTTCTTGACAGTCCGAACAATTAATTGTTTCCAATAATCTCCTTTTTATTCTATTAAAAAAAATAAATATATATATCTGAGAGCATGCAGCCCTCCACTGTGCACTCCTGCTCACAGCATCATCCCCCTCTTTGTTTTTTTAGTCTCAGGCAAGGATTTGTCTTTGGGAGCGATGCGAGGGCTCTGAAGGCACCCTGTGAGCCCAGGGAGGAGTGAGCTCTCCACTCTCCCAATGAGGGTGATGCCGGTGGCAGGACTCCTTCCTCCCCAGCCGGATTTGAGGCTGGGCTTTGCACAGTTAACAGCAAACAACGAGCCGGTTTGAATACGGGAGCGGTTCCTCCTCCATCTACCTGGAACAAACCGCAATTAATCCACCGGTTGCGCTGCCAACGCAGTGTTGTAATTGGATTAATTAGAGCGGAGCTGGCGGCCGCGCTGGGGAGGTCTGGCCCTGGCTGCAGCCTCCTCCAGAGGCGGGATCCATGGGATCTGTGCCCGCCGGGCGCTGGACCAGCGTCACCAGGGGATGCCGGGGCATTGCTCACCCAGCCGTGGGTGCTGGAGCTGGATGATGGCTGTTGGAAACGACCTGCCTGCTAATTGGAGTTGATGAGGCATGGCTTGGTTAACGGGGGCTTATAAGAGGCAGCAGGAGCAGAGGGGGCTGTGAGTCAGACAAGAGGACCCAAAGGAGGAGCTGAGTGGGTGTTTAGGCGGGGGGGAGGCAGAGTGGCCTTCCCCATCACCCTTGGCTGTCTGAGGGGCCCTGGATCGTGCTCGCCAGCCCTTGGTCACCTCTGCCCCACGTTTTAGGGAGAAGGAGGTAGGGAGGTGAGGGTGGGCTGGTAGTCCTGTGGGAAGGCTGACTCTAGTACGCTGCAGTCTCTGCTGAGTGCCAGGAAGATGAGATCCCATGTTCCTGCTGCCCCAGGTGGCTACTCAGGCTTACTCTCCAGTTCAGACACACCAGTGTCAATGTGGTCACTCATCTGGATAGACAGACAGACAGACAGACAGACATCCTCTCTAGATCTCACCAGAACCCAGAGAGCTGAAGGTGCCTGTGACCGCCCCCCGCACGTTTGTGCTCTGGGGTCAAATCCTTCACATCCTCCTGGAATCTGTGCCATCAACTCAGCTCCTTGGCTGCCCTTGGGAAACACCCATTAAATATATATATGTGTATATATACATATATATATATATATATATTTATAAGTATTAGAAAAAGCTTTCTGGGGACTCTGTGCCACGCTCACTACCCTGCCTGGAGGAATGGTGGGAGGCACGTGGGGGGGCTCTGCAGAGACAGAGTGCCCCTAGGCACAAGGAGCATCCCCAAAGGCTGTGAGATTATGTCAGCCCTGTTCTCACTGACCTAAATTGGGTCTAACCTGGCTCAGCTGGAAACCAGTGGCCACAGGGGATTTAATGCAATTGCCTAAACCAACTAAAGAAGCCCTTGGGAAAGCTGGCAGTTCCCTGTGCCAGAGGCTGCAGGAGCAGCTGAGCTGGCTGGTGGTCATTTTGAATCCCTCTAAGCTATCCTGGGTGGAGCAAGGCCATCCTCAGCTATCAGAGGTAAAAAGTATCTCCAGATTGCTGAGAACAGGCTCTGCACCCTAAACCACGTGGGACCCAAGGCTGGGGGACTCTATGGCTGCTGAAGGGAGCTGGGACCCAGCAGCGCAGCTTGGGATGCTACAGAGGGGATGCCAGTGGGCACGACCCAGCCTTTAGGTACTCTATTCCTCCTTTACCCAAAAGGAAGAACAAAATCCCACCAGCTCCTTCATTATAAAAAAAAAAAAATTAGGTTTTTTTTCTGAGAATAATCGGCTTCCCCAGGAGGCAGCCTCAGCATTAGCCAGGAAACTGGGGGCTGAGGAGATGGCTCAGGAAGAACATCACAGTTCCTGCAAGAGGAGATGGGGGTCCCTGGACAAGTGGGAAGGGTTTGCCACAGCCTTTTGGCCTCATCCAAGCTCTCAGCCATGGACAACGGGGAAGAGCACCTCTCTGAAAGCTGGGCACAACTAGATGCCCTCAACTGCTCTGGAACCCGTGGGAGGTGTGGAGCCCTCATGTCACCCCGGACAGCAAATCCTGCAGTCCTCAGGGATCTGCCATGACCTTTTGGTGAGCTCCAGGAGCCGGCGGCTCTTGATCCAGCTTGCAAACCAGCTCCAACACTGACAGCAAGGTCAGTGAGATTTGGGGCCCCTGGACACGTCCCTTGTCACATCAGTTCCTGCGGCGCACTTGGCTGTAATTTAGCCCGGTTTAATTGTGCTTGAATTAGCCACAAACGGCACAACGCTGCAGCTGCGGCTGCGCTCGAAAATATATAAAATTACAGCACAGTAAAACATTTTCACATTTCATTAGTGCGTCTTAATGGGAAGTGTCTGCTCCCCAAACTCTCCGTTTGCTCTCTGGAGCACTAAAGTTTACACATTAGCAGTTGTGCTGCCCATTAACACTGCGAAATGCTCCGTGTGTTTTGCAGGAGCAGCACAGCTCCGCCGGGATGGGAAGCCGAAAATTTAGGAGACTGGGTGCTCTCCTGAGGCACCCCTAAGTGGGTGGGGGGAGGGAGCTGTGCAGAAAGCAGAAAGCATCCCACATCCCAGGAGGAGCACGAGAGCCCCTTTCCCAGGGTGGTGCTGCCTTTATGGAAGCTCCAGCTTTCTCCCAGGCAGGGTAATGCCTCCGATCCAAATCAGGAAGCTTTCTCAGCGGAAGCAGCGTTTCAGCAGAAGCCTATTTAACGCTCAGGCTGACGCCCTCAAGTGCTTTATTTTAAAGCATTTTTGTTCCTCTCCATTATCAGTAATAGTCTATAAAAGCCAGAACGCAGCACTTTGCTCCCTCCTGCTCCATCCCCCCACAGTGTGGGCAGCCCTGCATGGCAGGGGCAAAGGAGGCAGAACTGGGCTCCCCTGTCCACAGCTCCCACGCTCCAGCACAATAATCCAGAGAGGAAAAATCCGAGGGGAAAAAAAACTCAGTAAGAGGTGGTTGCATGAGGTCAAACTACCCGTCCCATCAGTGTTCCCCAGGCAGGTTTGGTTAAATAGCTTTGGATTTCTGACCACATCTGTGTTTCTTGACAGTATCTTTGCCATTCCCGGTGGGCTTGGGATAGAGGGCTCACAGTGTGAAATGAGGTTTGGAGTCGGGTTTTAAAGCTCGAGCAGTTTGGGGGAATCAAACCTTCTCCTGCCCCTGACTTGGCTCATGGGTTCAGGGCAGGGAGGTGCTGGAGGAGTGGGCAGCAGGACCAGGCCCTGCCGGGCTGGCACCAACACCTGGAGTGAGCCAGGACTGGAAACATCCCAGTGCCAGTTTGGAGGAGGACATGCATCCCGGGGCTGACCTGTCCCACCCTTCCCAAGCTGGAGACAAAAGCCCAGTGCCTTCCTGCTCTGCAGCCCAAACTCGTGCTGAGCATCTCCAAACCCCCTCCTCCAGCCAGCCCGAGCTGGAGGCTTGGATCCGATCGAGCTGCCTCTGCTCCATTAGCCAGTAATTACCCCAAAAGGCAGCGGTACTGTTTGTGTGATTGGAGGCTGCTGATTGCCAGCGGGGCAGGCAGTGGGAGGAGGGCAGCCCTGCGTTTCACCCTCCTCACCTCCCGGGCACATCTGGGACCCTCTGCCTGCGGTCGGGGGCTGCCTGTTCCTCCCGCAGCCCAGCGAGGGAATTTGCTCCCTTTGCTCCTTGTCTGGCGAGCCAGGCCCTGCCTCTGCTGCCCGGACACGCGTGGCCACGGGCTCTGTCCCCCACTGTCCCCCTCTGCCAGCTGCGTCTGACCTTTGGGCAGTGGCACTGGGAGCGCAGCGGCGGCTGCGCAGCTTTGCCGCATGGTCCCCGGGGGCCGGTTCGCCGCCGCGGCCGCTGCCGCTCAGAGGGGAAAAATCACATTTGCAGCTCCATCCCTCCATCCCCCTCCCCAGTCTGGAGCTTTTTTAGAGCCAAAGGAAAGAAAAGGCCGCGGTCTGGCTTCCCTGCCTCCCTCTCCTCCTGCCCTTTCATTCTGTCCTTCCCAGCAGCTGCAAATGGCTTTGCCTGCGAACGCTCGCACTCATCTGTCCCTGCGCCTTTTCATCTTGCGCTGCCTAAATACCGGAGCTGGACAGCTTTGGTGGGTGAGCAGGGAGGGAAAGGGGATTTCGCTGGAGCAGACGTGTGGGCAGGTGAGCTGCAGAGGCCCCTCCTGCCGACAGAGAAGCCGGCTGCTGCCACTCAGACCGGCACAGAAGCCAGGGGGGAGACACCAGGGGACAAAGGGGCTCGGCAGCTCCTCAGTGTCCATCTGGACATGATGGAAAGGCATGCCGGGTCCACTGTGAGGCATCCTGGGGGGGACACCCCGCACTGGTGCCGTTCCCGTTGTGGGTTTTCATACCCAAACCCCGCAGGTTTCCCTCCTCCCTCAACGAGGGCTGCACAGCCCCCTCATGCCATGTCCAGCATCCTGAAGCTTTCGAGCCAGGCTCTGATGAATGATCTTGTCAGCAATGGATGCACTCAAGTGCCCACGGCCTCAGTGTTCTTCAAGGAAAGCTGCAGCTCCACTTCCCAGCCTCTCCCTTATTTATTGCCTGGAGAGACACGGGGTGGGGAGATGGAGGGAAGGGACAGGGAGGTCACTGCCAGCGTCCTGTGCCCCAGGGGCCAGCACAGCCTTGCAGCTGCCCCAGGGCTGTGGGTGCTCCCAGGTTTCCTGTGGGTGAAAATGGCTTTTCCACAGGTGGAGAAAGGAAGGACAAAAAAAAGACTTTTGGCAAATGCCTCGACCTTGGATGCATCTGGATATGGGGGCAGATAGAGTGGGAAATTTGGGTGCTGGGCTCTGCCCAGGGCTGCGCAGGCTGCAGGGACAACTGGGAGCCTTTGAGTGGGGGGGGAGAAGAGCCATAAAACAGATATTTCCCACTAGAAAGTTGATGAATTCTCTCTTGCAACAGTCTGATTCTCAAAATTGCATTTACCAGGCTAAAGATTCTTCAGTGGCAGCATGGGGCCTCTCAGCCACCTGCCACCATCCAAGGGTTTTTCCCAGCTGGGCACATGGTACACATTGTCCCATGGCCATTGCTGCTTCCCTGCCCTGCAGCCCACTCCATGCCACCTTTCTTGGGAAAACCAACTTGGATCCAGCCCCACTGGAGCATCCACTGGCCCCTCCACCTTGGTAACCCCATGGCCAGACTGGCTCAGCATCCACCCACATCTGCCACGGCATCCCAAGTGGAGCCATGCATCACCTTGCAGGTTCACATCTCAGTTGCAAATGTTATTTCAAGCAAGGAGCCCTTCTTCCTCCTCCTCCCTGCCTGAAGCAGGCAGTGTGTTGCAGCAGGCAGTGGGGGCCCCCCCTCCTGCCAGGCAGGGCTGGCTGAGTCAAGGGAATAATTGGTAGGTGCTTCTGGAGTGCCATGAGCAGAGGGCACTCGCAGCCTTTGTTTATTGACTCTTGATGATAATGAATACTTCCAGAGATAATTATTGATTTTCTGCATTTGCAGTAAACCTGTTTGGCTGGGGAATGGGCAGAGCAGTACCATGCCAGTGGCACGTGGAGGTGGGAACGGGGCAGACTGGGCAAAACCAGGCTCTGGCTCTTCCCATCGCATACAAGCCAAATAAGAAAAAAAAATAATTCAACATTTATAGAAAAATATTTGTGCAGCTCCAGGACAAGCCCAGCTTTCTTCTCTCTACTAGGGGGAACAGATTAAAATTTAATCCTAGTTAAACACATTTTCTCCTTTCCCTCTCCTCGGGTACCTCCTGCACATACACAGCTTCATCCTGCTGATCCCTTCTTCCCTTGGCCCTGAGCTCATCCTCCTCAACAGCAGCCAAACACCCACAGAGGGTGTTCACCAGAGCAGGGACCCCTCTCTTCTCTCTGTACCCCAAAATCAAAGCCTGGGTGTAGGAGGGGGTGAGGTGATGGGGCCCTTTAAATGTGGCAGAGGATAAAGCAGGAGGAGGGATAGTTGGAGTTTCCTGAGCATTCCCACCTGTCCCTGGGCCAGGTAGGTCCCATTCATATTTCCCATGGGGTTTTGATCCCGAAAGGGGCTTTGTGGGGCCAGGGGATCCTGGGTGTTTAATTGTGGGGTGCAGGAAAAAACAATCAACAAATAAAATCTTCTTCATTGAGCTAAACTTTAACAAGGTGGTTGTGGGGCTGCAGAGCGGGGTGCAGCAAGTGGGGCTGGGGGCCAGCAGCCTTGGGAAGAGCCTGGTTTGCAGACCCCATGCAGAAGGGGGAAGCCCAGGCTCAGCCCTTTGTGTCACTAAACCACCCCCCACCCCCAAAATAACAGAAGAAGAGCTCTCTAAGGGAGTTTTTATGTTTTATATTATTTATATTTTATTTTATACTTTTATGTTATTTATATTTTATTTTATACTTTTATATTTTATTTATTCATTTTGCTTTGGAGAAAGTTGTGCAGTTATCCTCCAATTCCCAGTTTCCCTGTTCCCATCCCAGAACTCGCTCTCTCTGCTACAGTTTATTGCACACATTTGGGTGCAAATGTTTGAACCTGGCAGAGACCCACGTTACCACTGGGGCTGTAAATAACTCGGGGTGGCATTTATGGCAGTCCTACAGGGTGGGTAACCAGCAGCTGCATGCTGCTGGCAAACAGTGGTCCCACAGGGTGGGACCTGCAAGGGCTCTGGGGATGCTGCAGCTGTGACCACCCCCATGGCATCAGCCCCACAGGTCCCTGCAGGACCACTGGCAGTGCCATGGGTTAATAGACACACTAGAAACGCACAGCATTGTTTCTGCTTATGATGTAGTGCTTTTTCTGGGTATCTTGTAATGCTTTCTCAGGCTGTTTATTTATGAGACAATTTATTACAGTGCAGTTATTCTATAGCAGTGAAGTCTATTCCTGGGAGCCTCCGTTAACTGAGCCAATTGCTTAATTGGCTCACTGATGTCTCCACAAGGTACGCCAGGAGAGAGGGCTCTTGTAACGATCGGAGCCTCCCTCCTGCCCACACACCACCCATGCCGCTAATTTAATAGTGCAAACATTTATTATTCCTTTTATTTGGGAGTTAATGTTCGGCCGATTAGAGCAGTGGAAGGGGTGAAATGCCCTGGAGTGTCACGAGGGCTCTGGTCGCAGCTGGGAGTGGTTGGACTCATCTTGCAAAGCCCAGGGGATGCTGATGCCTTGCAGGGTATTTGGTTAATGAGCCACAAGGGGAGGGTTCGGGCTGACAGTGCCAGTGAGGCTCCTGCCTGACCCCCACCCCACAACTAGGTCATTCACCAGCAAATCAGAGACCAGGGCATGTGTGTACTCACACCTGATCTCTCTTTGGTGAGCTTAACGTGCTCTGAAGGGAAAGAGGTTCCTAACGAACAGGCTGAGTGCTACAGGAATGACTGGAAGGGCCACAGGAAAACCAAGCTTTGATTTGCTTGGGTGGGGAGTCCCTGTCCCTGCCCAATGGCTGCAGAAGAGTGATGGCCTAGTGGTGGCTGTTCTGGGGAGGTGGGTGCCTGCTGTGTCTGCCATGGGTGCTGTCTGTGCCCTATCCAGCCGTGTTTTCACAGTGTGGCTGATCTAGACCTCTCAAGCCCTTTCCCCTGCTCCCTCTGCTCTTTCCTGGCCGTGACAGTCCCCGGAGGGCTCCCACTATGACACCTCCTGCCCATGGCACGTACAGTGTGCCCTGGGCCAGAGCAGAGCTGTAGCTCCCAACCGGCCTTTCCCAGCCGTCGCCCTTGGGCAGTTTCCCGGGGGGAGCAGCCTCCCAGTGAGCATCTCTCCGCTGTGCATGAATGTCGTCCTTCCCTATCAGGCTTTTAGGCAATGTCTGGCAGAGCTGACAGCGTTTCTCTAAGCCCTGCTGGATCCGTGCCTGCTCCTACTGCCGCCACTTCCCCAGGATCCGTCTCCAGCCGTCCGTGGCCTCAAATCCCGCCGGCGCTGTCCAGCGCGTGCCACCGAGGCTCTGGCTTTGTGAGTCTCTGCGTGGGGACACAGCTCAGGGCTGTCTGACCCTGGGTATCAGTGGGACAGAGCCCTGGCACTGGGAGTAGGAAGCAAAACGGGGCAGGGAAGGAGGAGTTAGCAAACAATGCTGCCAGAACAAGCCTTCTGCTAATTTTGTATTTATCGCAAAGAAGCGATTAAGTTTCCCTGTGATTTTCCTTCTTCTCCAGCTCCCACTGCCTATTGTTCTGGGCTCCATTATCCCCCCGCCGCTTACATAAACGTATCATGCGGGTTTCTGAGGCACAATAGAGAGAGTCTCATTCATCCAAGGTCACCAGCTTTTACTTGTGCTTCAAAGCATCTGGTAGAAGAAGCATTTTCTCCTGAAGACGTTTTTATTGTACTCGGCGCAGGGGCTGAGGAAAATCTCGCAGCACTGCACTTGCACCACCCCAGCCCTTCTTCCCTTCCCATACGCCCAGTCCCAGCAGGTCAAATCCTGCCCTGGAAGGTGAGGAATTGTTTTCTGTGCTGGTTGGGACCCTGCTGTGGGATTCCCCCGCCTGCTGCCATGCAGCCCCAGGCTGGGGGCCAGGAGCAGCATGCTCCATTCCAGATAAATGGGAATGGATGGGGAGAGGGAGGAAAGAAAGGGGTTGTCTTCCAAAATCTTTTCCATATAGGTCCCGGTATGGACAGAGAGGTCTCCACGGCCTCCTGCTGCTTTCTCCCCCAGCTCTTGGCTCCAGGCTCTCCCCTGTGCCTGGTTGGGACTGGGCAAACACAAAGGCTATTGGTAACCTCTGTGGGGGGACAGGGACTTGCTCTGCCCTGGAGGGTTTGTGCCCCACAAAGGGCAAAGTGCGGGGGTGCCCGCGATCCAGCAGAGAGCTGGAAGTGTCTCCTGTGCTGGGGAACGTAATGATGGGATGGCACAAGGACAGTCCTGGGGTCTGTGCGGGGGTGGGAGCCCCCCAGAGCCACCTGGTCGGGGCGAGCAGCGAGGCGGCCCGCGGTGGTGGCGGGGAGCGAGCCCCTGCCGAGCGGGGCCGCGGGTCCCCCGGAGCCGCCCCCTCCCCGGGCCGGGCTCGGCGCGGCCGCTCCGGGCGCAGCTGCGGCGGGGGCGGTGCCGGGGAGGGGACGGCGGCGGGTCCGGCCCCTCTGCCCGCCCCGCCGGCACAAAACGGGAGGCGGGGGCGGCCGGGGCCGCACTTCCCGCAGCGGGCCGGGCTGCGGGCCGAGCCGAGCGGGGCCGGGCGGGCGGCGCGGGGGATGTAGCGCTCTCAGCACCGCGGACAGCGGCGGGGCCGGCCCGCGGTGCCGGGGGGCCCGGGGGCCATGGCCGGCGTGCAGCAGGGCGAGAAGCAGCTCTTCGAGAAGTTCTGGCGAGGCACCTTTAAAGCCGTGGCCATGCCGCGACCCGAGAGCATCATCGTGGCCAGCATCACCGCCCGCAAGCCGCTGCCCAGGTAAGGGATGCGGGGGCATGGGAGGGGGGGCTCTGGGGGACCCCGCGTCCTGCTCGACCCCCAGCCCCCTCCACAACATCAGGAGGGTTCTGAGTGTCTCCCTCCCCAGCCAGTTAGTGGTTGGACGACCCGGGGGATCCTCTCCATGCCCGGGGCAAAGGGATGCTGTATGGCTGAGCCCCCTCCCCAGGCAGGTGCTGTGCTCTGGAGCAGGGCAGGTTTGGGAAACTTTGGTGGTGCTTGCAGTCCAGGAGCTGACTGCTGCACACCAAGGGGAGCAGAGTGAGGGTCTGGAAAGTTCTAACTGGGCTATGGAGGGAGGGCAGTGGTGGGGGGCATCAGGCAGAAAGCGTGGCCAGCTCCATCTCTGCCGAGCAGAGCCCTGGGGTGTATGTCCTGCTGGTCGTCTTGTCTCTGTGTCACTACTCCTTCATCAGGGGACCTTTGGGAAGGTGAAGCCTGGGATGGGGAACAGCCCCTCTTCAGCTGCACCCTGCTTTGTCACGGAGGGGAGGCTGATGCACCCCAGGGATGTGCAGCCCAAGGAGCCTGGTCACTGCCATGGACCGGGGCAGCTCTGGGGCTGGTGTCCCCCTGGTCCCACAGCCAAGCAGCCTTGGCTTTGCACATATGATGCCTGCCCTGTCCTCCTGCTCCGGGGAGGCCAGTGCCCCTCATGTTTGCCAGAGGCTGAGCAAACCCATGAAACAAGGCAGGGGGACTGCAGGTACCCCCTGAGCTGCTCTGCCGGGCTGTCACATGGGCAAGGGTCCATGTGGCTTCCTCACAAGCATGCACAATCTAATTTAAACCAGTTTTATTTTGCTGACTGTCTCAGTACTGGTTAAAAATACCCTCTTTGCACTGCTTTTATAAGGAAAGGAGGCTTTTGCTTGTTGTCTTCTCTCTTTGGTCTGTTTTTAACACTGCTGGCTGCTGTTCACCTGGTGTGGGGAACAACCCAAAGTTCCGTGGAGGTGATGGGTCTGTAGAGGAGAGGGGCTTGGTCTGCAGTGGGCTGGGTATCGGGGGCTCAGCCTGTACTAGGGAATAAAGAGCTCAAGGGGAGCGAGCCGTTTCGGATGCTTCCCATGCCAGTGGAGGCTGTGAGCAACAATGGGGATGGGGGTCACTTCTGCCCCTGCAGCCCCGCTGTTGAGCATGAATTTTTTTCAGTCTCTCTGATTTCCATTAACCTGGGTAGGAAAATGAGAAAGGCACGGCTTAAGCTTCCGAAGGAGAAGAGCAAATCTTGTTTCCGCAGGCAGCGTTTGCAGGGCTTCAGCCTTTGTGAGGGAGAGGAACCACGGTGTCCTTCTCCATCCCTTGCATCGGCTGTGGTCGGCACCCAAAGGGGTTGTTGGCAGGCTGGGTGCTGGCTCACACACACACACTCCTGCCTGAAGGTGCCTGAATGAGCCGTGCTGCTTAAATATCTTGCAGTTGGAGGTGAAATACATCAACAAATTGGGGTATTGGGGAAATACAGCCAGCCTGGTGACAGGAATGATGCCTGGTTGTAAACGGCAGTTTGGAGTGCACGGACATCCTGGTGGGGCTGAGCACCGCAGTTCGGGGTGTTTGCAGCTCCATTAAAAAGTTCCCAAACGCGTGCACCTCTCTGTTCTGCTGGCAGTGCCGGCTCTGGCAGGAAGGGAACTGTCCATGCAGCGGCCGGGAGCTCTCAGCACGCGGTAAAACGGACCCGCCAGCTCAGCTTTGCTATGGTTTACACCTCAGCACTGTCAGACCCTGCACGACGGGGTCCCCAAGCCGGGGTGTGCCCCACACAGCTGGCCACGGTGCTGCCAGGTCCCCGTGTCAGTGGAGCCCGGCGCCTTTTGTCTCCTCGCAGCGTGTGCCGCGGGCCGGGGCTACTCCCTGCGGGGTGACCGTCTGTGCCGCTGCCCTCGCCACTCGTGTCCAGCGGGGTCAGCCCGGCGGGGCTCTCCCCGGGATCTACGGAGCACACGCTGTCCTCACCCCTGTCCCCAGGCACAGAGCGTCTCTGCTGCTCGGGGGGCTGACACCAAGGGCTGTGGGGACAGGGAGACTGCAGTTACCAGCTCCTCTCATCAGGGCTGCTGGCTCGACTCACATCCCGCAGGGCTCTGCCAGGAGCCCGAGGCTGCTGCCTGGGCTGGTTCACGTGTCCAGGGGCTTTGCAGCGGGTCCCCATCAGGGTGCACAGTGATGTCCCCAAGCTGGCACCAGGCTCGTAACCCAGCAATATCCAGAGCCAGGCTCCTGCTCCCCATTCATGGTGAGAGCAGCCCCATGGCTTGCAGCAGATCCTTTCGTAGTGGCCTCTGTGCCCAGCTCCACTCTGGGTTTGTTTTTCCGGAAGGTTTCGCTGCGCCACTGCTCGGATCGGCCTTTCTTCCCTGACGCTACTCCCGGCTAATTTAAGAGCAAATGACTGCGGTGCCAGCAAGCAGAGCGCACCAGAGAGGAGATGGGGAGACCAGTTAGCCAAATGAAAAATTAAGATGACCATCTGGATTCCTGTTTTCTCCCACACTTGACAGCTGGTCCCCTGAAAACACCCTGCCCTGGATCCGGCCCCGCGCTTCCCGCAGTGGTGGAGACGTTGGCATGGTTTCTAGGCCAGGGCTGCCCGTCTCCTCATCAGTTTTACTGTCTGAGCCTGAGCCCTCATGGAGTGCCAAGGGGCTCAGCTGCTGCATGGGGGTTCTGCCAGGAATCCCCCCAGTGGGCATAGCCCAAAGCCATCCCTGCTGGGTGCCCCGGGCTAAGGGCTCAGTCCTGCATCTTTGTGGGGCAGCGGTGGCGTTCCCAGGACAGAAGGTGATTTTTTTCCTCCCTTTCCAGCTGGCTCTGCCCTTGCCCCATCCCTCAGCACTACCTTCCTGCTGGTTCTGGAGATAAAGCTTCTTCCATCAAAATTCCCCTCAAGCTCTCTAGGAGGTTTGAGGGGTTAAAGCTCTGCTAAACCCATGGTTCATCCTGGAACAATAGAGTACATTAATACCATCCCTCCTCATCCTGCTGGGGCTGGGGTGGGGCATGAAATCCGGCCCCCAACACAGCTTTGTGCCCAGAGCAGGGCTCTGCTAAAGTAAATGGATTATTGACCAGTTTGCAGAGTGAAAGGAAAAAATGAGGTGATGGGGAAAGGGGCTTTTCCAATTAACCTTTTCCCACACGGGGTCTGGCAAAGGCTTCGCTGTGCAGGAGGGGGTGAGGGACTGGGTGGTATGGGGAGGCTGCGCAGGGCTGGGGCTGACCCCACACTTGCCTTTGCAAGAGATTGCTCCAGCATATACGAAATCCCAGTGTGGGATTTGAGGGGTTTGTGTGCCCAGCATGCTGGGGAGAGATGGGGTGAGGGACAGGGACCACCTACCCTGCCCTGAGCCCCTCTTGCTGAGCCAGGGTGCCCTCACTCCCTCTCATTGCTCCATAGGGATGGGGCTTTGGCTCTTGTGAACTGAAAATGCTTTTTAAATCTCCTGCAATAAGGTGGCTCTGCCCAGGCTTTGGGGATGGGTGTTACCACCATGCTCTAGCCCCATTCCCAGAATCCCCTTTCCTCCCTCTTGGCTGAGCTTTTGGCTGCATCTCTTCCCTGGCCATGACCTCAGCCACAGCACAGCAGCTGCGAGCTCCATCCCACTCAGCAGCCTGACTTGTCCCAGTGCTGCTGCATGTTCCAGCAGTGCCTGTGCCAGGAACCTGAGGACAACCAGGTGGGAGACGCCTCAGAGTATCCTTGGGACCCAGAGGTGATGGCAGTCTGGGGGCTTGCGGGATTCTTTTGGGGGTGTTTGCCTTCCCTGCTCCCACTCCACCAGCCATGGTAGTGCGGTATGAGCCGCCCTGTCCCCCAAAACTCATCCAAAATCCACTTTGAGGGCAGTGCTGGAGCTGAGGGCTGTGAGTGCTGGTGTTTGTTCCCGGGGCAGCCAGTGATGCTGGGGGAAAGGAGGCTCCTGCCTCCCTCCCTGCCAGATGGTCTAAGTGGGTCACACCAGGGCAGTGCAGGGGATTTGTGCTTTAACCCTTAATCCCCCGGGATGCACCGTGCACGGAGGGGGAGGGAGGGATGTGTTGCTGAAGTGGGATTAAGCCCAGTTTCACCGCCTGGTTTGCCATTGAAGGTGATCTCAGAGACAGGTCTGGGTGCTGCTGCTGCTGCAAAGCTGCTGGGACAAGGGTGACGTGTCCTCCCTGGCTGCACTGGGAAGGGGTTGGAGCAGTCATGGCACTGCAGTGCCAGGGGACACAGTACCCCAGCGAGGGCAGAAGGCATCTGCCATTCCCGTGTGGCCTTTGCAGTGACTTTTGGCCATCCCAACCTCTGGCTTCCCAGCCACCTTCCGGTGGCCCCGATGCCCATCTCGTCCCCAGCGGGTTGGCAGCCCTTGGGTATCGATGCGGGGTGTGCTGCCGCGGAGGAAGCCCCGCTGGCAGCCCCGCTGTGCGGATGGTCCCCCACTCCCGCTAATCCTCCCCCTTGTTGGTCGGGCATCTGTTCCGCGGGAAGAGGCGGCGGCGGTGCCGGCCGCGCCAGCCGCCTGGCTGCCATCTGCTCCCTCCGCTCCCAACGAGCCCGAGTGCTAATGAGCCCGTGGCCCCGGCCCAAGAGGGGGGAGAGGGGCTTGAAAAGAAAAGCGGAGGGGGAGAAGAAAAGCCCCTTCCTTGGAGGGGCTGTCAAAAGGGAGGCTTTTGTCTGCCCCTGCCCTCCGGCTCCAGCTGGACGGCGATGGGAGCGGGGAGAGCTAATTAGGCAGCTCGGGAGTTGCTGGGAGGCTACGGGCAGCTGAGTGAGGGGAAGAGCAGGGGATGCCCGCAGGACTCCCTCCCTGCTGCTCGCAGAGCCTTCATCCTCCTCCTCCTTCCCCTGGCCCTGTCCATCTGCCTCTCCACTGGACTGGTGCCGGGCACCATGTCCCTGCTGGCCTCCCTGGTGGGGTGAGGGACACCTCTGTCCCCACCTCTGTATGAGGGACAAGGGGATGGAGGTTCCTGCCAGGGCTGGGTGGGATGCAGTGAGTGCCAGGCAGCACAGCCAGGCTCAGCACCAATGGGTACCTCAGCCAGGTGTGCTGTGCTCCGGCGTGGGAAGGTGTACAAGCACCTAAGGATTCAGGGAAAAGGCCACTGGAAGCCCCTCTAGGAACCCCAAGCTCATGGATGGGTCTTTCTTAGTGCTACTGGGATACCCCCAGAAGTGCTGCCTCTCCCCACTATACCCCTGCTGTGACCACATGAGGCTCTGTCACCTTCAACTGAAAGCTCCCCAAAGTGAATGTGAGGCTGAGTTGTCCCCAGACCAGCACTGCAGGGACTGGCAACCAAAGGGGCGGTGGGAAATGTGGTGGTTTTGGGGACAGGTCATTTCTGACATGTAAAAGTCCATTTTAGAGCTCTGGTGAGCTCTGCTCCGGGGCTCCAGTTCCCATGGTCACCAGGAAGAACATGGGCACAACCTGGCCCTGCTGCTGAGAGTGAAGGTCCACAGCACCTGGTGGGGAAACACAGGGTGAGGCTCTCCCTGGATCTGGGACTTGCTGCTGCCCCATCTCTGGGGAGGGGGGAGTCTGGGGCCTGCAGTGCCCGTGCTGTGCCAGGGGAAGCACCGTATCTGATCTCTTCAGATGAGGGATGAAATCAGGTGGAAGGAAGCAAAAGGGGGGGAAACTCCACTGGCTGGCTGGAGGATCATTTTGTAGAAATATTTGATTTCATCCTTGAACAAAGCCACTGCAGACACTGCCCTGGCTGCCAGGCAGCCCCTCGTCTGCAGATGCCAGGGGTGTGGGTTTGTGAGTGCAGCACTGGTGGGGTCTGGCACTTTGGGGGGCTGTGCTGGTCATGGGGTCTCCCCCCTGGCTCGGCACCATCCCAGCACTTGAGTGAGGCTGTTTCATGGATGTACCAAAGTGTGGGGAGCCAGGGCAGAATGTAGCAGTTTAGGGTCTTGCAGGGCTGGAGTCTTTCCCTGCCTGGCTCAGGGAGAGCTGGCAGATGCCCCCATAGCAACACTGCATCCAGCCAGCCCCCATCCCTCCTTGTCTCCCATCCCTGGAGAGACCAGAGAGCAGGACACTTGAACCCTGCACACGCGTTCACACCCCTCCCATGACGTCCAGCTAATGAATATTTAGGGCTGTGGGGCCCTAAATAATAAATAGCAGTGATGACCTTGATGACAGGGATTGCTAAGAAGCCTCTGCCCAGCGCTGGGTCCTGTGGCTGCTCTTGTCTCCTTGCTGTCACCATCCTGCCCCCACCATCCAGGGCAGCCTGTCCTGCTGTGGCTTGTCCCCAGAAAGGGCCTCTGCAGACCCCACCCTGTGTGTGTGTTGGGGGGTCCCCACTCTCCCTTTGGGTCCCTGGGCTTGGGAGATTTCTCCTTCCAGCAGGTCATGGCTGGAGCTGAGCGTGTCTCTGCTCAGCCCCATTCCAACCCCTTCCCACATCTCTGTGTCTGGCAGCTGCACCTTTCTATACGCTCATTTTTCTATAAGATGAACTTATCAAATGCAAACCCTGCGTCACTGAAATGAAATCATTTCGTGCATGACCACCCTTTCCTTTTCTCTCTTTTTTTTTTTTTCCCTTCTTTTCTCCCTGTGGGCACTGAAACCTCTTCATCCCTGCAAAGCCTGACCCAGGCCAGCAAATCCCACCTGTTTTGGCTGCAGGGGGTGCCAGGGATTTGCCACAGCCCCATGTCTGGTGTGAGCCCCTGGGAGCTCTTTGCTGTTGGGAGAGTGGGGGTCTGCTGAGACCCACAGTTCTTCCCTTCCCCATGGAGACCCACACACTGCTCCCACCCCCTTGGTCCTCCTATGGCCCCAATCCCTGATGGATCCATCAGCTGGAAAACAGGGCTGCGTTTGATGCCTGGATCGGAGCCCTTTGGCATTCCCAGCAAAGGGCAGGGAGAAAAGCCAAATCCAGGGAGCCAGTTTGCCTTCGCAGCCTTGCTTAATGATTTTATAGGTGTGGGCAAAGGCACAGATGTTGTGGTGCCTGAAATCTGGCAGGAGCAGTGGATCCCAATGGCACGGCATCCCTGCCAGGCCTTTGGTGTGGCGCAGATCTGGCACGTGCCAGGGGGATGGACCAACACTGCTGGCAGTGCCCATGTCTTGCTGCCACCATCACCTGGCAAAGGCCACAGAACCCTCTGCAGGACACCGGGTGCTGCAAAACTGGTTTCTCTGTCAGCCACTTGAGCCGAAAGCGCTGACAAACACTGGGAGTTTAAAAATAGCAGGTTTTTTCGCACGCGGCGGGAACACTTTCCCTGCCAGCGCAGCGGGAACTGCAGGAAGGGCTTACAAAAAATAATACAAGCAAGGAAAAAAAACTCTATTAAAAACTGTACTGGTGTTTCAGGTGGACTGAAATGAGTCCCCAGTCTGGAGGCAGCTCCACCAATGACCCGTTTAACACTTCATGTTTAATTTATGTCTCGGGGACATATGGAAGAAGAAGCAGCTGCTGCCCTGCCCCAGACATCTCCGCATTCACCCCTGAGTGGGTGCCTGGGTGGGCAGAGGGGACACTGTGGGAAGGGCCTGCTGCCTGTGGAGCTGCTCTGCTCTCTCCTCCCTGGAGCAGGGGAGGCTGTGACGTGCTGGTATGGGCTGCAAGAGCCTTTGTGCTGCTGGGCCCCAGGGCTGGGGTCAGGTGCCCACCTCGCATGCAGGTGGCTGAAAATGCTCTGAGACCCACAGGCAGTGACAAAAAAATGGGTTTTCCCTGCCGCTAACACCAAATTCCAGCAGCGCATCATCCTGCTGGAACTTGATGGGACTTCAGCAATGGGCTGGTTGTAGTGAATTTATCTCTGAGTCTGTGTGTGTTGGAGGGTGACTAGAAGAGAGTGGGGTAGGAGGCTGGGATTTTAGCTACATTACTGTCAGGATGAAGAATTAGCCACTGCCCAGCAAGAGAAATATTTTTGCATTAAGAGAGATTTCACAGTTAAAGAGCTCCTGCTGCATTAATCTGTGGGTCAGCTGGAGCTGCCGTACAACCCCCCCTGCCCACCAAAGCTGTGCAAGTGTAACACCAATCTGTAATAGCATGTAAATATATCATAGCTTATTCTCCACGGCTCCATCGGCTGCAGCCAGCGGAGCATTCCTGCTCTACCAGAGTGGGCCTGAGGATGGCTGTGGCACAGTGGGGGTGGGAGGCAGTTAGGGATTTGGGCAGATCTACCCCTGAGGCTGGTGTTTTAACTCAGGGAATCTATTCCCTACCAAACATTTGCCCTCTTCAAATCCCCCTGCTCTGATCAGAGCCCAGCCAGGTTTGTTATGATGGGGAGAAACAAGACAAGCGGGGTCAGCACTGCTTCTTCCAAGGGATGAGGTTTTAAATCGCCAGAAAACTCCAAGATCGGGAACTTATACAAAATAAAGCCCCAAAGCGACAAAGGAGACCTGTGCCCACGTGTCGCCTGCCCTTCCTTGTGTGTTAGACAGGGTCTGTGGTTATCTGTCACCACCCACCCTATCCCTGCCTTTGTGTGCCCATCAGCCATGGGTTGGCTGGGTTGAAGGGTGATGGTGCAGGGCCTCTGGAGTGGAGAGACAGGCAGATAACATGTGCTGGGAGAGGGAGGTGTGGGGGGCTGGGTGGGCACCACCAGCGGAGGAGGAACAAAGAGAGCTGCTGGTTAATCCCTGCAAGGGGCATTTGCAGCCTGACCTGCTGGGGAGTGCTGGAGCCCATGGGCCGCTGGCCTGGCTGTGCCCTGTGTCTCCTAATGGAGGATGAGCTTGATCTCCTGGTGAGCTCCTCTGGCCATGTCCCTGGACCTTGGCAGCCTTGAGGGGTCACTGTGCGGGCTGAACTCTGCAGGACACATGACATGCTGGCTGCATCTCCCCCAGGATCCCAGGACACCCCTTAATGCAGGGGCTCAGTTGCCTGTTCTGTCTGATTGCTGGAGAAGTTGTTGGCACAGTTTTGGACTAAGTCCTTGTGTTCTCCCAAACATTTCCCACATGTGGTTCAGGAGCCAGTGAAGGCAAAGGATGTCCTTTGCATCTTTTGGAGGGATTTTGGATGTTTCTAAGAGTCCAGGCTGGCAGATGCAGCTATTTTGTGCTTCAGGCATGTCCCTGTCATGGGATGTGCTGGGGCTGTGTGGCTGTGCCTCATGGCCAGGTCCCTGTCCCTGTCCCTGCCCTTGCTGTGAGTGTGGAGCATCCCAGCACCTGCAGGGACAGAGCTAAAGGCACAACACTGGCAGCATGTGCCAGTGGCAGGTTTGGCTCCCACTGTTTTCTGCCTTGTGGCAATAGTTACTACCCCATCACCTTCAGAGCTCCCCACAAGTGTTTATTCCACCCACAGCCCCAGTTTCCTCATCCCCATCTCTCCAAGAGGGCTGGGATGCTCAAGGGCTCTTGGCATGGGAGCTGTGCTGTGGGGACGGGTGGGTTAATTTTGTGGTGGAGGCGTGTGGGCCAAGAGCTGCCTGCCGGCTCCCCGGGCTCCGAATGCCACCCAAGGCACATCCATCCCTGATTAATGGAAACTGAAAAGCAGGATCCTGAGGACCCGTGGCTCCCCTGCCCCCCTCCCTGCCTCCAGCTGCCACTGCCAACCCTGGCCCTGTGCTGCTGCCAGGTTTGTCCTACACGGAGCGGGGGGTCTCACCCTGCCTTTCCATGGAGGAAAAGCAGGCAGTGGAGCCCATAGATACAGCCTGAGCTGGTGCTGGGACACAGCCACTGCCCTGCTCCCCCTGCTCACCCTCCCCACCACGTTGGTATTGATTTGACCTGAGCTCCCTTTAATGTGCTGTGATTTCTTTCAATTAGGCTTTGAGCGAGGTCTCTGCGACGTTCAATAGAGCTGGACCCGGCACAGAGCCTGGACCAGCACAGTCCAGAGGGAGACGCTTGCGGATGCTCCCCCATCCCTGACAAGAGCATCCAGTCATGTCATATTTTCCCTATGTCCCATGAGGATGATTCCACTGCTTAAAGGTTGCTCCTTGTCCCCTCTGCATCTCCTGACTCTTTCCATTCACTGGATTGGTGGCTTTGTCACCCCAGCCCACAGGACGGATTTCAGCATCGTTATCTGGTTCACCTTCCTAATTTAGACGAGCACTGGGCCTGCATGGTCCCCCCTGCTCTGGGCAGCTCCTGCCAGGTGGAGCTGAACCAACCCTGAGCACCCCTCACCTTCCCATCCCCTGCAAAGCTTTCCCCTTTCTCCTTGGTGGCTGTCATCTCCTGGGGGATGCGCTTAGCCAAGTCAGGGCTTGGTGTCACACTGTTTCCGGCAAACTAATGGGCAAAGTGCTTGTTTCCAGAGATTGTGTGGAGCAGAAATCCCTGCCCTTCATCTCCAGCTGCAATTATCGAAGCCAAGTCGATGCAGTTGATGGTAATAGGATGGTAACACTGTCTGAATTTGTATTTAATGCTGATTCCAAGGGTCTATAATCTTCATCAGCACCACATGACTTTTTATAGAACAGAAAAATGTGAGAGCGGTTAATGAGCTGTAATTCTGGAGAGCTTCTGCCTTGATTGGGACTAATTATTTTCTTTATAAAAATAATTAACCATGCACACAACCTATAGAGTGAAAGGCATGTGGCATTAATTAAACCATGCGGTATTTTCAATGCACCTTTATCTCCTGTTTCCCAGCACATCCCAAATAGATGGTCACACACTGCAGAAAGCCAGGCTGGGCACAAGCTGGCATCATGCAAGGGCTTGTGCTGGGCATAAAGGACAGGTCCTGAGTGAGGGGGCTGCATCCAGATCCCACTTCTGCAGCTGCCTGGCCCTGCATGTACCATAAAACTCCTCATTTGGGTAGGAAAGGCTGTTTTGGGTAGAAAAAGGTGACAGTGCTCATGTGTGGGCTGTCTGTGCTGGGTGCAGGGGGGATACTGGGGGTGTCTCTGCTCTTTTGGCTGAAGAGCAGCCAGTGGGACCCTGGGGGAGCACAGGGATCTGTGGTGTGAGCTGTCATTCGATGTGGGGCATCAGGATATCCCAAAATTAAGGTGGTTGCTTTACACAGGCCAAGCCCTTGCTCTCCAGTACTCTGAGATCCCGGGATGAGTCCCAGGCGAACGCGCCCCAGCGCGGGGTCTGTGCGTGCTTAGACACACACTTACATAATACATAATTGTTAACAAAACTAATTCCTCTATTTTCCTGGAGGTATTCCGAGAACTAATGAATATATTTGCATAATCTTGATTTTGTTTATGAATAATTCTGGATTATCCAAATGTGAATAACACCGGGGCTTTGCCACTCTGGATTGCCTTTCAGCTGAGGATAGCAAAGCATTTTACAAATATTAGTTCAGCCTCACAAATCCCAGCAAGCAATAAAATTATTATTACACCCAATTAAAGACGGATGGGATGAAATCTGAAATGATCCTCTGCAGCCCTTCCTGGCAGGGTCTGCCACGGGCACCCACCTGCCTCTTCCAAACATTCCCCCTAGGAAACAGCGAGCCAAAAAATATCCCTTCTTTTCTTTTTTGGGATGATTTAAAACAATATTCACAGTCGCAGAGTGGTGTGGATGGTTGGGGACAAGTCTTGGGAGCAGAGAAGGAGGTTTGTTTCAGGCTCTGACCCCCACAGAGCCCTGGGTGCTGCAGCACTGATCACCCCAATGACTGCCACGTGGCAGGGATGGCACAACCATACCAGCCCCTCCCTCCTTGGAGCAGAGCAGGAGCAGAAAGGTTTCTGTTTTCCTTCCCAGAAACTCTCCCTAACTGAAAACCTCCTCACCAGTCCTTTCTGGGTAGGTGGCACAACCACTGAGGTGTTTGCGACAGGACCAGAGGGTGTTACAGGAAGGAGGATTGGAGTCAAACCAAACCCTCCCATCTAAAGCAGCAACTTGTGAGTTTCCCAGCTCAGCTGACATAGCAGTTGTGAGACAGGGAGGCGAAGAGCCCTTCTGGCCACAAAAAGCCCCCAGCGTGGGGGTTAAATCCCACTTGCCACCTTCCTTCCTGGGCTGGGGACATTGCAGGCTCATCTCTCAGCAGCAGAAATCCGTTGCTTAATTCCTTCCCACAGGAGGTAATTGCTGCCCACGCTTCCCCACATGGGAACATCTGCTTCTTGCAGTGCCACTGAACCCTCCTGGCCCCGCGTGGCCCCGGCAGTGCAGCCCTGGGCACCGTGGGGGGATGGAAGTTCAGGAGATAAGCCCCAAACGGGAGGATTTCCAGGGACCCCTGCTGTGCCAGACCTTGCTCAGGTGATGCCACTGAACACCCATGCTGGGACACCCATTCAGATGCACCCGTGGGTCTGTCCTGGGGGGGTCTGAGCATTTTTTAATGTTGGGAGTTATTTCAAGCTGAGCCCTTGGGATTGCTGTTCACTAGGTGACACCATGACTGTGTCCCAGCACACATGGGACAGCACACAGGGGACCCCCTGAGTGACTCAGTGGGTGGTTTATTAATGGTTTGCAGTGACCTGAGTGTCCCTGTCCCCAGCCTGGATGGATGGATGGATGGAGGGATGGGGTGTGCAGCAGTCAACCGGAGTTATTCCCAGAGCAGTTCCACAGCCAGGCTGCAGCTGCATAAACAGGTTGGTTTTTTGGAGTTATCCCGGTGTTGGGACTTCCAGTGTGTTTTTCCCTCTTCTTCCAGTGGTAATTCAAAAGAAGCAAGGAGGAAAAAGCTTTATGTGAGCGGCAAAGGCAGCATTTCTGCTCCAAGTGGATCTTCTCCAGCCGTCTTCTCCTTGCTGCTTCCAACGTGCCTTATTACTAATTCATTTTTAAAGTGATCTCTCAGCGCTCCCAGGAGCTCCTGGTAACTGTGTGCTCACAATTCCCTATTTGATTAAAATTTAACGAGCTGTTATTGGCAAATACACTATTTCACTGCTGTTTGCCATGCCAGATAGCAAGGGTTTTGGACAAAGGAGGGAATGGGTGCATCTGATGGTCCCTGGAACAGGGTCTGGCACTGTGCAGCTCTTGGGCGTGAAAGGTGCCCTCCAGCCTGATCACATTGCAGATAGTGCCAAAGTGCTTCTTTTCTAGGATATCCTTCAGTTCATTTTTTTTTAAACCCCTCCTAAAATGTTAAACATCATCTTCTGGTGCTCCTCAGCTTCTGGCTCCCAGTGTTGTGCTGGGAAGTGCCCAACCACAGCCACTGGGTTCCCTCCCTCTCAGCCCATGGTCCAGTTTGGTTTTGCCCTGCAGTGCTTGTGGGAGAGAATTTAATGAGAAATTTGAGCTCAGATCCAGACTTTTCCTAATCACAAGCTCTGCAAGGGCTGCTTCAGGTTGCCCCCATGCCTGGCCATCAGCTCTTGTCCCCTTCACCCAGAAGCAGTTGCCCCCATGGCTTTCTGAGGCTGCCTGGGGACAATGGCAGGGACGGGGTCTGGGAGTGCAGTTTGTGACCTGCCAGGAGGAGAGCGGCCATGAGGCTATGGCAGGTTTTAGCATAAGCTCTCAGCCCCAGTCCCTCCTCACACCAGTTCCTGGGTCACTCAGGAGCCTGGAGTCCCCCAGAACATGGATCAGGGATGTGCAGGATTGCTGTGCCATGGGGCAGCACGGCGATGTCAGCACTTCTGTCTGCATTTGCAGGCACCTGTGACAGCCAAGGCTCCTCCTTTCCTATTTCCTGAGAGAGGGTAAAACTGGCTCCTACACAGACATGGCAACCAGCAGGGTATTTGTCGAAGGAGGAGTATTTGAGGACAGGAAAGGCACAGGATTGTCCCCCTGAGAGCAAGCCTGGCCCGGCAGTGTGCAGGTGCTGACGGGCAGGAAGCTCCGCAGGGACCTCCGAGCCGGCAGCGTGGGAGGCACAAGATGCCGTAGAAACCATTTGAGATGGGGCAGCAGTCCAGGTTTTCTTTAGAAACGACGTGCCCATGTGCCATATTCCTCGGGTTTGTCTCTGCAGTTGCTGGCAGGCAGACAGCAGAGCCATCCTGGATTGCTGGCAGTGAGGAGAAGTGACTCCAAGCCCTGCAAGGTGACCAGGTGCTCAGGAAGGAAGCGAGACAGGGAACGGGGGTCTTGGTGCTGCTGGGGAGGAGGAGATCCAGCCGTGGGGAGCAGGGAGAGGCTGTGCTTGCCCTCGTGCCTGACCCTGGTCCATGGAGCTTTCCCCTGTGGAGTTTTTCCCTCTGCCAGGGCCATCCATCCTGTGAGCCTCTGCCACTGCCAGCTGGTGCCCAGGACAGAGCCCTCCCGTGGGCTGCAACCTCACAGAATCCCCCAGAGCATCTGGCACCGATTCTGCGCCGCTACCGGGGCCTCTTCCAGCAGGGAAGCTCCTCTGTTCTGATCTAACCACGCATAGTAAATCAACTGCTGGAAAATAAAGAGCCAAGCTGCTTTTTTGGCCCGGGATGTGCCAGGAGCAATTGTTAAACCTTTCTGGAGTCCCAGAAGGAAAAGGAGCCGCTGCCACATACGGGCTTGCAGCAGGACACAGGGTTCCCGGGAGCAGGAGGGGGAGGCGAGTCACGACTGGCAAAAATTTGACGAAAAATGTATATTACAGAATTGTATTTCTCTTCTGTGTTTAAACTGCCTCAAGAAAGCCACGTGCTTTTCTGCAGCTGGTGCCTCTGCTGATGCACAGAAAAAAAAATAGCGGGGAGAAGATTAAAATTGAACTGGCTTGGAGTCTGTGTAATCAAGGAAAATATCTCGGTGATTTGCTATTATAATTTTCAATAACAAACTGCAGGGCTCCTGGTGCACTAATAATAACGGGTTGAATGAGGTGGGGAAAGAACCTGCCATGGGGTGTTTGTGTGTGTGTGTGCTTGTGGGAAGCACTTACAATATTCCCCTTCTCCTAATTTTGAAGAGGTATTTTTAGTGCGTATTTCAAAGAGCTTTACATAAACACATCTGCTGGAGTTTTTTCTGTGAGATGTCTTTACAACCCTCTTTTCTGTCCCCTCCCTTTCCAGGGACAAGGGAATGGTTTGACTGTTTTCTTTTTCAATCAGATGAGCAAAGCTGGAGACCAAGAGAGAAAATCAAGGGGTCATTTTGCCAGCGCCAAAAGGTTTCTCAGCACCAAGGGTGGGTTTTAGAAATTATTTGAGCAGCTCAGACCACCCTCACTGAAGCCTGGGGCAGAAGCACATGGGATGTGGCCATGGCAGAGAGCCATGGGGGTATGGGAAAGCAGGGATCCTGACCCACCACCTGCCCTCTCCTGCACAGCCAAAACCTCTGAGTGAGGAAAGGAGAGGAAAAATGAGGTATTCCATCACCTATCTCTGCACTTTTTGCATGTTACTCAGGAGAACTGGCGAGAGCATCCCTGGTGCAAGTGGCTGTGGGTGCACGGGTTTCTCCTGCTTACCCTCAGGATGCCTGTGTCCTTCCACAGGCTGATGTTCCCAGTTCCCAGGCCAGGCATCCATCCATCATCATTTAATGCCAGTTAAACATTCACAGCTATTAGGCTCATCAGAGATGCTTTAACCTTTTTTTGTTTCGGGGCTCTGGTTGGCTCGAGCTGCTCCTGCCTTTTCACTGGGGGCTATAGAGAAGATGGGATCTTGGAGCCACTCAGGGCTGAAGTGGGGAAGGTAGTAAAGTTTCTATACTGGTTTTCCAAGATCCTCTGCCCTGAGCTTGGAAGTGCTGTCAGTGCAGGCCTGCCAAGTGCAGTCAGTGTTCGGGGCCTCTGAAGTGCTTGTGTTTGCGGCCGGGTGCATCCAGCACCTGACCCAGCTGTGTGTGCAAAGGAAAATAAAGGATGGGGAAAAAAAAGGGCTTGGTTAGCATGATCCAGCCCCAGTTTGCTTACACTGCTGCTTGCAGAGCAGCTGGGAAGGGCAGACGGGATGTGCAAGGCCACCAGGGACTGGGATTGCTGGAGCCCATCCTGGGGAGGCGATGGACAGTGCGGCTGTGGGTGGGGACATGGCCTGGTGCCAGGGTCCGGCAGCTGAAAGGTCACTAGGAAGACAATTTTCCTGCTCTTTTCTCCTCTTGAGATGAGTTACTGCGGGGAAAAGGCTGACTGATAAAAGCTTTGTGGCAGGAGACTGCTGTGGGGCTGGGGCAGAGGAGCTGGGCTGGGACACTGGAGCCTGCGGGCAGAGGAGGGCAGTGCCCGGCCCCGGCAGCACAGGGGTGTCAGCACACAGGGATGTCAAGTGCACACCAAACCCTCGCTGGCTGCACGTCCCTGGGAGGCCAGAGGGGACGGGTGTCGCTGGGCTCAGCTCCCAGAGGAGTCTGCGTCACCAAGTGCCACATTTCATGGCCTGATGCGATGGCACTTGGCCATGGCATGGAGCATGGCAGCCCGGGATGGAGGGATGGGGATGGTTTGGGAGTTAGCTCTGCTCCCTGAGGCAGAGAACGCCTTGTGCCTTTGTCCCATCCTCTCTGGAGGGTGCCAGGATCCATCCATGGGCAGGAAGGGCAGTGGTTAACTGGCCTCCATGGTGCCTCCACAAACTGGGGGTGACATCCCTTCCCCAGGGAAGTGAGGCAGGATGGCTTGGCCTCAGGAGATGGGGCTCTGTGGGGCACTGCTGGCAGCAGGGAGCCCAGTGGGATTCAGAAATGTAACGTGCCTTTAGGAAAGGCTGGTGGGAAGCAGTTCAGGCATTTTGCAAAAATAAACAGGGACCTCCCCATCTCACAGCAGGCTAGCACCACCCACCCCTTCTCCTCCAGATGTACATAGTGTTTTATGGTGATTTCACCCCCCTTCAAATGAAGAATATTTGGGTTTTTCCCCACCAGTGACCTTCCCTGCATCATGTCTATTAGAGTAGTAACAGATCATTTCTCTCTGCTGTCTATACATTCTGTTAGGGAAGGAAAACACAGGAGAGCCTAAATATGGGACCAAAATGAGGAGATGGGCTGGCTGGGCTGTAAAAAGTAGTGAAAGGCTTGGGCTGATGGAGAAGTGAGAGCTCTGTGTGCCTGCTGCTTCCCTTAGAGCCACTGCAACCCTGGCAAAAATTGCCATGAGCCCAAAATACCCCTCCTGGACCGGAGACTGCTGGGATGGGAAGGGACAGGGTGAGCCAACCTTAGCAGCAGGTGGCACAGGGCATGTTCTGCACTGAGCTGGTGGCAGGCAGCCCACAGGTGCCCTGCTGTGGGGGGTCTCCTATCAGGAGCAGGCATGCTGCTTTGGGACAGGTCTGATGGACAGGCTGGATTTCTGCATGGGAGAAATAAAGGAAAAGTGAATGCAAGTGGTTGAATAGCCAAATGGAAATGGAGAGACTTGGAGGGCAAGTGGGATGAGTGGGCAGCTGCCTTGTTGTGGCCTGGCTGACTGTGGCCAGGAGTGCATCCTTAGGGAAAAACATGTAACCTGTGTTGGGCAGAAAGGCTGTGGTCCTCGCTCTGATGCTGGAGCAGTGTTGTCCCCCAGCAGAGCAAACCCTGGGCATCCTTCTTGTCTCCTCTTCTTCCTACCTGCTCTGGCCCATCCTCTGGGCTGAGTGAGCCCCACACTTCCAGCAGCACCACACTGAGCATCCTCACTGCTCTCCTGGGGCCGGCTCCAGCAAAACACCCACGGAGGGCTTTTCTTTCCTGCTGCAGGCACGAGCAGCAGGGAATGTGTGATAATCCCTCCTTTGAGGCCACAATAATCGTTCACACCAAACTGCATCACTTTTATATCAGTCATGAAAGACACCAAAGACAATAAGAAAAAAATACAGTTTTATATATATATTCAATCAATGTCTACGGAGCTCAACGCGAGGGGATTACCAGCCAGTTTAGAGCGTTAGTGACTCTCAGCATCCATCAGAGGAGAACATTTGGTTGAATGGGAGCCAGCCTTTGATGGAATTGGAGAATAATTATTTCCATCGATAATTACATCCAAGCCCAGAAGAAACGGTTCCTGGCACGTTGCAGGACAGGAGTCCTTGACTGCCTTGAGGCCAACGTGTTTTAACCCCAGGACCTGGAAATCCCATTAGTGGGAGTGGGGGCTGGGGTGAGAAGGACATTGCCTGCCGTGCCCAGGTCCTGGCAGTGGTGTCTCAGCCTGCTGCCAGCCCGGGGAGGAACCCTCCTGCCTCCACTGCTGGAGTGGATCCAGCTCAGACTTTGCACAGGTCATTAATTTGGGGACGTTTTTAATGGATCCTAATGATTGAGCCTGTTCTTAAAAGGGGTTCGGGAAAGGCCACAAGCCAATTAGCTTGCACACAGAAAGCGATTAACTGTGTAGCTTCCTGGATGGTTAAAAATAATGTAGATGTTGGGAAGGGACTGGGGAATTTATTACAAGCAGAGTAACAGAGTTTTAAAGCCAGAGGGGCCATCACTTCCTGCATGTTCTGGGCCAGAAATATTTCACCCAGCTTCCCCCTAGTGACTCCTGTTCCTTGTATTTGACTGTGCACATCCTTAAATGTTCAGGCATTACAAAAAGGCCTCCAAGGAGGAATCAGCTATTAGTGAAAGTGGGAGCTTGTTGAGAGAGAAAACAGGTGGAGACACACCTTCTGCAGGTGCCCCTGTGCCAACTCCAGCCCCAAAATGTGTTGCTCATGGCTGAGGCAGGCAGTACGATGTTGCCTGGGACATGCAAGACTTTATTCATGCCTAACTGGGGCTTTTTGAACATCACATTGGTCTTTAACCACCCTCTGGGCCCCATTCAACCCCCAGGATATGCAGCCCTGGCCCTACAGGGGGCCCACGTGTGATGGCTGTGGCAGTCTCTGCAGCCCAAAGTACCTTCCACTATGGCTGCAGGGCTGGCAGAGGGACATCCCAGCCTTCCCCTTCTCTGGTGAGGTCCATGCAGCATGGGGGCTTAGTTGTGCTGCTTTCCAAAGGGCTGAGGAAGGCTGGGTGGCAGACACAGCAGTGGGACCTTTCAGAGCTGACCTGGGCATGGATGGCTAAACTCCAAACCCAACGCTGGGATTGGCTCCAGAATTGTAATGGGAAGAAACGGGGACACTTTCAGTGCCAGCTGAATCCAACCCACCCCAGATACCAACCCACAGTCAGGCTGAGCCTGGACATGCCAATACTTGTTTTATCTATTCAAATAATACTCTGGATGACATCAAACCCTCAGTGTTCTTAGCACCCCTGCTGGGTACAGCTTATGGCTTTCCATTAATCTTTCCATTCTTTGAAATAAACATCTGCAGGACCTGGAAACCTATTTACTTCCATCCCGAGTGTCTGCACACAGGCTTGTTTGAGTTTGTTTTCTCCATTTGGCTTATTTTCTTCATTTCAGCTTGCACAAGCCCTGGTGGTTCTTAAAGACCACTTAGTGGCTCTGCTCTTCACCAGCTCCCATGGTCTTCCCAGGGCTCTTGCAGGCACTGACCTGATGCAGGTGATTCCCCTTAGCTCTGCTGGGCTGCCCCAGGTTCTCCTGGTTGGGCTTTCAGCAGAAATAGTTGTGTTCACTGGCCCAGCACCCTATTTGTAGGAGCAGGGAAAAAGGCTGCTCCCTGACTGCCAAAAGTTTGCTTCCAGTGAAGGATGAAGATGTGTGGCAAGGTATTATTAGGGCAATAACAGGTTTGGAAAACTGCATTTGAAATGCAAAAGGTTTTTTTCTATTAGAGTGCAAGGCCCGTCCTGTCTCGGCAGAGCTGGTGATCTAAAACCCAGGACGCAGGAGAAGATGTCCTGACTAGCTCCCATTCTCCCTTCCCCGTTGGATTGGATCTGGACAGCTCCAGACTGTCCGTGCAGTATGGAGCTGTCCAGCTGCTCCCTGGCTGCATGACACTCGTGGCACCTCTGAATGCTGAGCACAGCAAGCCTGGGGTGCAGCTTTGACTGAAAATGGGGAATTTTGTTGGAGCCTTGTAGGAGAATTTCAGGGCTGAACACTGAGAGCAACCTGCATCTCTCCTTCACAGCAGCACAGGTCCTACCTGTGGAAAGGAAAGGAGATTCCCCAGGACATGGGAAACCCTCAGCCAGTGATCCCAGCTGAAGGGACAGCTCTTGATGGCTCTCTTTCTCTCCTCTTGCTCCGGCAGTGGGACACTCGGCTGCCTGCCGTACCCTGCGGAGGACAGACGTCCCGAAAAGCTGAGCAGCTGCGTGGTCAGGGAGACCTCCACCACCAATGGCTGTGTCAAAGGGAGGGAGAGACGAGACCATGGGCACCGCAGGTCAAGCAGGTAAGAGCCAGGGCTGTGAATGGGGTCACCTCAAAGCCAAGGGGTGGCAGGGGAGGCATCTGTGGCTGTTTATCCAGAGCTGGGGATGGCTTAAATGACTCTGTGAGTGTACAACAGGTGCATGTGATTGTATGAAATTCCAGTGCATGCTGGCAGGGAGAAACCTGCAGTTCACTTCTACTCCAGGGCTGGCTCTTACAGCCTCCTTACAGGCAACCTGCCAGCACCCCTCTGCACTACCAGGTCTGCTGAGAACCACCCTCAGCAATTCCCCTCTCCCCAGGCCTAGATCAGACCAGCAGCATTGGCTTCATTAGGACACAGCTTCATTATCAGCTTGTTGTTTGTCCCTGATCACTTGAGAGGAGAAAAATGAATGGAACATTGTAAGTGAAGCATCTGGGGTCTCTGAGCCCTGCCTGCTAAACTATCTCTGAGATTAAAGCCTCTCCGTTCGATTAAAGATGCTGCAAAGAAAGAGCAAGAAAGCACATTTCATATCTTCAGATTTCAGGCTAAGTGGAACAATAATCTGAAGCACATTTTTAATTAGACTTTGATTATAATCACGGAGAAACAATTAAAGTCAGATCAGCACATGGGAGAAAGCTTCCACATCAAAGAGAGATTTTTTCTCTTGGGAGAGGGAGAAGGGCTCTGCAGAAACTCTCTGTGGCCCAAGGGTCAGAGATTCTTCCCTGCTTTCCCTTGGCTGTGGTCCAGCTGTACCCCTGGGTGAAGGGGCTGAGGGGCACCCAGACCTGTGTGCTGGGGAGCCCAAAGCTGTGAGAGGAGAAAGCACGTGGGAGCTGGGCTTGAGCATCCTGAGAACAGAGAGTCTGTTAGCAGTGCTCAGGTCCCCGATCTAGCACAACCCTGGGGTGTCTCTGGGCAGGTGTCCGAGCTTAGTGACAATGAGAGTTCCTGGGAAATGCATGATTTCTACCTCAATGCAGACAGAAGACCCACTGAGCCCAAAGTGTGCTGTATCCCCTAACAGTGCTACTGCTGGTCTGCAAAATCCTAAGGAGGAAAAAGAGAGCAAGCAGGAGTCTGTGGGTGCTCTGTGGGGCTGTGGTTGCACCTTCGATTTACTGCACCAGAAGCACTCAGCACTCATCCACAGTTTACAACTGAAGCACTAACTTGCAGTTTTGTTTTGGAGAGCAATTTTGTTTTTCAAAGCATATTAAAAGCGCTAAGCAATTGGGTTTTTATGACAGTGTAATTTTGGTGGTAATTCAAGCCCTGGCTGATCAAGTGTTGAGGGGCGGTGGAGGCTGTGGCCCCCCCCAAAGTGCCATTTGCTGTGCATTAGGACTTTTATTAGCAATAACGTTTGTTCTTTCTACAGAAAGCTGCTCAATTTTTGATCTGTTTCTGTAGTGAAGATCCCACAGCATTTTCCAAACACAGGGCTGCTTCCACTCATTACCTGCTCCTGGCTCTTCCCACTGGCAGGGGGAGAAGTGAGGAAACTGAGGCACACACCCAGCACCCTCATTTCCAGCAGTGATTCTTCAGAGGCCCTGGGGAGCTGGCTGTGCCCCCACAAGCTTTGGTCTTGGATCCATTTGGGGATCCACCTGGGAATCTATTTGGGGATCCATGGACTGATTTGGGATCAACCTGGGGATCCACAGGCTGCCACCAGCTGTCCCTGTCTCTACAAGCATTTGCTTTAGTTAATGAGTAGCCACAGAGTATCTGTCATTTTTTCAGCCCAGTGCTCTGAATTAATTAACCATGATATTTGCTTTTCATTGAAGCATAATGCAATTCGACATCATATGTTTAAAAAAGAAATTAATTTACAGGAGGGTTTATTTTCAAGCTTTAACAACTGTATAAGAGATGCATATCTCCTTCAATTACCATAGTGTCTCAATAAATATATATATATTTCTAATCAATTGCTACTTAACACATGTCAAGTCTTTATTATAGTTAGATGCATCTGGTTGTGATAATTACTGTGTGCAAATTAAATGCCAATTAATTATTTAAAGCATATTTACAAAGAGCAACAAAACCTATAAATCTGTTACAGAGTCGTTAACCTTAGCAAACATATTTTAAATAATCAGCATTGCTGTGGTGTAGCTGTCTTGTTATAGCTCCATTAGACCCTTTAAACTGTGACCAACTAATCTGTTAGAGGGTAATTAGGCATCACTCGTGCCCTGAGTCCACCATGAACACTGATCTTGGTGCCCCATGTCCCTGAGGTGGGGATGGCAGACAGAGTCCCACGGGAGTTATCTAGGGTTTATTTTTATTATTTTTGATGTTTGTTGGTTTTTCCCCCCTCCTCAGCCCTTCATGTGATGGGGAGAGGCCGCCACCAGCCCGGGGGAAGAAGAAGAAGAAGAAATCTGGCCGCAAGAAGCGAAGGAGGTGAGGGCAGCCATGGCAGCGTGAGGGGACAGGCAGGGCAACCCTTGGCTGGGTGTGATGGAGGAGGGTCAGTGAAGGAGGTGAGGGTGGCCATGGCAGCGTGAGGGGACAGGCAGGGCAACCCTTGGTCGGGCCTGAGGGAAGAGGGTCAGTGAAGTAGGTGAGGGTGGCCATGGCAGCATGAGGGGCAGGAGGGGTTGACAGCCCTTGGCTGGGTGTGGTGGAAGGAGGGTCAGTGAAGGAGGTGAGGGTCAGCCATGGCAATGTGAGTGGTGTGAGGGGACAGGCAGGGCAGCCCTTGGCTGGGTGTGAGGGACGAGGGTCAGTGAAGGAGGTGAGGGCGGCCATGGTGTTGCGTGGGATAGGAGGGGACAGAAGCCCTTGGCTGGGTGTGAGGGAAGAGGGTCTGTGTAAGATGGAGGCATGAGGGGCTGGGGGTTCCACAGCCCAGGGAAGCGCCGCCATCTTCTCACCCTCCCCTCAGGCCAGCAGAGCTGGGTTGAGGCTCATCCCTGGACTCATCCCATTCCCACTGGGAGCCCCCAGCCTCTGTCTGCCCTGAGGGTGCTGCTGGTGGTGGGGTGAGGGCTGGGGAGCCCTGTGGTTCCTAATGCCCCTGTGTCTCCTCAGGTCTCCCTCTTACAGCCCCTCACCTGTGAAGAAGAAGAAGAAGAAAAGCTCCAAGAAGAGAAAAAGAAACAGGTATTTTTTCCTTGAAAACGTAATTCAGCTGGCAGCAGCTGCTGGGGGGTTTGGAGAAGAGGTGGAGGGCACAGCTGCCTCGGGCAGCTGCCGAGCCCAGCTGGCAGAGAGGTGTGAGGCTCTGTCTGCCAGCAATGGCCACCTGGAGGTGAACTCTGGGCACAGAACGGGGTGCCCACCCAGGGCAAACAGATAAACATGTGCTGTTGGGGTGTGGGGGCAGAGAGACAGACAAACCAAATCCACAAGAGGTCTGGGGAGCATCAGCCTGCTGTCCTTGCTGTCCTATTCATGTGGCTCTCATCCTCTGGGATGCCAATGGGATCGGTGCTCAGGGTTTGCACTGGTCCCTGTCCCTTCTTTCCCAGCTTGCAGAAAGTGCCAGGACTAGGAAAAGGCTCAGACAAGCTCCCTGCATTCACATCTCAGTCTCCTCTCCTAGCTCTGGTGACTGCCTCCACCTTCCCCTTCTGAAGCCCATTTTTAATTCAGAGTATGATTAAATTTTAAAATTGCAAATATTTCACTGTTTTCTCTCAGCTGTTAAACCAATATTTGAAGAGAACAGTGGATACCATCTTCCTTGGAAAGTTCATGTATTTATAATATATTGAACCAAAGAGAGAACTACCAAAAATGGAAAACAGGGTGAAAAGTTGAGCTTCAGTCTTAAAGAGGAGCAGAGACAAGGATATAGGAACTTCTTTAAAACAGTTTCTTCCCAAGGAGGGATTCTTATGCTCTTTTGCAAATGCCATCTCATGATGGAAGTCCTTGGTCAGAGACTCTTTGGCTTTGAACCCTTAGTACCCATTTATGCCCCTGCAAGCCAAGAATAAGCTGTAGCTGGTCCTGAAAGGCAGTATGATAAACCATTCAGGATTAGTGACCAATGGAGGTTGTTTCCAGACACCTGGTAGCACTTCAGCTATGGATCCTGACTGACTTTGCCAGAGGCAATCTCACAGCCCCTTTAGGCAGGACTTCAGGCAGGATGTTGTGCTCCAAGGTGAGATGAGACAGTGGGCTGTGCTGTGCAGTGGGGCCAGGCCTTGCTGCATGGAAGTGTCCTCCATGCTCTCAGGGTGCTCTATATGAGAAAAGTGTCTCCTGTGTCATCCCAGGGATGCTTCAGGAGTGAAGACAGAGTAATGACAGCGGTTTGGCTGTGAGACTGCTCTGGAGTCACACGGGAAGGATTTTTCCTTTGCTATTTGGTCCTTCATACAGAAAACCAGGGGAAGGACTCACACTGGCCACCTCAACGTGCACAACCGCGAGGCAGTAGCAGAGAAAAGGGACCCACCAGAGATAGGGGATGTATTTGATCTCTCTGAAGGCTTGTTAACCTGAGGATCACATTCTCAATTACTTGCGGAGTGTGCCAGTCACTTCTACCACACCATTTCTCAGCTGCTAAGGGAGAGCTGGGGCCATTCTGCCCAGATGATGCATGAGGTCCTCTCTCAGTGCTCAGTCTGGGCCTAAACACATTGTCTCTGATTCAAATTTACAATTTTGTGAGGCGCTGTATTCAATGTACATATTTGTGTCTTGCAGGTTATCTTCAAAGAAGAGAAGGCACAGGTAAGAGTTGAGCAAGTGTGGGTGGTCCCTTAGAAATACAAGTTTAATGGTCTCTTCAAGGTTGATGTTCACTGAGTGGGGCAGAAGACACTTCTTCTGTGTCTCCTTGTGGAATCCCCTTGGCTTCCCCCCTTCCCTTGGGTCTGGGGCTACCCTCTCCCTATTCAGCCTTATGTGTTCCTCAGACCTCACAGGAATTGGGCCCCCAGCCCAGCCTGTACAATCAAGTACATAACTGGTGTAACCTCTTGGTGTTACCTCTGGCAACCTCATCCATCCTGCACCTGAACCTTCATTTCTCTTACGGTTTCATTTGCAAACAGTGACCATCTTTGAAACATTCAGAGTCAGTGGCTTCCCAGGTGTGTACTGGAAGAACTCTCCTGATTCCAGTACGTGTGTGTACAGTATCAAGAAGTTTTCATCTTTTCTGTGTAAAAAGGCAAAGTCATCAAGTTGGCTGATCCCTTTAAGGGTTTTGGCCAAGCCCACGAGGCAGATTTGTCAGCAGGCACTCAGACCCCCTGTGCTGTGGCAGAATCATGAAACCCTTTCATTTTTACTGCATGCTCTTGGGCAATCTGGCTGTAACATTGATGTGTGATTGTGCAGCTTTTTATCGGAACAGAAATCTCCGAATTAATTAGCCATTTCTTATTTAGTTCCTCAAGCCCCAAAAGTAAGAGAAAGGAAGAAAGAAAACACAAAAAACAGTAAGTAGTGATTCATGGAGTTCCCTGCCCTGCCTGCACAGTGTGGGGCTAGGAAGTGCTTGATGTGGTGGGGCCCCTGGAGCTAACACCTGCTGCACAGCCCTAAGTGACTCTCAGGATTATTTTGCAGCTAAAACCAGCAATTCTGGTCTTGCTGGAATGAAAAAGAGTTTGTAGAGGCTGGAGATCTTTCCTCTCCCTTTCTTTTCTGATCCCTCATTCAGTACTTTCTCTGTGTCTCGCAAGGATGTGAAGGGTCTTGTTCATCCAGTCTGGAGCAGAGACTCCGGCTTTTCTGGTGGGAGCAGCATGAGAGGATGAACTCCAATCTGCTGAAGGGACAGGCTGGCACGCTCTTAGTGGGAAGGGCCCTGGCTCCTCCTGGTTTGCTGCTCTTGGATGTCACAGTAGAGGCTACTCATGATATAAAGTACAGCCAAATATTTGAATGGGGCCTAGGGAAGAGAAAGGATTTGTTTGAAGGTGATGGAGGTTGCAAAAATCTGGTGTTGAGGTTCCCATCAGCCCTGGAGTGTTAGCAGAGCACAGTCCTATGGGGCAGATAACCAAGGGGTATGGTACAAAATGGGGTTCCTCAGGGCTGGAAAGAAGGGTTGTAAGCTGCCTCTGTTTTTAACTTCCTTTTTTGTCTTCTCCTGGCATTTGCAGCTTCTGGCTTCTCACCTGCTTTCAGAGCAAGGAAACAGTTCTGAGGCTTCACCTTGGGAACTGATCCCCTGACTGGCTTTGCTGGGACTTGGGATACTGCCTGAGCAGGCCATTTCTATTGCATGCAGAAAGCCTGTCTCCTTTCTTCTATGATTTCTGTGTGTTCAGTGGCACAGACACCGTTTTTTTTCCTCAAACTGGGCTGCCCTGCACCTAAAAATCACAGTGGTAAAAGGGAGGCTTCCTAAGTTATTTGCAAAAGCAGGCATCTCCCCAGCCTTACATGGCAGTACCCTACCAGTGTGGTTAAAGCAAAGATCCAGGTCCTGCTGCTGTGTCCTGACCTCAGGGAATGGGAGCTGCTGGAATTGCTCTTTGGGGATAAACCAGACAAGGCCTTTCAGCCTCATTTTCCGCTCACAAATCAGAGCTGAGCCACTCCTGATTTCTGCAAACCTTATTGCTCCCAGGCGTGGATCAGATGGATCCCACGAGCCACCTCAGATCAGGATTTTTGCATAATCACGTTGCTTTGGCTTATCTTTGCATCAAGCAACTGGTTATCTAAATCACACAGGGCCAGTTTTTCCTCCTGAAGGGAGGGAAAACACAGTGGAGGGACTGATGCAGAGGGTCAAGAGCAAACATGAGGATTTTCACACAGATCCACCATATGAGGGAGAGATGTTCAGTGTTGCTGATTTCAGCTGTATGGAAATAAGGAAGGCGGATCCCAAAACGTGGAGTTTTTAAAAATGCTGGGTGTGAAAAGCATCAAAAGAAACAGCCAAGTGGAGTTGAAGGAATTGCTCTGGGGGTTGTCCTTTCATCTTAAAGGAGGTGCTGTTCTCAAGTAATTATTTGCTGGGGTTTTATACCGGCAGGTTGCTAAATGCTGTCCAAGCAGGCCATATTCATGCTGTCAGTGACTGTATGGTGTGGCCACGAAGCCAGGTTGTTCCCACCAGCTAACCCACCATTAGCTTTGCCTGCTGGCACAGCCATGCCAGCCTGAGCAGATGGATGTGCTGCCAGGTCTAAAATAAATGCTGTGGTGGGCACTGGTGAGAGGGAATGGGCACAGAAGGTGGCAGGTAGCCTGTCACCGATGTCACCCTGCTCTCTGCATGCAGGACTTCGGGTGTTGGCGCAGGCAAGAACAGCCCTTCAGTGACAGGGCCAGGCAATCCATGAGAAACAGCCTGGATGGTGCAAAGGGAAGCACAGAAGGGCACTGGACCTGTGTCCCTGTGCATGGTTTGCTGGGGACTGTCCTCAGGCCCTGTCACAAAAGCAAGCAGCAGTGACTGTGCCCCTGGCAGAAGCCAGGTAAATAGTCCTGCCCCTCCAGCAGGAGCCATGCACAGGGCAGGCTGCAGTTAGGGAAGCTGTACTTTGTGTAGCAGCCATGAGAGTTGCCCACAGGACTGGCCAGATGCTCCCACCTGGAGAGGGTGGGGAAGGCTGGGCTGTTCCCGAGTGTACTGTTTCACTTGGAGCTTGTCCTTCTGCATTGCTCTTTAACAAGGAACCAGCACTACGGAGAGGGTTGGAGGTTTGTGATGGGTTGCCCGGAGGGATGGTGCTCCCTGCAAGGCTCAGCAATGGGAAGGTCTTGGGCTGCTGCCTGGCTGTTTTAGGGTAGTTTGCAGGATGAAAGGCGAGCACATAGTTCTTTAAAGTCTTGAAAGCAGAAAGGGTTGGTGCTGGCTGCTGCACTCCTGCATGCTTGTCCACAAATCTTTCCCCAGCAGGCTACAGAGCCAACCTAACAGCTTGTGTGTAAAATGCTAGCACAGACCTTGGGAAGATGGCTGGCCTTAATGTCGGTGTAGCAATGAAAGGACGGAGAATTTCATGCCTTGATGTTCTGTACAGTGTTTCATACATCAATCTCTGGTTTAAAACTCAGATCTCCGTTCTGGTTGGAATGTTATTGACTTCAGCCTCCAGCTGCTGGCTCTTGCATCCCCCCATCTGTTGGCCTAATGCTGGTTTTCCTTTCTGCTCCTCAAAGCTCTCGTGGGCGCTCCCGGAAATCCCACCGCCACCGCCGCTGCCACTCCCGCTCGGAGAGCTCCGACTCCCACTCCCCCAGCTGCCGGAGCAGGTAACGTCACCGCTCCCTGAGCTCAGTGTCCCCAACGCTTCCCTGTGGGCTCAAGGACACGATTGCCATGGCCTGCCTGAGCCACGGGCTCTCTGTGCAGAGCCACGTCCCATTCTGGTAACAGCAGTGTCACGTGCTGGGGGCTGAGATGCTCGTGGTCTCTGCCACAGGAGGATTTTGCTTCGGGGAGCAGTGGCTGCAGCTTTTTGGTCTGACAGTCACTTCTAATCCCCATGGCTGATGATCAGCCCTTGACAGCTGATTCCAGCCTAGTGTCCCTTCCCCAGCCCAAGGGCTCTGTCCTGCTGATGTTCCAGGAAGCCATTAAACATGGTCTTAGAAATGGAAATATATTTGCCCATGGCAATCTATAGCCACTGTCTTTGACCTGATTAAAATCTCTGTCCTGTGGATGACAGGACCTGGGGCCCGCTAAGTGGATGCTGGTGTTAGACCCGGCATCACTGCAACAGCAAGTGGTTTAAACACATCATGAGTTCATGCTTCATGTTCTCTGAAAGCACTTGAACCCACCCCCACTCTCCCACTTCACTCCTTCTAAGTGCTGTGAATTTTCTTATGAAAAGCTGATGATCAGTGGGGGGAGGAATGCAATCAGGAATTGGAGGGGTGCTCACTCAAGAGCAGAGTGTCTTCTCTTGGAGGTGTATCACCATAGGAACATTCTAGGCTGCATAAAGGTATGGCTTGCCTTGAGCCACCATAAAATCATGAGCTGGAGCTGAACTCTGAAGTTAAGGTCCAAAGCCTGGATGCAAAATTATTATTTTTCTTTTAAGATAGAAAAGCAAAACACCCCTTTCTTCCCATTATGACTCTGCAGAGCAATCATGTGGGAGACATTTCCCCACACACAGTGTCCTGGCACAGAGCTGCCAAGGGTTTGTATGGAGCTGGTAACGGGCACTACTGCAATACTAAGGAATAACATTTTGGTTCTTCATGTCTTCTGGAGGCACAGAGCCAGGTCTCGGGAGGAAGGGCGTAAAATACGGCGAAGACACTCCTGGCACCATTCAAAGATCACTGCAAAGAGAAGCTCCTCTGCAGAGGTTCAGGCCAGTCAAAAAGCCAGCCAAACCCTCCCACTCTACAGCTTCCTGTCTCCTAAGGAAGTAGTAAGTATTATACACTGTCCTTCTTTGCTTGAACTAGCCAGAGAAATCTGGGCAAGAACTCGGATATGAAATTTTTATAACTCAATTATAGTGATGTTAGACAAACTTGGTTAAACTGTATTATTAATTCATGGTGCTGTTCTCCAATGTATGTAAAGTCATTCCTTCCTTCAGCACTTTCACACCAAGGGTGGGGCTGGAGAGGGGAAAAACTTACAAGGGCTTTAGCCTATGAATAATGAATTAAGGACATTTAACAAGAAAAAAAAGGTGGCCTCCAGCAAGGATATTTTACAGGAAAGTGTTTGTTATGCAGCCTTTGCTCAGCTGGATGTGGACTTAATTCACTGGTCTTCACATCCAAAAGTTTAGTCCTTCAGGGTAATAAAGGGTATCAAACATATATAAAAGGAACATTTACATTTAATGAGTTGCTGATTATTGGCAGGGGATGTTTTCTGACTATCAGGATCCTTCTAGGATCACTGTTGCTCTGGACTGACAAGCCCAGGGGCCAAATTCAGAACTTATGAGTAGCCCTCATTGATGCTAATGGGAACTGCATGTGCAGCTGAGGGTAAAATCAGAATCAGTGCCTTGGGATATTTTTCCATATACATGGAAAGGGATGATATAATACATGAATTGAGGGAGCAAGAGGTGGAGGGAAATATTAGATACAGATTGATATCAGTCTTCCTTTTCCGTGACATGTTTCCCATTTGTTCCTGGCAGCAGCAAAGCAGAGGTGTGATGCTCTTTGACTGTGGTGTTAGCATCAGATAGGCATTCTGGAGAGATAAATTGCTACATAGGACCGGAGGTAGTGCCGAATCTTGTACTCACATGTGTGGATGTGTAATGCTAGAGGTGTTTTGAGTACAGAGTCCTCCAAGCCCCGAAGTGTTTTTCTCCTTCAGGCCCAGTCATCAGTTGGAAATAGCTCAGCCACACGCAGGAGCTACATCAGATATGAGAGAAATAGTGCCAGCAGGAGGAGAGACTCTACCCACACAGACAGTGTGCCCATCAAAATACCCAGGGATTGTACGTGGGCACAGACAGGCACAAGCTGTCTCTCAGCATTATAGACGTGCCTATTTGCTCTCGTTATAGACGGCTCCTGAGCGTGTGGGGCCATGTGAGTCACTGCTTGGAAAGCCTTATAAGGCAGCGTGGAGAGCAGAACCCGCACACCACACGTTGATGTGTGTGTGCAGGAAAAACAAAGTATGCCATGAGTTGGGGGTGTTGCCCTCTGCCAGCTTGAGAAGGTAGGAATGAGTTTAAGAGCTCCTCCCAGCAACCAACCAGCCAAAGACTGCATCGTGTCACCAGGGTGTTGTTTGGTACAAACTGCGTATTTTACATAAACGCTTTTGAGCCTAAGCCTGGTTTTTAATTAGTACTAGGTTTCCTCTCTCTGAAGCCAGGCTCCCTGAGTCCTGTGAGGCCAACTGCCAGCTGTTCTGTTTCCTGAGAAAGAGTAAACTCTAATTTAAAATTTTAAAAGCTTTAAAATGAGCTAAACTCAAGCATGCTGCACTCCCCTTTCCCCTATTTTCACTTGAGGTAAATGAGCACACAAGCTGCAGGGCAGGAAAAATCAGAGCTTGACAGTTCCAGATGCAGGGAGTGGATGCAAAGTAAAAGTCATCAGGACCCTCCTGTATTCTTTCTAGTGAGGGTTAATAACACAGGCAAATATTTCAGTGACTAAAAGACATCATCACTGATGCAAGCCACTCTTCTCCTTCTGTCCCCAAAAGAAATACAGTCTCCTGGGACAGCATTCAAGAGCATATTTAAGCAGTTGTTTAAATTGAACAAGTTAAGAGCTGCCCCTGAAATTTTTCTGAATAAGATCATTAAATATCATGTACTCAAAACTGGCAAGGGAAAAATGGAGACCTTAAGTCTCATTTATTAATGACTATACACAACCCTTTGATGCCTCTCTTTTTTGTGAGTTAAATTGCTCTATTAATAAGCTTAGTTCTGTCAGACTCCACTTTGTGAGCAGCCTTGATGTGTTCTCGAATGAAACTGTGCTCTCACAGAAAATGCTGATCACATATCAAAAATAAATTACTGGAAAATAAAGGATTTTGTGAAAAAAAAAAAAAAGCCAGAACTGGTATTCAAAAATGCCATGTTTCAGTCCTCTATGAGGGTTGGTTTGTCCCATTCCCCAGCCTTCCATTTGGCCTGGGCTTCCAAATCAAACCATCCTTACCCAGGGAGATGCAGTGTCATATCTCCAAAGGAAAGGGATTGTTCAGGGAGGATCTCAACATACAGAAAAGACCCAGAGAGACAATACACAAACTCCCATGAGGTACTGCTATAGCACTTCCAAAACAAAGGGTTTGCTTTTCAAAACGTTGTTTTTCTTCTGAAAATTTGATGTGCTTAGTTCTAAATTCTGCATTCTCCCTGCACCATTTGTCTTCCTTTGTAACAAAACAGCCACAGTTTCTACCTAGGTCTACTTGGAATTGATGAGGGATAAAGCACACAAAATAATGCCCTGCCCATGCACCTACCTTGCAGCTTCTTTCCCCCTTTATGCATAAGTTGATGCACACACACATGCATGTACACATGCAGAAATACCCCGAAGTTCCTCGCTACTTTTCCTTTTGGCAGTGAATTTCCAAGCTTCTCCCTCTCTTTCTCCTTTAATCCCCTGCAGCTGCAGTAGCCACCTACTGAGCACAGGCTTGTGGGTCTGTGCCTCAGCATGCAGAGGAGCTGTGGGGAATGTGCAGCATTTATTTCTGTACAGAATGCCCCTAACCTGCTGCAGACACTTCATTCCACACCGACACAGATGTAGGACATGCCACTGTGCTTTCAGCTGGCAGTGCAATATAAATACCTGCAGGGCATGGATCTAATTGCCTTTGTTGTTCCTGATGAAGATAACTGCACAATGCATACACTTTCCTTGCCAGCTCCTTTACTTCCACTGTAACTCATTTGTGATGCCACAAATTAACAGAGGCTTGAGCCAGATTTCCAGTGAGGCTCAGTGGGGTATGGCTGGTCCAAATGATGCTGTTTGTCTTTGTGCTCATGTCTGCAGGGAAGTAGAAGGGAAATGCTGTGCAGGGAGTGGGATAACCTGTGCTGGAGGGCTCAGGCAACCTTATGGCAGACCTGCATGTTGGCTTGCTGCTGCTCTCTCTTTTCTAGCCTGGGTTTTGGTTTACATAAGAAAAGCTATTTTTTTGAATGTTAGGCAGCATATTTTTGACAACAAAGAGGGCCCTCGAAGAGCAGAAAGGCAAAACCTTCCATAAATATGGAAGTTGTTCTCTTTTTTCTTGTCCTGTTCTCCACTCTCAGCCAAGGGACTGAGGTTACCCCCGGCTATTGTCTGGCAAATCCACAGCTCATTGCTGGACCAGCAGCTGGGAGGAAGGACAGATGCCTGTAGCCATTGAAGGGGTGAGCATATATCAGGTACCAAAAAAAGGTGGGGGAAGGAAAACCTTTGCTCCAAAGTAATGCCAGCCTGGCCCAAGGTGAAGTGGGGACACCCTGGCCTGTGTCACACAACACTGGCTGCACCCCAGCAGGCAGAAAAGGTCCTTGAAAAGGAACAAACTTTTGCTTGGCATTTTCTGGAGTTTACCCCCAGCAGTGTATCAGTGAGCCAGGCTCTCAGCAGTGTTGCCATCCAGCCCAAATATCCCAAGTTCAGAGCTTGCAGGGGTAGTCCTGTCATTGCCTCCATGCTCTGGGACTCAGCTTAGCCCCTGTGGTAGAGAAGGCCTCACCTTGAACTCTCCATCTAGCCAAAAAAAAAAGGGTATTTTCCCACTCAATATTCCTCGAGTCAGAGATTCATAATTGTGCAGAAAGGGGTTATATTGAATTCCTACAGTATTTCTGGTTTTTATACTCAGTAAGAAGTTGGCTTTTCAGCTGGGGTAGGTTATCAGCAGAGGTGAGCCCGTTTCCCCAGGTGAAAGCCTCCCCCAGCCCCCTGCCCTGGCAGGTGGAGGTACCCCAGGCCCAGCCCAGAGCCTCAATCCCCCTCAAGCAGCCCCTCAGCAGGTGCTGCTCCCTGTGCCGGCGGCTCCTGGCAGATGTTTGCCGGGCCCTCGCCGAGAGCAGGGCTCACCAGGGTCATGGACACAAGTGTTTTATTCCTTTCATTAATACAATGCCCAGAAAAGGAGAGAAAGGGAGACATTATGCTCCTCTGAAAAAGAAATTAACTCTGCTTTGAAGTGAGTTGCAAAACAAAGAGAAAAAAGGCCCAAGTAAGAAATCCTCCAGCTCTAAGTGAGGCTGTGCCACGCTGGGCACTGACAGGTCTCAGTCCCTGTAGGGCTGAGAAAATGTGTAGTCATCTCTCACCCTGGGCCTGTCTGTGGCACAGTAAATGGAGTTGTTCACTTTAATTGGAAGACGAGCAGTGATTGTATTTTTGTAACCTATTAGATCTTGCTGCCTCTTGCTCTGGGACTGCACTCAAAATTACAGTCTGGAATATGAGTGAGGGCCTCATTTCTCTCCCCCTTCATCTTGATTAAATCATGATTTGAAACAGAAAAATCCAATAAAGACATATCTTGGGTTCCCTTGAGGGCAGTGGTAGGTTCCCTGCTGAAAGCTGGAGAAAGCAAAGTTCATGAGATTACTTAATTACCTATTAGAGAAGAGGAGTGAAAATCCAAATGTTCACATAGAGAGAATTAGATTTGTGAAAGAGCAGAATCTTCTAAGACACCCTAGAAAAATAAAAAGCCATTAGAATTCAGAATCACACAGAACAGTGTGAATCAACAGTGTGATTCAAGAGCTTTGTGCAGTGTTTTCAGATGTAGCATTCTGTTTCCATCCTGGGTGGCAGGCATGACTTTCAGAAGCAGTAAAACGGGACCAGAAGCAAAGCCGAGGTCATCAGATGGGGACTGTGGGGAACTGGTCTGAGCAGGCAGGCAAGTCGAGCACCTGAGACTTGTCCTGGCTCTTACTGCAGGACAGCATTTCCCTTAGAGCCTGCAGAAAGCTACTGGCTGCAGCCTGGTACCCCAAGGTGGTGAGGCTGGGAGGCTGCTGTGTCCCCCCTGGTGCCCCCCCTGCCCCATCCAGACCCTCCAGCTGTCACACAGATTACTTGTGAGATATGGATATGTGTGATATGTGGAAATATGTGAGAACTGCATATTTCACTCATATTCTCATGTTGCCTCTTCCTGGAGTGTTGCTGCCACAGATGTTGAGCTACAGAGAAGCTTGTTGATGCCCCCAGTCATTTGACAGATTTTGTGGTGTGCTGACAACAGTTGCTGCTTTTGAAGGTAGACTTCAACCAAGGATCCCAGGTCACAGAGTCAGTCTGAAAATCTATTTTAGAAATGCCAAGAAACTGCTGTAATTCTTGGCTGAAATAATGGCCTTTTGGTTTAGACTGGGAGGGAACAAAAGGAAGGTGTTTGTGCATGTGATGCTGGGGTCAGTGTCCCTTGGAACAGCCCTGTGCCCGCTCCAGGCTTTTCCTACTGCTGCATCTGGGGAGTACCTCACATGGTGGTTTTCTGCCTGTAAATGGAAGGTGATGAAAAAGCTGCTTATCTCTGGGTTAGGGTTCGCTCTAATACAAACCATAACCCATCTTTTAAAAAAATATGTTTGCCATGTTTGAAAGCACAGTTCTGTATCTTCTGGGGTGTGCCTGGGGAGAGTGCAGTGGACCAGATCTCTTTGGGCTCTGGATGTGACATTAGGGTTTCAGAAAGAGTTGGTGAAAAGCAGAGCTGGGTACCTGGCTTTCCTATGCTCCTTTGACATTCCAATTTCTGCTGGAGCTGTAAGGACTGGTAGAGAAGTGCTAGAGCTGAGAAAGAAGCAAGAAGCAGTACCAGATGCTGAAATGAGGACTTGTAATGTGTGTCTCTTCTTGGTTGGGAACAACTGGGAGATGTTTCTGTGTTGAAGATACAAGCTGGCTAGTGAAGAAGGATCACTTCATTTCCCATGTGTGCTGCTGGGGTTCCTGATGCCTCAGAGTTGGGACTGAGCATAACTTAGAAGTTAGTGTGGAATGGGGGAGTCCCCAGCTCCAGTTGCTGGGATGAATTAATTTTTGTCTCTTATCCTAGTAGTAATGTCTCTCTCCCTGGCAACACAGGAAGTACTTGGAGATATTCCAGCTCCACGTGTTTTCAGAGCATGAGGTTGTTGTAGGAAGCCACCATTCCACAGGCCATGCTGAGACCCAGTGTGTGTGTTGGTAGCTCTGCTCTGGTTCAGCACCTGTGTCCGAGTCAGCTGTCCCTGTCCCAGTTAGCACCTCTTGAAGTAGGTTGAGGGCAGCTCTTCCCAGGGACACAGGCAGGAGGGTGGATGTGCAGGTACCATCTGATGGGATGAAGGAGCTCCATGTAAAACATGACACAGGCTGAGTGTCTGCAGCCCCCCTGAGGGTGAGAAAGCCAGAGTGTCCAAGGCTAACCTCTCCAAAGAGACTGGCTCTGTCCCTGCTGTGTGATAGCTGATCCAGGTCTCCTCTGCTCCCTTAGATATTACCAACATTGCAGTGTGGTTTTCTTGGCTCAGAACACTTCAGATTGGTGAGGGCATGACCCAGGTCCCCAGTGTGGACAGCAGGGCATAGAGGGGGGTATTGTGTGCCCCAGAGTGTGGCATGAGGTGTTTGAGGGAGCATAGCTTGCTGGGAACATGTTGGAGGACTATCATGAGTGGGGAGCACTAAACCTGTGTGGACCCTGGACCAAACCTCATGGGTGGGAATGAGGAGAGCAGAGTCTCTGAGTGAAAGAGGAGGAGGCCACATGAGAATGCAGATGTGCAAGGTCTGTGTTTGGCCCTAACTGTCACCCCACTGCAAGGGCAGGTGTTGGCACTAACATAGCCCCACTCCAGTGCTGGTACATCCCTGGACCAGCTTAGGTAAAGGCTAGTGGAGTTAAGACTGAACTATAAAATACTGAAATGATGTAAATCCCCTTGGTGATGCTCAGGGTTCCAGAAAACAGCCTTCCCCAGGGAGGTCCTTGCCTGCCCTGTTCTGTTCAGCAACCCACCAAAACCCAGCCAGGGTATGGCTGGACCCCCACGCAGAGACTGGCCAGGAGCAGGGTTTTCCTCCTTTATTTTTTTCCTTCTTCCCTCACTTGATTTCCCTTTGCCACTTCCATAAAACCCAAGGGGATTTAGTGCAAGCTGCGACTTTTCATCACAAGCCATCAGCCTCCAGGAACGGGCTGGGCAGACTAATTTAAAGCAGAAGGAAACAAAAATTAATAATAAGGGAGACAAGCGAGCAGACAAAAAGCAGTCGTGACATTTGTGTAGAGGAGGCAGCAAACAGTTGGCAGTGTGGATTGAAGAGAGGGTTTATGTTTTTTTCATGTAATTTGAGACTCTAATGATGGACTTATGTTGCCCGCTCTTCCTTTTTTCTTACACCTTACCTACTAAAGGAGGAGTTCTTGATGGGTAAGTGGATGCTATCCGCAAGACACCAGGGAATTTATTAGAGGTCACTTGAGCGCATTAGCTATATCTTCTTCAGGGGGTAAAAAAAGCACACAAACAAGTATCTGTCTACCTTTTATTTCCAAAGGGATTTTTCTTTTTTTCCCTCACCCTCTTTTTTCTTTTTTTTTCTTTTTTTTTTTCCTTTTTTATTTCCAAGTGATAAGCTTGTTTATTTGCCAGTTTTTACTTTGTGCAGAAGCCCTTAATTTGATTTGATTTGGATTTTTGTTGCTTATTTTAGTGACATTCGTTCAGCCGCTTTATTAAGGAAGCTTAAAAATTTCACTCATTTAAGATTTTATTTCTTTTTTCTTTGCAAGGATTATGTAGATTTTGTATGTATATACCCCCCTTTTTTTTTCTCCCCTCTTTAAGGTTAAATAAGGGCTTTGTCCTCTGTTATATTTTTTTTATTTAGTTAGTTAGTTATTTTGATTCTTTGGTTGCCCGCTTACTTTGTTGAACTCTTTTGTTTAACATGAATCGCATGCTGATACTCTTTGCATGATCTCTAAATCTTCCCATTATCATAGCAGGGGGAAAAGAAGTTTCTTCTTACTGTGGATTTCTTTTAGGGATATGTGCTTTTGTTTTCTTCTCCTTTCTTCTTTTTCTTTCTTTCTTTCTTACTTTGTTTCTTTTCTTTCCTTTCTTTTTGTTTCAGTGCATCATGATGGTAAAATTTCTGGGTTTATTTAAAAAAAAAAAAAGCAAAGTAAAACAAAAAAAAACAACCCCCCCCAAAAAAACCATTCAAACAATGCCAAATGGCTTTTTTGCTTTCAGATCTCTCAGTCAGGGTCTTCTGCTGACCTCTTTACCAAAACAGACAGCCCGCCTGGCAACCTAGCCCGCCAGAACGGAGAGTATCATGAATATGACTCAGGAAACGATACTTCCTCCCCTCCCTCCACTCAAACGAGCTCATCCAGGTCAAAGGACAGCCAGGAGAAAAGAAGTCTAGTCCATGATGGCTTTGGCCAAGCCTTCTCGTCCGGGAAGCCCAAACTGGCCAACAGCGATAACAGCTCTGATTCAGGAAATTCCTTCACCAGTTGTTTTTCCCAGACCAAGGGAACAGCTTTGGAAAATCTGTCTCCAGATGCCCAGGGACAAGACCGAAGGTCAGTGATTACCAGTAGCTGCTGCTGGCAGCCAAATACCTGGTGCGTTGTTGCTCTGTATCTCCTGCCCGCTCGCCAGCTGCCATGGTGAGCAGGCAGGGAGGTGTCTGTGGTCTGGAGGCAGGCAGATACCAATCACACCCACGGTCTTGCCAGTCTGGAGTCCAGAACCCAGCAAGGACCAGTATTGTAGCCTGAGGAGGAAGATAAAATCCAGCCATAACATCCCTGGGCTTTGCTTGCGCCGGTGCTTCTGGCTTTAGTGTGGTTAACACAGAGTTTAGGCCTGGGTCAGGTTGTGTCCAAAGCACATTCCTGCTCAGCTGGGCATGGCACATCAAAGAAAAGTTTCACTGGCCTTTCTGGGAACAATCTGAAAGGGGCATCTGGGGATTGACGCGCTACTTCTCCCCCTCTGCCTACTGAGGGGAAGGGAAGCGGGATTTGTTTTCACTAAAACCATTATGGGCTGTTCTTTCACCTGTCCAATGAACCAAATCCAACCTGCCCCTTCCCAGCTCATCCAGGACTGGTCCAGGGTGAAAAGAAAGCATCTCCTGCTAGTGGAGAGCACAGGGAGGGGCGAGTACCTCGCTGGCTGCAGGATAACACAGCAGCAGCACTGGGGCCACAGGGCATCCAGGCTTGGGCAGGAGTCAAACCACCACCCAGTGCTACAGGTCATCCTCAGGAGAGGGGAGTAGCTGCCAGCCTCCAACACTGCCTCCCATTCCTGGAGATTTGCCAGGGGATGTTGGGGATGAGGACACTGAAACTTGGTGGCTGGTACTCAAGGCTGTGCTCAGGCAGTGGTGTTAGGGAACTCTTCCAGCTCAGGCCCTTGGGTCCTAAAGGCTGGAAGTTAGAGCCAGGATGTGGTCTGGGGGTGGGAGCCAGGGGAATGGGTGTTAGGAAGAACAAGCTTCGTTTTTCGGTCAGAGGGTAAAATTTTAGGGCTGTATGTACTTATCACATTGTGACTCCAGCGGGATAACTCTGCCTTCATATGGGTGGAGCTGGGATTGCAGCTGGCCCTGGCTGCTGGGAGGCTGCCTGGCTGCTGGGCTCTTGACCCCAGTTAATTCCCTGGGCGCTTCTGTGCCTAGAAGAGGAGGAATCCATGCAGCACTGTCCAAAGGCAACAGGACATGCCTGCTCAGTGTCCACTCATGCTGCTCCACAGCCAGGCTGGAGCAGAGCCCCCTGCCCTGCCATGCTCTGCCTTTCTCTCACTCCAGCACTTCTCACCTCGCTCCCTGCCCAGGACCTGCACTGCTCACTGGTCTGACCCAGGCTCTGCCAGCCAGATGCCTCTGGTGTGTTGGGCACGGGGCAGATGAGCTGCTCCTTGTGCCGCCTGAGACCTCTTCCACAGCCCTTCCCCGGCACAGCCCAGAGGGTGAGCTCTTGGACTCTGACCCACACACATGAGGTTTCCAGCAACAGCAGCCTGGGGAGCCAAGAGGTCTTTTCTACCCCCAGTTGGGGAATGGGAGGATGGGAGTATTTGTTTGCTGGAGCATGGTGCTCCCCTCAGCCAGGAACCAGTCCCAGTGCAGCCACAGCTTCAAGGAGTGTCCAAACATTTGTTCACAGAGGGTGCCTGTCCTTGTGTCTCAGTTCTTCGGAGGAGAAGAAGCGAAACTTCCCCCCGTCCCCAGCCCACAGCTCCCCGCTCAGGCCATGCTCCCGCAGCGCCTCCTACACCAGCACGGGCAGATCCTCCCCCGGCTCCAGCCGCTCCCGCTCCTCACACCACAAGGCCTCTCCCAGGTACTCCCGAAGCAGGTCCTGCTCTTCGGGAAAGAGGTAAGGCCAGCTGAAATGGCTGTCTCTGTGACCCTGGGCAATGTCTAACTCTTGCTGGCTGGCAGGCTCCTTACAGGGGGAGGTGTGAGAGTTTGGGGGGTGCCTGGGGATCCGCAAGGCTTGGATCTGGCTCACAGAGCTGAGATGAGCCCATGAAATATGAGACATCTCTTCCCCCTCACCCAGGTTTGGAGTAGTCTCGTACAGCCTCAGCCTTCAGCCTCTTTAAGTCTTTGATGTTTCTTTCCTGTCTCCAGGTCTTCCTCACGTTCCCCCAGCTATTCCTCCAAATCCTGCAAAAAAAGTCCTGGGAGTAGGAGTTCAAGGCCTCGTCGGAGCCCCAGTTACTCCCGCTACAGCCGTAGCAGGTACAGCTCTCTACTCGTGATATCTGCTGCCTCAAGCTTTTTCACTGCCTCCATCACTTGGTTGGACTCCAGCACACCTCCTGGTTCTTCCCAGCCCCAGACTGCTCCCTCAGCTTCCTCACTGGGTGCTCTAGTCCTCAGCAATGTGATGAAAGGGAGCAGAGGGTCATGCAGGAAGGCATATGGCAGTATATTGGCCCTCAGTCCAGTGGAGATTTCTCACCATTTATTGCCCCTGAGGTGCTGTTGCAGAGGGAAGAGCCCAGAGATGAGCTGCAGAAAAAATGGATTTTCTGGAGCCAAGGACTGCCTGGCATTGATTCAGGAGGATTTCACACAAAGCACTTTTGGGGGTGGGTTGCTGGGAAGGAGACCTGTTTTATCCTTCGCCTTGAAGCATCATGGTACCTCACAGTCAGAGCATGTGGCAGGTGAAGTGGCTGTCCCTCAGCTCCGAGCCCTTGCAGGGGACAGCTGTGCAGCCAGGAGTGCACAGCTCTGCTCAGTGGTGTGTGCCACGGCCTCATCCCAGTGAGAGATGCCTCACGGGAAAACCCAGGGAGTGCCCCTCTCTGTCATGCTGGTGTGAATGGTGGGCAGAGCATGAGGCTCTGTCTGGGTCTGCCCACCCAGGAGAGGAGCTCATGTCAGAGAGGGATCTGACTGCAGCAGGGAATGACACTCTGCTTTTCAGAGTCACGGCTCTCCCAAAGATTGTCAGGCCCTGGGAAGTGCCCCTGTTGCCAGGGCAGATGCCAGGTACCCTTGGGCTGGCACTCACAGCCCTGCAGAGGGAAACACGGTCCAGGCACTCTCTGCTCCCTCCACACTCCTCAGAAAACACACATCTCCAGCTCAGTCCTAGGGGTGCCTTTGGGCGGGTTTTTCTGGTATCATCACTGCTGCTGTGAACATTTTGCACCCTTAAAATCATACATTCCCAAGGTCGATTCTTGCAAGCTGTGACAATCCCTGTGCTACTGAGGAGAACATTTCTTGCACGGAAGGATCAGGCAGGCTCTTGACCTGTAACGTGTTGCTTTGCAGATGGCACTGAGCGGGGTGTATGAAGTCAGCCACGCTCCACAGAAGGGCCTGTACTGACGTGTACGGGAATTTAACAAAAGAGAAAACCATAGCAACACCGGCACTCCTTCTGGCGAGCCATGAGGAGCCCTGCAGGGATTCGGGGCCGGGGCCCTCGGCTCACGTGGGGCCTTCTGGCAGGGCTGTTCCTGCTGGCAGGGCTGTGAGTGCCAGCTCCGGCAGCATGGCCAACAAGAGCAATTTTACAGAGCTAAATACAGAGCACACCCACAGACACGGGTCCCTGTAAGCCATCTTAGCTTGGCAGTGCAGAGCCACCGTAAGACACTGCTGGAACCCCCAGACACAATTAGTGGTGTCCATCTGTCCAGCTAGATGAGTGTCTCTCTGTCCAGCTACATGAGAGCTCAGGGCTGATGCCACCAGAACACTTAGAGTGGTCCCTTTTGGACATGAGTGCCCTCCACTCAATGGGTCATTTCCTCCACTTCCCAAATCCACCCACAAAACTGTCACCCAGCAGTGACAGTTCACAACCTGTGCCTTCCCCAGGGACCGTGAGCGAGAGCACAAGTACAGCTCCAGTGAGAAGGAGTCGCACCGGGAGCGTGACCGGCAGCGTCGGCGCCGCTCCTACTCCCCCCTGAGGAAACGCCGGAGGGACTCTCCCAGCCACCTCGAAGCTCGGCGCATCACAAGGTGAGGGGATGCTGCCCCATCCTTTGGACACGGGCTCAGCTGGCGCTTGCCAGAGGGATGTGGGCTGTCCTTGGGTCCTGGCCCTTGCCAGAGGAGGTTTCTCAGGTTTCCCTGAGCCTGATCAGCCGGCCCTTCCACCCCTCCCAGAGCTTGGGGATTTCTAGCTAGAGGCAGAGGGAGGATTGGAGGGGGAGGGTGCCTCATTTACAACAGCTGAAGGAAAAAGGATGCAGTCAGAGCAGGGACTCAGGTGCCAGGAGCATCTCCTCACAGGTTTTTATTTCATCCTTCCCTGTGGTAGATGTCCCACACTGTAGAAAGGCAAATATTGACTCCAACGTTCATGCTCAGGGCTCTTTGGGACAACATCAAGCAGAGCCCTGCCTCAGATTTCATGCTTGGGATGTTCCCCAGGGCTGTGGGTGTGGGTGGTTTGAATCCCAAGGCCCATCAGCTACCTGATCTTTTCCTTTTAAGCAAACACAGTCACATTTCTGGGAGTGTTGTGCAGAGCAAACAGTGCTCTTTGGGGATTTTGGCAGTAAATCTGTCCTTGTGTTGCTGGTAACCCGTGTCTCTCTGTCCCCACAGTGCCCGCAAACGCCCCATCCCCTACTACCGTCCCAGCCCCTCCTCCTCCAGCAGTGCCAGCAGCTATTCCTCCTGGTACAGCAGCTTCAGCCGCTCCCCGAGCCGAAGCCGGAGCTACTCCAGCTACCGGACGAGCCGGAGCCGAAGCTGGAGCAGCAGCAGCGCCGAGGGCAGGAGCCGCAGCCGGAGTTCGGGCCCCAGGAGCAGCCGCAGCAGGAGCAGGAGCTATGACTCAGGAGCCAGCTCCGACAGCCTGCGTCGTTAGGGAGTGCCGCTGGTGGCTGACACCGTGTGCCGGCGGCCCCTCCAGATTCCTGGCATTCTCCGCTTCCTTCCCACCTACCTGGCCATCGATAGCAATCATCCCCGATACTGATGTGGTGGCAGTGCCGGGTCCCCCTTCCCCGGTTCAGAGTAAGAGCCCTGGAGCGCCTGATGCAGCCCCTTCGTTCTGCCATGGAGTGGGTGGATCAGTCCCAGCTCCCTGTGCCAGGGCTGGAAGAAGGGTCGGTGCTTTACAGAGGGTCTGTCACGACAGACCTGCTCCATCTTCCCTGATGCTCCCGTCTCTCCATCGCTGCCGCTCTCCAAAGCACTACCAGCTGTTCCAAAGGAAAGAACTCAGCTCCAGGAACCAACAAATTAACTTCTGTTGGAGGAAGAGACCCAGTTAGGGAGGAGTTTGCTGGAAAGCTTCTGAGATGAGGGGGGTGACCTGTCCCCATCAAGGCAAATATCAGGTCCTTTGGGTCTCTCCTCCAGAGTAGCTGCCCACTCTGTAACAGGCCTTTTCCATAAGAAAATATTTATTTATTGCCACTCAGCCAGGCCCTGCTATAATAGAAGGCTAGAAGTCTCTCCTGACGTAATTCCCAGGGACAAAAAGGGCTGTTTGCTCTTTCTCCTGCCCTTTCCTACCCAGTAACCACACCTTTTGCAGGGTTGTTTTATCCCCCCAGTGCTGACTTGCTTGCAAGTGGCCTGCTGAGGTCTGAAGCAGACATGGGGCTGGTGGGGTACAAGGTAGAGGGGAGCTGCTGCCATGCTGCACTCTGAGGGCCAGGCAGTGGCATGAGAGACAGGGGCCACGTGGTTCCCTTCTTGGAGGAAGCCTCGTGCAGTTTGGGTTCAGGTTTTTCTAAAGGGAGCATTGCCCTTGGAGTGGAACCATAGGGAGGTATGGAGACAGCCTGGTTGTGGGGTACAGTGAGAGCACACAGGGTTAAAAGGGCATTGCACGAGCCAGGGGACCCCAAACCCCTTTCCTGAAACACGCAGTAGTTTTAAGCAGGATTTCAGGAAACCATTTCTCCTTGAGCCCCTCAGGCTGCCCTGAGGCAGGACCAGCAGCACAGTAGTGCTGGTGCCAGGCTGCAGCAGGGTTTACTCGTGGCCCAGTTTGTCACCGGGAGGCCAGAGCAGTGCAAGGGGACAGGAAGGGCCCCCCACTAATTGCCTGTTTTTCCAGGGAGCCGCAGGCAGCGGCAGGAGGGCCCTGCCTGCCTGGCCTCCCTGGGCCCTGGGGTTTTGTCTCCCTGCCAGCCCAGCTGCCTGCGCAATTACTGTGTTTTGCCGGGTAACAAAGGCTTCTCCCAGCACAGGCTGAGCTGGTGCCGAGGAGTTTATTTCTCTTACAACACCTGGGTGCTTAGAGACGCTAATTTGGACTTCCCTCCCTCCCTTTTTCCATCCCCTCCCCTTCCATCCTGCCTGATTATTAACGAGTTTGGGCTTAATGAGTCAAGGAGGTGTGTTGTTTAAGTGTCACAGAAAAGGGCTGAGTGGAGCCACCATCTGCGGGAGGAGGAGAGGGGGTAGAAAGGAATGCAACCCTCCCCCATCTAAAGAGCTACCTACAGCCCCCCCAGTGCCGCTGGCAGCAGGAAAAGGGCCAAAGCAGCAAGTGGAAGAAAGCCAAGTGCCACAAGGTGTTGTGGTGGAGATGGATGATCGCCTCAGCAAGCCTATAAACCTGTTACCTGTTGAAAAGTACAGCAGTGAGGGCTGGAATTCCACCTGGGTGGTAAAAGGGGAAGTTTTATGCCAGGCGTCTCTTTCCCCGTCTCCTTCCTACTGCTGGTTCCCCTTGTCCTGTGCCTTCAACACCCAAAGTCCCCCTTTTTCCCAGACCCTGATCCCCAGCCTTGCTCTCTGTAGGTAATGTTAGGGTGAGGATGGCTGAGGCAGAGAGGTGGGCACTGTTGTAGTTGGTGGTTTGCTAGGGACATATCTGTCTCCTGGGACGACACTTTCTAGGACAGAGAGAGAAGCATTCCTTGTAGGGCTGAGCAAATGCTCCAGGGCTGTAGTTGAGGGATCAAAGACAGGGTGTTCTTGCAGTGGGGTGCCACTGCCTTCCCTCCTGTGCTGGCCCTGACAGTGGCCCCTTGGCCACCTTCTGCAGTGAGCTCCCTCTCAAAAGGGCTGAAAACCTCACAGTTCTTCCCCAAAGAGTCTTTCCCAGTCTGATGCTGAAATACCCTGTCCTTCTGCTCCCAGGGAAGATCCGAAGGCAGTGATGGGAGCTCAGATCCCAGCTTTACCAGTGTTTCAGGAGCAGCCTCCCGCCCCTTGGCACCCCGTAACGCACACATGCAGCTGTAGCAAGGAAGCATCGAGCCAGAAGATCCAAAATTAAGAAGCAAAAGAGGAGGGGCTTTGTGCAACTGGTGTAAATACCAAACACACATCGTGGCTGGGGTCGGACAATGGAAGCACCACACCAGGATCAGCAGCATCCACTCACCATGGGACAGGAGATGACCCTGAGGGTTGCACAGGGTCATCTGTCCAGCTGATCCATGTTTCAAGGACTGCATCTGCCTGGACAGTCCATGGCAGCTAAACGTTCCTGGGGTTTCCCAAGCAGACTTGCATTGGATTGAACCTCCTAAATTATTTATTTATTTATTAATTATTATTATTATTATTCTATTTTTAATTCTATGTCAGAATGGATGCAAGTGGTCACCGTTACCAGTATTTATTTATTCTTTTTTTTTTTTGAACATTAAGTTATTTTCGGATTTGTTTGTTTGTTTGAATGTATCCATGCTGCCGGTCTCATGTAAAGGTTTACAGCTCTGGCCCCTCTTGCTGAGGTGGCTGCAGGAGTGACAGTCACTCCTGCTGCCAACGTGTCCCTTTGTGCTCTCTGGAGCAGGGCAGACAGAGGGACGCAGGGCAGAGCTGTGTGTTCTCATGTTAAAAACTAGAGTCTCTCATTAGATTTGTGCAGGAATGTGATGGATGTGAGCATACAGACGGGTGTAGGAGCTGCCAGAGGTGATGGCGAGGGTCTGCGGGCCGGCTGAGCCCCGGGGTGTTGGCAGTGCTGCGAGGGGAAGGCTCTCCCGGGCCGTGCTCGCGCCGGCCGGGTGCCAGTTGGCTGCTGTGCTGTTTCCCTTGGCTCCGCAGCCGGTGCTCAACCCGAAACCAATCTGCTCCACAGAGGCGCTGCTGGTTTCCCTGGGAGGATGCCGTCGCCAGGACTCCCCTGCTGTGTTTATCCCTGCGCGGTGACCCACCCATGGGAAAACTAAAGAAATGAGACTGTGAGAGACTGATCCCTGCGGAAGGTCCTTGCAAAATCCAGTCTCTCGTGACGGACCGGAGCGAGTCTGTGTGTGTGTACGTATGTATGTGCACATGTGCATATACGTGTGAGTTTCCCTTGGTCAAGGTATTTATTTTTTAACTTATTTAAGATTTTTAGTACAACCTGGAACATCACCCTCCCTTGTCAGTGGACAACTGGGGTTTCTGTGAGTTTGTGTGAAGCCCATGAGCTTTTCTGTCTCTGTGCCTTTTGCCAGTGCTTTTTTTTTTTTTTTAAATTCTCTCATTTGTTGCTTTTATGGATTTTTGCTCTGAATCCAACATCTCAGATTGCTGCAGGTGCTCTCTGCAAAGAGCAAGTTCATCTGCTGGAAAAGCAACTTGGTCATTTTGATGTTGGTGAATCGCTGCTCACCTGTGGTCAGACACACAAGGGATGTCCAAGGCTGGCCATAGCATCAGGAAAATGCTGGGAAGCAAAGATAAGGGATGTTTCAAAGCACTGTTCTGTTTGTTCTTTTCTTCATGGCTTACAGCACTCAGCTGAGCTTTGCTTTATGTTGACTGCAACTTTCTCAATGTTTTTGTTGTTTTGGGGACTGAATTTGTACCAAATTTGTCTGCAACAGCCAATCATTGTTATTTTGCTATGCATTGTACATATATTGAACAGGCTGAGAGGACTTGGCCTCTATTTAATATTTATTTCTTCTATTTATTAAGCATTAATTTAAAAAAGCTATTTGGACCATGCTGTTGGGTCTATGAAGGAAGGAGCCTTTGAGGTGTTGCCATATATGTTGGAGAGAAACAGGCAAATGGGGCTCATTTGGACTTCACCATCAGTGATTTAGGGAAGAGCCTCATTGTGATAGAGATGGGCAAGGCAGCTGAAAATTCTCCATCTCCCTGGACCAGCTCCTGTTGGCAAATCACATCTGCTGGGAAAGGTGCAGGGCATTCAGAGGTGACAGGCCAGCTCTTGTGGAGGAATAACCCTGCTCCTCTTCCTCTGCCATGTGGAATAGGGCTGCTTGGATCACCAAAGATCCCTGGAGATCTCTGATCTCCTGCTGCTGGTCGCCTCTTCCCTCTGGGAGAGGGGAATACTTGTCACCTTTGCATCAATGATGAGGAAGAGGATAGGGTTGAAGTGACTGGCTGTGGTCTCTACCAGGAAGGCAGGATGTCCACACTACCCCATCCTGAGACCTTTGTGCCATGTCCTGCTTTTCCCCCTTCCCTGAGCTTTGTGCCAGAAGCAGTAGCTTTGCCCAGGTGGGAGCTCAGGAAAGGTGGCCAGGGGCAGGACTGGGGAGGTCTCTGCTGTTGTTTCCAACACAAGCAGAGCTTGCTGCAGGCATCCTGCCCCAGCTTTGGAAAGAGCATGGGATGTGCTAAAAATCACGATCTGCCCCAGTGTCCTCTTTCCCCGAGTGGGAGGTGTTTGTGCTCCATGGGCAGAGATGCCTGTGGTGGTGGAGTGTGGATGTGGCTCTGGCATTGATACATGCGCAGTGCTGGGCTGTTCCCAGGGAGCTGGCTGGGAGCTGCCGGGTGCTCAGCCTTGGGGCAATTGGGATATTGGTCTGAGAAAAGGACAGATTCAGGTGCCTAAGTGAAGACTTTGCCCTTTAGTGTCCAGTGGGGTTTTATTACCTCTTTACCAGAGAACAAATAATTGTCATGACTTTGCTGCTACCTGGAAGTTTGCACATGACTGGGAGGGTCTCTGAAGCACCGGTACATCTGCTGTTGTAGCAACAGCATCGTGGTCAAGCATCCCAACTTTTGGGCTACTGCCTAAAGAAAAACACCCTGATCCTCACAGGCCTGGGACAGCTCTCTGCCTTCGAAACCCAGGGAATGAGAAGCTCTAGAACAAAAGCCAAGGCATGAGAAAAGCCGCGAGGGAAACGGTGTCTCTGTTTTCTCGCCTGTTGGTCGATTCCACACCAAATGACATTGGTGCATCTGTTCGTTTGAGTTTGTTGTAAAGCTCCCCTTGCTCTCCATCAACATGTGTTCTGTATCCTTTAGTCTTCCTGGGTGTTTGAGTTGTTAGCCTGGTTAGAAAAAGGTTCCAATAAAGGTTCAGACAGTATTTCCTTTGCATCACAGCCCTGTTTGTCATGTTCCTTTTGGATCCAACTGTGAGCGGTGGGATATTTTGGGTTGTTTCAGCTGCCTCCACTCCCAGCTGCTGAGGACTGGCTCCTCAGGGCACTGGCTGAAGAAAAAAAAGTTGTGGGCTAGTATTTCTGGCAGCTCTCCTTTCCCTGCTGGGCCAGGCCTCTGCTGCCCTTTGCCAGGCATTTTGGATCCCCCCACCCTATTCAGGCATGGGAAGTCCAAGCCAGAAATCCATCCATCTCTCCATGGAGGTCACTGTTGGGCTCAGCATTGCTCTCCTTTGGGCTGTGCCTTTCCCTGCTTGCACAGCTCTTGCTCCAAGCCCTGCACAGAGCTCCTCCCATGGTCACCTTCTTGCCAGGAAGCAGAGGCAACCGGGATTGTTCAGCACCCTCACTTTGGGGTGTGCCCCTGGACTGGCTGGAAGCCCCACAGGGGAGCAGCAGCACTGGGTCAGGTCCCCATGCTGTCCCCAACAGGGCTCAGATGGGCACCCAGGAAAGGTCTGGCCGTGGCACAGGGGGACCTTGGGAACACAAGGCAGCATCCCCAGGTCACTCAGAGGAGAAGGGAGGCTGCAAGGGCACTTATGTTTCCCAGAACTGATGTCGTGGGGTGGCTCAGCACTGGGAGGCAGTCGGGAGGTTTGGAGTGACAACAGGAGCTAAATTGGGATGGCCCAGAGCGGGTGGGAGGGGACGTGTGACTAAAGGGGATGAACGAGGCGACAGGCAGAATTCCTGGCCGGGGAGGGAGAATGGCCTGGAGCTATGTGGGAAAAATGTGGGACTGGGGATGTTGTGAGGCTCCTGGAAACACAGCAGGATCATGGGGCTGCCCGAAACATCCTCGGGGCTTGTCCCCCTCTCCCAGTGCTCTGGTGTTTGCCAGAGCAGGTGCAGATGTCAGTGCTGGAGTGACCCTACTGCCCAGCCACGGTGAGAGGTGTCCTGCTCAGCTCAGGATCAGTGCGTGGCCACGTCCCACAGGACCCCCTACTGTCACCCGTGGGCAGCAAGAGCCCCCAGCCAGGCAGGAGCAGCCAGGCAGGAGAAGGGCATGGAGGGGGATGCTCAGCTTCTCTGCTGGCAGCTGCCTCCCTGCACCAGGGGTGCTCAGCCAGCACCTGGGACCTCCCCAGGCATCTCCAGGCATCCCCCTCGGACCCCAGGGAGACCCTTGTGATACCGGCTGTCTCCACAGAAGGGGAGGAAGCTCTGTCCCGGCCCAGAAGAGGCAGCTCCCCGCCCCCAGCGATGTCACGTCTGTGCAGCGTCATTAATGCCACGGAGTGACCAGTGGCTGAATCTCTGCGCGGCCTGCGCTGCATTAAAGTCTTCCTGCTGCAATTAGTTCCATCAAGTCCATTAGAAAAATTGCAGATGCTGGAGAGACGGAGCATGAGGCAGAGCCAGGATGCGGCAAGAGGAAGTTCTTCCGTATCCAACATGACCCTCATTGATCACATCCCACCCTCCAGCGCATCCCATTGCCCGCCGGGGCGCTGCCTGGATCACCTCCACGGGGAGTCCCTCGTTGCCAGCGGTACCCCTTGCATGTCGCCCGGGCTGGGGCTGTGTCTCCCGGGTGGATGCTCGCTGGGAGCTCCCCCGGCAGCGCCGCCGCGTCTCTTCCCACCGCGCGGCTCGCTCCCGCCGCTGCCCTGTAATTAGCCGGCCGCGGCTGTGATTAGCGCCTCGCCCTGCCCGCACCGGGATTGCGGCGGGGCCGGGACACGCGGCGGGGTGAGGAGGAGGCAGGTACTGAGCAGCACCGTGAGGACCCTGCCTGCTTCCCGGGGTCCCTCTCCTTCCCCAAGTTAGGGGACATTTCTCTGGGCCCAACAGGTGAAGGTGGCCAAGGAAGCAGTGCTGGAGAGGGTCATCCTGTTCCCTGCCCCGCATCCCCCAAACACCCACCCACGGGGTCCCACCGCCCTCGCTGTGCTGTGCTGGGGGTGCCACCAGTGACCCATTTCCCGGTACAGTGGTACCCGGTGGTGTGGGGACACGTGGCTTTACAGTGAGGGGAACAGCTTGGTCAGCCCCACCAAGGTATTTTTAACAGGTGACACTGGGGTGAAAGAAGCCAGCCCGGGCTATTTTGGGCAGGCAGGGCGGCAGGAGGGGGCAGCGGGGGCTGGGGCAGCTGCTGAAGTGCCGTGGCCCCAGAGAAGTCGGGATCCTCGGGCTAGCAGGAGTGGTCAGCTGCCACAGCCCAGATTCTCCACGGCTGTTTCATCCTCTCCAAAATACTCGGCTGACAGGGCAGGACTTGCAAAACACACCACCCCCCTCCTCCCAAATCCATATAAATAGTGCTCGCCCAACGGCTGGAAGGTTAGAGAAGTTTCTGGGCTCCAAGCTCAGGCATTTATTGCTGCTCCCAGCCGGGAGCAGCAGGGAAAGTTGCACATAAAGTGCTGGGGAGTGAGAAAGGAGAGAGAAGCTTTTTAATCTCAGGATACTTGGTTTTACTATTTTTTTCCCCTCTCCTGACAAGAAGTTTTATTTTCCTCTCCCCGGTCCTGGGATCGCAGCCAGACAGGAAGCATTTTCTCACGGCCGGAGAGCTCCCTCCGTCCTTCCTGCGCTCTTCCAGCTCCCGGTGATTCAGCTTGAATCGATTTTCTCATCGTCCTTCACCTGGTGCTGGAAAGGAGGGACCGTCCCCGCGCACCCACGTCCCACCCGGGGTGGATGCGTCTCCTCCGGGACAGGCTCCCGGGGGAAGTTTGCAGCCAGAAACAGCCACACAGAGGCTGAGGCTCTGTGGGAGAGCCCCAGGGACACGCTCAGACCCCTCCGAAGGAAGCCATGGCCGACAGCCAGTTGCCCTTCTCCTGCCACTATCCCGGCCGGCGCAGCATCCGCGACCCTTTCCGGGAGCCCGGCCTGACCTCGCGCCTGCTGGACGATGATTTCGGCTTGTCGCCCTTCCCCGGGGACCTGACGGCGGACTGGCCCGACTGGGCTCGGCCCCGGCTCACCACCACCTGGCCGGGCCCCCTGCGCGCCGGGATGGGCCGCCCCTCGGCCATGGCCCCCGGCTACGGCGCCCACTTCGGAGGGTACCCCGAGAGCCGCAGCCCCGCGCCCTTTCCCCGCGAGCCCTGGAAGGTCTGTGTCAACGTGCACAGCTTCAAACCCGAGGAGCTGACCGTCAAAACCAAGGACGGCTACGTCGAGGTATCAGGTGAGAGCAGGACTGGGCATGAAAAGCAGCCGGTCCTGCCGGCTCAAGGAATTACTGTAAAATGGCAAAATCCCCTTTATTTTAAGGCAGCGGCAGCAGCCCTGTGCTCGGGAGCCGGGGAGGGTTTCGGGGCAGGTCCACGGGCAGTTCGGGGGTGCCATGGGGGGATTTGGCTCACAAGCCGTGGTGGTTTGCTGCCAGAATGAAAAAAGGACACGTGTCCTTTGGGGTAAATCTCCCTGCTTTCCACCCCGGCTGGCGGCACCCTGCAGTGAGCGGCCAAGAGGGGCCCCAGCCTGGCTGGGTTAATTATAGCCGGGGTGAGGCCGGCACGGAGGGAGATTCCCTTTAAAGGGGCCGAGGGAGAGGCTGGGAAGAAGGGAGCAGCTGCTCCACAGCCCCGGAGGCCCAGCCCGGGTCTGAGCTGGCCAGAAGCACGTCCTTGAGAAGTCAGTTAATGGTGGGGACAGGGGTTGCGGGGTCCACCACATCTGGGGTGCCCACGAGTGCCCTCAGCAGCCCATCAGCCTGGCACTGATGTCCTCCACTGGCCCCGAGTCCCCTGGGCTGGGGTCACCAGGGAGGGCTTGGGGCTGCCACCCAGCACAGCCCCAGGTATTTATTTGGGGTTCACAGCATCACAGAGGGAAACCCCAGGTCAGGAGGGTCCAGGCAGACACTGGCTGATGTTCCAGGCACAGGGACCCCCATCCTGACAGTGTGGTGGAGAGGAGCCCAGCCCAGGGAGTGGGGCCAGGGGAGGAGGCTGCCACCTCCAAAGGTTTTATTATTTATTTATTTTTATTTTCCTAAGCCCCAGCTCTTGGCAGCCTGTGGGACCCCATTTTCTCACTGGAAATACAGCTGTGCTGTGTCCACCATCACCTTCCCACATGGAGAGGCTCCCTGAGCCCTCCCCAGGGAAGGGTTTGCACAGGGGAAGGGAAACAACTGCTCGGAAAACTTTCCTGTTGGGTTTTGCTGTTGTTGTTTGTCGGGGAAAAAATAATCTCCTGGTGAGGTGCTGATGTGGGGTGTTGGCCTTCCCTGCAGGCAAACACGAGGAGCAGCAGGTGGAAGGAGGGATTGTCTCCAAGAACTTCACCAAGAAAATCCAGTAGGTACCGGTTGGCCTGGCTGAGCTTTGCCAGTCCCTGCGCCCCAGCTCACACACCCAGGGACTGTTTTCACCCCAAAATCTGCCCTTCTGCAGCACGTGCCTGGCTAGTTCAGGCCACAAACTGACTTCCCAAGGGAGATGAAGGAGGAGGAGGCCATTTTTGGGGTGCTCTGTTGGTCTCCTCCACGCCCGGGGCTGTGTTTGGGGAGGGCTGGGGCGCGGGGAGCAGGAGGGATGCGAGGAGCCAACCCCCAGGGTGCCAGGGCTGACACCACCGCCAGCCCCGGAGCACATCCCCGCGGATGTCTCTGTATCCGTTTATCTCCATGATGTCACTCAGATCGCTATCGCGTTGACTCACCCGTGGCTCACTTTGGCAACAACAACGGCAAAGGCGAGTCCTGCAGAGGCAGCCGATGTGGGGGGCAGACCCCCGGCCGCAGGGGTTAACAGGGAGAGGCAGCAAAAAGCCCAAGGCATGGGAAGGGTTTCCTCAGCTGGCAGCAGCTCAGCTTCGCTTTTCCGCCCTGAAGGAGCCCTGTGCATCCCAAACTCCCACGGGAAGGCTGGGGCGAGCGCTGCACTCCCTCCTGCTCGGCGCTCGGGCTCCTTTTACGGGCAAGGCTCGCGGCTGACGTGGGCTGCGGCACGGCCAGGATTTACTCCTGCTTTGTAGAGGCACAAGCGGCGGGTGACATCCCGTCAAACACATCTGCCGGGGAGATTAAACAGAGCTCCCACGGGGGCCAGGCCGGCCAGGAGCCCGCTCTAAATATCCCTGACACATTCCCAGGCACTACAGTAATAACAGAGGCTTTGCTGAGCCCCACACCCGGGCTGGTGCCTCGGCATCAGTGGTTCCCCACACACTGGGGGTCCTGTGTGAGCTTCCCGAGGGTCGGTGTCCACCAGGGATGCAGCATGGCCGGCACTCCTAACCCATCCCATCTTTCCCCTCTTCCCACAGGCTGCCCTATGAGGTGGATCCCATCACGGTGTTTGCCTCTTTGTCTCCGGAGGGGCTGCTGATCATCGAGGCGCCCCAGATCCCCCCCTACCAGGAGGGCGGCAGCGGCAGCGAGATCCCCGTCGAGAGCCAGGAGGCCGCCTGCACCTGAGCAGCCACCCGCGGCCCTGCCGTGCCCCGGCACCCCTCCTCCCCCGTCCCCTCTCCCTCTGGATCCCTGCTCCCTGGTCCCCTGCGGCGCGGCATCCTGACAGCCTCCGGCAAGGGTGACGGGTGCCGCTCGTAGGGATGGCAGCACCCGTCACCCCAGGGGGGGCCAGCTGAGAGCCGGGGCACACACCGGGTGCCAGGCCACCGTCCCCGAGGGCTTGTAGCAGTCTGAGGTGCCAGTAGAGATTTTGTGCCCGCGGGGCCAAGCAGAACGGATGTCCTCCTTACGGTTATTGTTTGTTCTGAGTCGCTCGGATGGGATATTTATAAGAATAGCAAAAAAGGGCCTTTTTTTTTCCTCTAAAATTGACATGGAAACCCATAGCCCTGTGTCTTCTCCTCCTCCATGAGTTGTTTTTTTTTTAAACTACATCTCTGCAAAGGACACGTGTCTGGCGGCGGAGCTTGACGGCACGGCCTCCGTCCTGAGAAACGCAAACCGTCCGCGTGCTTTGAACGTTGGTTTGGGGTTTTGGTTTAATTTTTTTTTCCTTATTTCCAAAGAGAATTTGTGCTTTTACTTGTCAGACCTGAGGAATAAAACCCAGTGGATGTTCTTAGCCTCTGCTTGTCTCGGCTGAGCCGGCGAGGGTGGGCGCAGGGCTGCGGGAGGGCGGCGGGGAGGAGGGGGGATGCCACCATGCGCCACCTCCCAGCCTGGCACAGATCCTCCCCATGGGGGGAAAGGACAAGGGAGATGTGTGGGGATCTCTGCACTGATGGGTGAATTCCAAGTCCCAGCTAACACTGTGCTGGGGAGCCATCAAGCCTGGCGAGGACCATGGGCTCATCCTGTCTTTACCCTCTCAAGGGGTTGAAAATGTTTTTCCTGCTTGAGGATGCTAAATCAGGCTCTGAACTGGGAAATTTGGGTTTGCACCATCCTTGTTTCCATCTCACCATGCTACCTTCCCACCTTCAGCTCTGCAGGGAAGCACTTCCCAGCTAATTCCTTAGTGGAGGTTTCTGCTGGGCTCTGGGCTCGTGGGGGAGAAACACCATTTGTTAACACACTGCAATGCCCGGGGTTGGCAAAGCCGAGCTGTCGATGGGTGGTGGGAAATTTTCCATCGATCTGTGCAGCACCTGGACCAGGCACCCAGTTTTCCATGTCACCAGGACCTCAGAGTTAAAAATACCACCTCACATGCTCCACCCGGGCTCATTTGGGCTGCGGTTACCAACAACAGCCCATCACGTGCTGTAAACCCCGACCTAGAGCTCGGGTGCCATGAAGGCCCCCACATTCCAGGTCATGGGGTGGAACCTGGGGACTCTCACCCAGTTTTAGGTATTATATTTACTTTTCAGCAGTTGTTACAGAGCTGGGACCCTCTGGTGGTGCACAGCACTGCCAGCCCCAGGCTCAGCCACACGCCGGCTCTGCCGCACACGGCTGTGAGCACAGCAATTTTTATGAATAAAATATAATCCTTGAAATGCGATACTGACACCAGGATGGAATGCCGAAAAGTCATGAGTCACAGCTCTGTGTCCTTGTGCCACTTGGAGCCGTCGTCCCTGTGGGTGACACCTCTCCAGCACAAACTGTTCCTCCTCTTCCTCGCCCCTTTGAAGATTTATTTTTATTCAGCCTTTTGAAAAAACAACCCCAGGCCCAACCTCAGCTTTGTCCCTTTTCATGGGAAGGACCCCAGGGGAAGCACATGCCCCTGGGACCACATTCAGGCCCAGCATCCTGGCTGGATGTGCACCACTGCAGCCCTGACCTGGCTGCCTGAGCAGTGCTGCAGGTGCAAGGGACCAGCTGCAACTCCATAGGGAGTTGCCAGAGGGAAAATGAGTCACAGCTGAGCCCTGCTCCCACCCCAGAGTATTTAGGGAAGGCCCCAGGCTACAGCAGCACTAGTGCTGGGATAAAGGGAGCTTCAAGTTCAGCTTTGGAGCTGCCATGCTCAGATGATGGTTCCAGCTCTTGTTCTTGCTGATCCAGCAGTTTGGGGTAAGTTTTGTTTTTCTTTAATCACTTTCTGCTTTATTTGGTTCTATTTTCTGGTGAATTCCTTAATAGTGTCTTATAAAAGCTGTTGTAAGCTGCATTAGCAATAATTTCTTAATGCCTGGGGTTGGCATGGGCAATTAGCACTACGGACCTCTTCCATCGGCAGCATGCTTGGATCTGTGCAGGCAGCAGCTTTCCAAGCTCTTGGATGGTCTGAAGTATCACAGACTAATGAAAAAACTGTAACTGGAGATCTGTTTTTTTTTTTAACTGTGATCTGATTATTCGTGTGAATGAGGTTTTAAACAAGTAACCCCTGTGGTGTTTCTGCAAATGGAAAAATCAGTCTGGAAATACAGGGGGCACTTCTGTATCAGCCTCTCCCCCTGTATCTGAGGAGATGGGGTGGGATATGTGGATTTCTGGGGTACGAGGGTGAGCAGAGCCAGGGCCAGTGGGAGCAGGAGCTGTTTGCTCTCCCTCAGCCTGCTGTGAGGTAACAGCTTGGAGCCATCAGAGCTGTAACACAAAGTGGTAGCGGCCACTCTGCAATGACATCACATTTCATGGGTTTAGAGCAATTACAGCACATCAGGTGGTGTCAGAACACATTATGGTTTATGGCTTAATATTGGCTCTGAGGGAGATGCCGTGTGCAGGATATAACAGCGGGTGAGCATCCTCTGGGAGGAGTGGGCATCCTGCAGGTCTGACCCTGGGGTTGCTCAGGAGGGATGCAGACCCAGTCTGTGCATTTTGGGACCCCTGTCACACACAGGAGAAGGGGCTGGATCGTGTTTATCAGCAATTCACCTTGCACAGGACACCTCAGACACAGCTCTGCTCTGCTGGCCCTTGTCAAAATCACTCCAGGAGGCCAATGCTCCCTTATTTCCCCTGGAGAAGCATTGGACTTCCCAATATCCACATCATTCAAGACCAAGTGACTTTTACGGCTGAAGGAGACAGAGGAACCATCCTTATCTGGCCTTTAAATCCTGCTTTCAGAGCAACACTGATGCTGTTGGCACAGGGCTGTTCCTGGATGGGGAGGGAAAAGGAGCAGGTGTTTGGGAGATTGTATTTTTTTTTTTTTTTTCTAAGAAGTCAGTTCTGATAAAATGCACAACCACCTCTGAAAGGGGCTGGTGGAATTAAGCAGTTGAATGCTGGGCAATTTGCATTAGGCTCTTTATTGGCACCAATTGGACAGCAGCCAGAGCAGGGAGCACGAGGAGTGTGCCTGCTCTGGGAGAGGGATGGTGGAGTCAGGGCTGAGGTGGAAATCCAGGAGCTCCTGATGCATCTCAGGACCATGAGCTTGCAAGCTCAGCTCTGAGCCCTAGCAAAGCTCTCCCAGGCTGCTGGAGGGAAATGTGGGTGGTTCATGCAGACTCTTTATTTTGGGAAAGATTTTTGGTGATCCCTCCTGCAGCACAAACGGGTGATTCCCAGTGCTGCAGGCACAGAGCTGGGATGGGCTGATGGGGAGGGCTCAGTGCTGTGAGATAAGGGGCTGTGTCATGGGAAACCAGCCTCAAAGGACCTGCTGCTCCAACTGGCCACTGTAACAGGCTGAAGGATGTAGGGAGATAAGGATAAGGTCACTGAAGCCGTGGGAGAGCTTTCCAGGCAGCTCAGTGGCTGGAGGCTGGATGTGCAGGAGGCTGAATAAACCTCTTAGCAGTGTCCTGCTGTCTTGTCCTGAGCTGTGGGGCATCACCTGCCCTCTGCAAGGCATAGGCACGGGTCAGTAGGGCCAAGCAGTTTCCGAGTCGGGTTCACATCCCACCAGGGCTGGGATGGGGAGCACGTGGCTCCTAGCAGGGCACCACCTCCCAGCCTGTCCCAGAGGATTTATTTTCCTAAAATGGAAACAAGAGCTGAATTGATTTATTTTGGTTGGCAGCATGTGGAGCCGGGTGAATAATCCACAAGAAGCTCCAGAGCTATCCAGATACACCAGGCACCTCCACAGACCCGGTCTCTTCTCCTAGAAAAATGGGATTGATCTTATTTTCCAACTGCCCAGCTCCCAGTGCTGCCTGGGCAGAGCTGTGGTCAGCGGCTGGCACAGCAGCTCCCACAGCTGTGCCCATCCCTGCTCTGGGAAGCGTTGCTCTCACACCCACACGTGCCCATGGCTCGGGACACACTGGCTCGCCCTGCAGGGATGCATTTGATGTCTTTTCCTTGCTCAGGGTTGGATCAAGCTGTGGGGTCCTGGGGTGCTCACAGAGACCCTTTTGTTGACTCATGCGGTTGTTTGTGCTTCCCATCCCCTCTGGGAGCCTCTCTGCAAAGCTCAGAGCTGCTCATGCAGGGGCTCATCCTGACTTCCCTCAGCATCCTCTTCCCTCTGTCTCTCAGGCTGCAGAGCTCCCCTTGGCCCCTCCAGGCAATGTGCAGCTCTCCAGGCTCCCACTTGGCAGCTGGTTCCTATTCCTGCAGTTAATCCATCTGTATTTGCACAGAGGATTTGGTATAACACTTCTAGATGTTTTCCCTTTCTAGAGCATCCCTGGCTCCCTGAGGGTGGGCTGCCTCGGGATGAGCCAGTCCCTTTTCCCTGAGAAAATATGCTGTAACCACCAAGGTGCTTCTCTGCTTTAGTCAGTCATTTGGGGGTTTTCATGTTTCTCTTTGGGAGTTTCTCCTCTGTTGGAAACTTTGCTTTCATGCAGTTTTGGTCTGCACTTGCAAAGCAAATCTCGTCTGCTTTATTTTAGATGTCTCCAAAGGGAACACTTTGCCATGTGGTGGCTGTGGGGACAGAAAAGTAAAAGCATACTTTTTTTTTTTAAAAGAAAGAACCCAATGTCACAGAAATAACCCACCCTGGCTGACCAGATGGCCTTTCTGCCCCTTCCAAATCAAAGGCTGGGAAGCTCAGCAAGAGCTCCTGGCCATGAACTAGCACAGACACCCCTGGGAGCAGACTAAGAAATTCCTGAAGCTTCACCCATCCAAGCAGAGGGGAGGGGAGGAGAGATCTCTGTAGATAGAGCAAAGCCTGTGGGGTGTTAAGGCATCATGTTCTGGATTCCTCTGCCAGTACCCACCTTGGGAGGGGACTGGGTGGGCTTTTAGTGACCCCCCACCCCAGCAGCACAGACCCTCACAGGTGGGCAGTGTGTGTGCCTGTGGTGTTGGGCATCACAGACCCTTCATGGAGCTGCAGCTGCCCCTGGGCACTGCAACACTTCCCAGCCACGAATTCCCCCCTCTGATAATGAGCTGCAGCCCGAGGAAGGAGACTTTTCTCCTATTTGTTTTCTTTTGTCAGTCTTTAAACCCAGTTGTAAACGGTGCTGATAATTAAGGCCTCTCTTGTTGTTTGGGTGAAGAACTGAAGTGCAGCCTCCTGCTCCCAGCCAGATGCTCCCCAGCAAACCCATCTTGCAGGAGAGGCAAATTTTGGCTTAATTTTTCTTCTTTCGTATTCCAACAAAAACCTCCCTATCCATGGCAGCCTTGGAAACCTCTCCTTATTAAAAGACCTCCTTGAAATGCATTATAGCAGCCAAGGAGGGTGGTTATGAAGCACAAAAAGCCTGCAGAAGAGCTCATTAAAACAATAAATTACAACTAATTAGAATAAATCAAGCTAAATCATCTCCAGTGTGAAGGTAAAATGAGGTGTGAGTGAATGGTTTTAATAAGGCTGGTGCTAATCCCAGGCTCATCTTTAAAATGATGGTGAGTCCTCCTGCAGGGATGATCCTGCTGCTGGGACTGGGGTGGAAAACAGACATGGACAAAGGCCTGGGGAAAGTGGAGCTGATGGGATTTTTAATTGTGTCCCAGCCTGAGCTGCCTGTCCCTAATTGCAGTCAGTTTGGGGGTAGCACAGCACTCACAGCGGTCAAGGCATTGGTTTTGCTCCCTTTTTTTTTTTTATTTCTCTACAATTTGCAATGCACAAAGTGGCTGTGGGGTTTTGGTCCTCTCTGTCATATCACTTCATCAGGCGCAGCCACAGCTAAATGACTTCTCTGCGTAATTAGCAGTGAGATCATTGCAGCCGCCTTGGCTCCGAGTCATTTCTCCTCCAGTCTCCAAAGAGCTGCTCAAAACAAGGGAGAGGAGGGAGGTGTGGGTGGAGGCAGTGGGAGGAGTGCCCTGCCAAGGCCAGGCTGGAGGGGGCTCTGAGCAACCTGCTCTAGTGGAAGGTGTCCCTGCCCATGGCAGGGGGGTTTGAATTAGGTGGTCTTTGAGGTCCCTTCCAACCCAAACCAGTCTGTGGTCATTGACAAGAAGGCCTTTGAGCTGCCAAAGCAAAAGGTTCGTGCTGAAGTAAATGAATTGGTGCTGAAAGCACCTGGAAGTGGGCTCAGCTCTCAGGAACATGGAGCCTGGAGCCAGCACAGGTACTGGTGCCAGGGTCAGGGTCAGCAGTGATGCTGTGGAGACACCACAGCTCGAGCCTCCCCAGCTGCCGCTTCCCTCCAAGGGATGAGCACTACTGCCAGTGCTGGAGAAATGTATTAGTTTCATTAAGCTTAAATGATTAGCTCCAGGCCTCGATAATGATACTTAATGGATCTAATATTTTTTTTGGCGATTATGCTGTTGTATACAGTGTGTATATCATTAATAACCTTCTTTAAGCCTCCTTGCTTTCACTGTCACTAATTATGTTCAAGCCCTTCTTATGCCTAAGCCCAATTAGCTGCCAATAAAGAGGCTTTGCCCCACGATGAATGCTCAGCTGTGCTGGGAGGCAGATGCTGATGTTTTGGGCAGGAGGATGCTTGGTCACAGCAGCCACGGGCTGGACTCTGCAGGGTGGTCTGGGCAGCCATGGTGGGTGCAGGAGGTGGTGCAAAGCCTTGAGGCAGCTCTGCTCTGTTCAAACCCCTTTACCAGTCCCACCCCGAGTTCTGCAGGGGTGTTAACACCAGTCAGGGCCACTCCACATCCCGGGTTTTATCATCCATTGGTGTCTGTAGGGGAGGGTGGTGAAGTCAAACACTCCTCACTGTTTTCCTCAGGGGGTGATAACAGGTGCATCAAGGATTCGGTGTTTTCTCAGTGAAGATGTACCTAAGCCCAGAACTCACCTGTTATTGCCAGATCCAGCCTCTGTTGTCCCCATGCTGGATGCAGCCAGGTGGAAGAGGATGTTTCCAAACTGTCCCTGAACCTTGGGAGGAGGAACCAGGCTTGGCTCCTTCTCTGCTCCTCATCACCCTTGTCTCCTTCCCATCCTTCTGTGAGTTGATTAATCCATTAGGATTAACCTCTCTTTAACTCCTTGATTAGCTGAATTTTAAAACTCCATTTGTTTTCCTCTTTGCATCAAGCCAGAGCCAAAAAAAGAGGGCAATTTGCAGCGATACTGATTTACTGCAATTTCTGAAAATCAGGGCGAACGCCGGGAAGGCGTGCTCGGCATTTCAACTCCTCCCAGAGAGCTGCAAGGGGCTCCATCCTGCAGGAGCCAGATTGGGAAAGAACACCACAGAACCAACATCCACCTACGTTCCCAGGGCTGGTTTCTGATTGTATTGGTACAAAGGTGGAAGGGCCTTGGAGAAACTGAGGCCCTCATAAAGCGATGTATGTGGGGTAGCGAGGCAGATCCTCAGTCCTTAGAAGACTTTTTGGTCCCTCAGGGGCACCCATTTCTCCACTGGAAATGTCCTTGATTTCCCTGAACTATGCATGGCAGGAGTTGCTCATGGGCTTCTTGCTCTAAGATCTCACAGAGTCATGGTTTGATTTGCCAGGATTAGACCCAGTCCTGGGTTTACCAAGCTTAAGTTTAGCTCATGGCCTTGGCGAGCTGCCAGACCCCTCCAGAGTCTGGGGGTGTTTGATGACAAAAGCTTTGCCTATTTGTGCCAGGATCTTGGCTCAGTGTCAGCTCCAGCTTTTCCTGTGGGGCACCTGCCCTCCCCTGCCGTGCAGGAGCCATGTGGCCATATCTTCAGAAATAAGCAAACCTGCTGGATTTAAAACAAAGTCTCCACTGGTCCCTAGTGCTTATCTTTCCCTTCCCAGTGTGACCCCTGGGATGGAGTGACTCTGTCTGTCTGCCTGTCCCAGGACTCTCCCATGGCTGAGGCTGGGGATGCTGGAACACAGGCAGCAGTGGGGATGTGTCAGAGCTCTGTAGCTGGTGACAAATTGGGCTGGGGGGCTGTTTGGACCCCTCTCTCCTGGTTTTAACCCTGGCTCTGTGTCTCGTGGCTTCCCCCCTTGCAGGGGCAATGGGTGCAGCCCTGCCACACACAGGGAGGAGCTGACAGTCACCCCGTGTCCCATTTCTGACCTGGCACAGCTCATCCCCTTGATGAACTGGCTGCTCCAGAGTTACTTCTGCTGTACTTCTGTGATTATTAAGTGTTAAAGTGACTGACACCAAACAGCCCCTGACCTGTGTTAACCCTTTGATTCATTCTTGGGGCACTTCCTCTGGCTGTGAATCAGTGTTTGAGCGTGGATGCTTTTGGAGGTGGCTGGAGGGGAGCAGCACCCTGGGATGCACCAGGGCTCTGCCTCTCCCTCTGCCGAGGAGGGACAGGGACAAACAGCTTTCACAGGGATGGGGGAATTGCCTGAGCTGTGTATCACTGCTCATAGAAGGTTGTTGCATGATTAGGGGAAGTCTGTGCAGGCAGGGATTGAGGCTCTGGCATGGAGCTCAGCAAAGCCAAGGCTTAGAGCCAGGGTCTGGGGTGTCCCTCTTTCCTGGCTGAGGGCTGGGAGTCTCCCCTGGGGCTGGGATGCTGAAGGAGATGGCTCAGGCTGACACCAAAGCCCCTCTCCAATGGAGCTGGAGTTTTGGGGTTTGCTATCTGCACTGAATAGCTTTCCCTGCAGCTGTTTGGGGTGTCCAGGAAAGGCTGAGAGCAGCAGGGACATCACTAGAGCCTTCCTGCTCTTCCAGGCTGCCCACTTGCAGGATGTTTATAGGGACCTTTGAGATGTCTCTAAGGTTTTGGAGTAACTCAGTGTGTTTCCAAGCTATTTTGGGGGGTGTGAGTGGAAAATACACATCATGAACACGTGCACCTGCTGTGTGCACCCATAGGCAGTTTCCTGCAGCTCCAAGTGTTCAGGCAAGCAGGTTCAAAGATCTGCAAGGGAATCTTCTTCCCATTACTAAAGCAGAAATTGGTACAAAAACAAGCAGAGAGCTTTGCCTTGAGGGACTGCAGTGCCCAAGGCTGGCACCCCCCCTGCACGGGTAGTGTTGGAACTGGGAAATTCTCTTGGGAGCTGTCTGTGAGCTGTCAAAATATATCATAAGCTGCCGTTGAGGTTTAAAAAGCTTCACATTGATGCACAATGTAGGGGAAGCATCTTGCATTTCCGTAGCTGTACAACAAGATTTTCTGAAATTGCAATGATATGAGAAAATGTCTTTTAAAGTGGCACCCAGATGGCAGGAGGAAATTGTGCTGTTTGAATTCTCTTCAGATAAATCGAAACTAAAGGGATGTTAAACATTTTATAGGGTTTTTTCCTCCCCCCCCACTTCCACCACCTGCTACTAAAATGACACAAGAGGAGGCATCAAACAGAGCAAGTGAGATCCTTGCTTGGGAAACGGCCTTGTCTGATGGCATTTAACACTGAGAGATTCCAAACCCAGCAGGGTCAGGTCAGGGCTCCTTGTTCCTCCTCTGTGGAGGTTGGGATGCACGTGGAGAGCTGGAGAGGTTGCAGGATTCAAGTCCCTTGGGACCTTTGTGTGACCACAGCGTGCACCTGGAGTGATGGGGAGAGGCTGTTGGACCTGTGGAGCGACTGCTCTGGGGGTGTGGGTGAGGTGCTGCTGCTTGGAGCCGGCCCCAGTGTCAGCCTCACTGTAAAATTAGAGCCCAGGTCGATGAAGGCAACCTTTGTGACAACAAACCTTCATACCCATGCCCCAGAAAGGTGGCTTTCAGGGCTGGGTTTTCTTGGGGGGTTGCCTAAACCCATTTCTAGCAAAGACAAGTAGCCATAGCCAAACCCCTTGGAAGTTGCAATGTGAGTGAAGTGCAATGGCTGGAGCTGTTATTTCTCCTTGGAAAGCCACTTGCTGCAGGATGCAGAGACCTTCAAATGCACAAATGGAGCATTTGGCTATAAATCCTCCTAATTCCAGCCGTCCCCAGAGCTATGCTGCCTTAGGGACAGGCTCTCCATCCCCCTGGCTTCGAGGCAATGCTGTGGACCCTCCCCAGCAGCAGGCACCTCCCTCGCAGGTGCTTTTTGTTTTCCTGCTCCTTGGCATTCATAGGCGAGCAGCATTTTCGCTCCTGAGCTAAATATGTCACTTTGTCTTGTAGCGGCTGCCAGGTTTTAAAGTGCTGGCACCTCGCGAAAGCGCCCGGAGGACAAATGCCAATAATTACACTCAGTCGTTACTCAAGGAGGAAGAACTGGGCTTTGTGGCTTTTTGTTTTTGTTCTGAAAGTAAAATTAGCTGTGTTTACCTGGCTGTTTATTTAAGCTGTTAGTCACGGCACAGGGAACGTGTGTGGGCTGGTTTGTCTCCTCGGATGGGTCTCAGTTCCTGGGGGTGGGCTGGGGGGCTCGGGGGGAGACCGTGAGCAATAGTAGCTAATATGCCAGCCTTGGTTGTGTTCCTCCTGGGAGAATGTGTTGGGGATGACAGGACAGCAGTGCTCGTGCTCCTGGGAAGCCTCTCCCTTATCCCCAGCCTTACCTGCCTCCCCACTCATGCTGCTGAACATCAGGGAGACGAGCAGCCCAGCAGTGATGGGCAGCACCTGCACCCATGGTCCTCTGACCCTCTGCTGGGTCAGAAGCTGCTGCTTTAAGCCCCATCCAAGCTGGTCCCCCTGAGGCAGCTGCCCCTTCAGCCCACCTCCAGGCAAGCTATTTTTACATACTCCTTTTAAACTTCTTTCCAGTGTTGTCCCTTCATCCCAGCAGATGGGTCCGTCGGCAGGTGGGGTGATGCTCCCCAGGGGTGGTCAGATGGCTTTGTGTTTAACACCAAATGGAGGTCGCTGGCAGGGCACGTGGTTGAGTTTTTTTAAGTGTAGCAGAGTGCTTCCCAGCTGGAATCTGGCTCAAGTTCTGGGAGAAGAGATCCTGGGCAAGATCCCAGCAGTTTTTTCGAAAGGTTGAGCCTGCAGGGAGCACCTGCTCGCCACCAGCATGGGCTTCCCGACTCCCAGCAGAGCTGCACAAGCCACGGGGGCTGGGTTAGGTATTTTTAAACACCCTTGGCCAGGCAGGGTTTGCCAGAGCGCTGCCTTTTTCCTGTTATCTCTTCCTGCAATTACGGAGTGATTTGGTGACAGCCGTCCTGCGGCTCAGTGCGAGCAGCTCCCTGCAGCTGAGGTGTGTGGAACACACAGCAACACTGCTGGTAGGACACAGCTCTGCCTCAAGTTATCACAGTGTGAGATGTTCAGCAAATAATCCAAATTTTTACTTCGAATTGCTTCAAACACCAGGTTATTTTGGGAGGGGGTTGGCGTATTATCCATTATGCCCACAAACCCAGATAATAATAGTAATACCATTTAGTGGAGCGCTGTTAATGCAGCAAGGCTGTCACTTGTCACCAAGAATGCTGTGTGTGGCAGCCTGTTAAAAAGTCAAAACAAGGCTGGCCACGGCCAGCCCGGGGCTCTGTGAGCACGGCGGGTTTTCCCTGTGCTGGAGCCAGCGAGGTCGTTCTGTCCTGCACAGCGATGCTGCTTGGCTGGTGCAGCCCCTGACTGGCGACATCCTGGCGTGCTGGGGCTTGTAAGGACACTGATAGTGCTGCCCTGGGTCTCACAAGTTGTTCTTGGCAGAGATGCTTCCCTGAGCGAGGCTGAGCCTGCCCTTGCCTCCTGCCTGCCTTGCTGTGTGAGCTCGCTCCCTCCTGGAATCCATGTGCTGCTTAGAGGCTGCTCTTGCCCAGTGGATCCCAAATTTGGGGAGCAGTGGATGCTAAATACATCCTGTGGGATGTGCAGGAGGAGCGGGTGGTGTGTGAGCCCCTGGGCTGCTCACCCCAGGCGAGGGGCACATACTGCATCATTCCAAGGCCTGGGCATAGCCAAGCTCCCAGACTGGGCTGCATCAGCTTGTAACTGGCGGTGCTGGGTGCTCATCTTTCTCCTCCCTCTTTTCTTTAAAAAAGATATTTCAAACATAAAAGCAATGTGAAGGTGGGCAGTGACACATCTGGAAATGTATAATGAATGAAATAAGGGTATGAGAGGGTTTCTGCAGGAATTCACTGTGTCTGCTCCACAGTGAGCCATAAACTTCCTACAGACATTAAAATATCACTTTTTTTTTCTCTTGAGCACAAACCCAGTACCTGCTTTCCCCAGCTGCAGAGCCTGCTGTGGGCAGCAGGATGCTCACTGCGTCTGCACTGAGAGCCACAACAAACCCCCCACCAAGCCTCAGTAACTTCAGCATTTTCTTTTTATAATGGAATGGGGATTGGAATGCTCTGCGGAAGTGAAATGTCTCTCTCAAATCATCAAGTTATTTTTATGTGCATTGATATTTTCTTATGTGTGTGTAAATACCTCCTCCCCCCCACACATACTTTTATCTCAAGGAGTGAAATAAAAATAGCTGGAGATTGAAAAGGGAGAGGGTGAGGGGGTGGTTGTGCTTTTGGGAAGAATCTCTTCAAAGTTCGGTAACAGCAAAGTCGTGGTGATAACATTATCTGACAAAGTTCCAGCTTGTCGGGGGCTGGCAGGAATGGTGTAAATGGAAGAGATCTTAATGACTTTCTCTCTACATTCCCATTTATCTCAACAAGCCGCAGCCCAGAGCGCAGGCTCACTGTTGCACTTGGGGAAGTTTTGACAAGCTCCAAGGAGCTGGCTGTGTGCCTGCTGGGAACTGCTGCTCAGGGGCTTGGATAAGTACCCCCCATCCCACAGATGCCAGGATGGCACAGAGGGATCCCCTCTGTCTCTGGGTTTCTGGTGTTGCCCACTTTGCCCTCTCTGGCCATGAAGCCTGGCTGCTTTCCCGTGGCAAGTCCTGGCCCTGCTTCTCCCAACTTTTGTCCTCTGCAAGCCCAGGCTGGGCCAGTTGTGGGGGGAGATGCTGTGTGACACTGGAGGAGCAGAGGGATGTGCTGCAGCTCAGTACAGAAGTTCTGGAGGCTCTTATTTCATTCCTCTCCACCTCCCCAGTGAGACAGTAGCAAAGAGATTTCTGAGAGCTCAAGCTCTGAAAAGAGAGGAGGAAATTTTTCCCTAGGGAATGCAAATGGGAAGGGTTATATGATCTGGCTTAGGATCATTTATTGTCATTGCTTCTCTTATTTTCTTTAGTGATAACAAAAGGGAGATGATGAAATACTCTGCTGTAGGAAGCTGTGGGGCTGGATGGTGGTGTGCAGGGGACATGGTGACCCTCAGCACTGAGCAGCCAGAGCTTTTCTGGTGGGACAGGATGCATCCAGTGCCTGTCAGAGCTCAGTTGAACTTTGGCTGGAGCAGAAATAAAACCATCACATCTAATAATACCCGGGTGCAGCCGGCTCCCAGAGAGCCTCTGCCAGCTGCTGTGGTGTCACGAGTCACCGAGGCACAGTGTTGTGCAAAGTCACTGTTCCTGCCTGACCTTCAGGGGCTGAATCCTGTGGATAGGCAGGTCCCTTCTCCCAGCCCGTCCCCTGGGGGCCTCACAGGGGTTGGAGGAACCCAGCTCAGCTCAGGCAATGCCTCTTCCTCCTCCACTTTGGGAAAGAGCTGGGAGGATTTCCAAATGCCTCCGCTTGGCAGCTGATCCCCACCATTCCAGTAACGCACTAGAAGCTGACCCAAAGAAAGTTCAAGGCTTGTGTCCCTATTAACTGCACTGCTGGTTGCCCTCCCTCTCTACAGCATCTCCTGGCTGCTGACAATGCCTGACCTGTTCATTTCCAGCGAGGCCGATGCTGGATGCAGGTGGGAGATGACGTGTGGAGAAAAGGTGACCCAATTATCATTATCTTTTCCCTGTAATCTTTCTGGCTCCTCTGATGCCCATGCTGTGACCTGCTGTGGTTTGCACAGGGCCTTGGGCAGCCCCCAAGTGATTTCTGCAAGTATTTGTGCCTCTGGTGCTCCATGCACAGGCCTGTGCACCAGGGCAGGTCACACATAATGGCTGGCAAAGGCATGTGGTGTTCAAAGTCAGCTCTGGGGTTTTGGCAATGTCCCACAAACTTCTTGCTGAGCGAGTTCCTGGCGTTCACAGAGGCAGGGCAGCACGGTGGGAGGCAGCGTGGCCTCTGGTGGCGCAGCATTGCCCTGCTCTGGGTTTGGGGCATGGATTTGTCCTGTGCACTGAATGCCAGAGCCGCTCTGGTGGCTGGTACCAGGGCAGGTCAGACCTTGGCCAAGCCATGAGGTGCAGTTTTAGTGGTGGGCTCTCACCAGCGGTGGTCTGAGACATTCCTGCTGTAGCAAAGTTGTTGGCAATGCAAATTTAAGTAATTTGGGCTTTTTCCCTTCAAAACCCACTTTCTCAGCAGCCCCTCTCCCTCCTCACCCACGTTTCATCAGCGCCGCGAAGACACTTCTCACTTAAATGGAGTGTGCCCACAGCTCCTCTGAGTCACAGCTGTCAGCAGGGAGCTCATAATTCTTCATTTTTTTCAAGTATAAACGTCTTTGGAAAAGGGCATTAAATAAAACACTTGACTGAGGTCCCAGTGGTGACTAATTCCCATGTTACGCTCCGTTCCAGTGTTAACCCTGCTGAGCTCGCTGCAGGCTGGGGGTTGCAGGGATCCTCACAGGCAGAGGAGCAAAGGAAAAGCTGAACATTGCAGGAGAACAGCTTGAAAGGGGCAGGCACAGGTGGTGACAGACCCCAGTGTGCTCCCTCTGGGTGCCACATTCCCTGGAGAGCACATTGGTGGGAGCTGTGCCTTGGTCCAAAGTAGGGGACAGCCCAAAGCACGGGGTGTAGCAAAACCTAATGTTTGTGCCCAAAATTGGCTGGAAAGGTTTGAGGAGAGGGAAAAATCATAGAATCATAGAAAGGTTTGGGTTGGAAAGACATTAAAGATCATCTAGTTCAACCTCCCCTGCCATGGGGAGGGATACCTTCCACTAGACCAGGTTGTTCCAAGCCCCATCCAACCTGACCCCTGGGACGACACTTCCAGGGATGGGGCATCCACTGGTAACCTGAAAAAAACTCCACTTCTCAATGGAGGTGCTGGGATGGGACATGGTTTAGTGGTGGACTTGGCAGTGCTGGGTTAATGGTTGGATCTTGGAGGACTTTTCCCACCTGAATGATTCTGTGATTCCATGATCTTCCTGGGGCTCACTCGAGGCCAAGTGCTGCCAGTGCTCTGTGCTGGATGGCTCTGCTCGGCTGCACTGGCTACCTCCAAAAAACAACCCTGGCTTTGTTCGCTGCTTGGATCCCTTGTAGGGAACTTTTGCAAGGTGAAGCAGCTCTTCCCCCATTTTTGCTCTCCCCCTCTTCACCTCGAGAGCCCCGGGAGCTGCGGAGCAGGAGCAGCCTGTGTGCACCAACAACAAAACGGCTGCGGGACAGGGCAGAACTAATTAGAGCCTCTACAAAATGACATCTATTTCCACAGATGGGAAGCTGCTTCCCCTTTGTCTGGCTCCTTCAGTTAATTAGTTATCTCAGAGGTTGCATTTGCATTCCTGGCTTTGTGAAATACCCTTTTGTTAACTACTTTTCATATACTTTTATGAAGTCGGCCGCTGAAACGGGCTCATTTATCTCAGCAGCGACAGGCTGAGAGGCTTGCCCAGAGCTGCGTGCCAGATGCTGGGATTGGAAAATAATGTTCGGCTTGTCTGGTGTTTGGAAAGGAGACAGAAGGTGCAGGGCTGTGAGAAGAAAGTCACAGGCTGCTAAAGCCAAGGTCTGGATCTCGACAACTTCTGTAAAAATGTTCAGTCTGTTGCTTTTGGGCAGTTTGCAGGAGCCAGGGAGGGTGGTTTTGTTGCCAGCCCTGGGCTTGGGTATCTCTGTCATCTGAAGGGGGCAGGGTGTGACCATCCAGCCTTCTCAAGCTTTATCTGCCGCATCCCTCCTGCAGCAGTGCTGGGTGTGAGCGTGTCCCCAAGGGCAGAGGGGGCTCCTGGGGACCCCACTGCCCACAGGGAGCCTGGGGACACCCCAAAGCTGCTGCTCCACACGTTTACCCTCCATTAGCAACAGCATTACTAATCGATCAACATCATTACTGCTAGGAAATGGTCGCAAAATCAATGTTTCCTCTGTAGCATAAACAATCCATGAAGCCCTACACCAGGAGGGGCATGGTTGGGTGGGTTTGGCTGCTCTGAGATATTTTCCAGGGATCCCAAGGGATGTTATGTAGGAAAAAAGGGAATTCTGCCATGTGTTCACCCATCCCTCCATTCCAGGAGAGGTTTTTTTTGGTGATGAGCAACTGTATCTTAAAATGTAAACTTTGAAAATTCAGAGCACAACTTGACTACTGGGGGGGAAATAAGGACCAAAATACATAAATCGCTTTATTTTCTGCACCACTGAGTTTGTATTGGCCTGTTAGTTGACACTCCTGAAGGTATCCGCTGGGATGCAACTATTATGCATCCAAACTGTCACAAATGGAACTGTTGCTTTGAGAGACAAAGGGTAATTTATTGAGAAAAGGTGTCATTTAGGTGGAAAGATGGAAGAAAGAGAGACAGTTGCTGTGGCCTTGCCAGAAGAGAATACCAGATCCACTGATAGCCAGGGAACAGCTTTGAATTTCCAAGGCTGCCCTTGAGGGATAAGAAAATAAAAGCTAAGGACAAAAAAAGAAAAAGTCTTAAATACAGTGACAGCAGAAACCTGAAGGATCACAGTGAAAAATGGGACTTTCTCCTCTAACAATAACCGAGAAAAAGATAGGAATGTAATTTGTACAAGCTGTTAAATTGCCACCAAAATTGTAAGCTGGATGGAGAAATGACACAAGAGGAAAAAAAAAAAGAAACAAATGTATACTTGTTGTTCCTGGAGTATTGCTTGAAAATGGGACTAGAGATGAACAGGGTGGAGGAGAAATGGAGCTGAGGAAGGGAAGAGCTGGGAGATCCCACGTGGCTCAGCTCCGTGAGCCTCCAAAGGATGTGGGAGGAAGAAAGGGGGGGATGTCTCCAAAACCATAAACCCATAGATCCATCTTTTTTGCTTGTTTCTGAATAATACCTCCTCCTCTGTCTTGGAGGGAGCTCATTTCTATGGATATGGCACTAAGGAGCCAGACACAGGCAGTGTGCTCCTCTCCGAGCTCGGCGCTCCAGAGGGAACTCCTTGCCAGGAAGGAGTTTGCAGGGTGGGCTCCCCAAGGACAAACTTTGGGGGAAACGAGATGCAAACAGCCTGGAGAGAGGTGTGATGGTCTGTGCAAGAGGTCTGTGAGATGGTCTGTGGATGCTGCCCGTGGGGTGCAGGTGCCTCTGTGCTGGTGGGATGGGGGACCTGGGCATGAACGGCAGAGAGGGGAGACCAACAGGGACAGGGAGTGTTCAGCCCCAGCAAGACATCACCCTGTGCACATCCTCTCTGTGCCTTTCCCAGCACACCTGCCCTGAACATCCTGATGAAGCCTGATGGCCCTTTAGTTATTTTAAAGCCATTAAAGAATGGATCTGGCAGGGAAGCAGAGTGTGTTTTGGGCACGGCTCCAAAGGGTGACAGCATTGCCGTCTGCAGGGGGGGGTGTGGGATGGCTCTTGTGTGCCCACCCAGCTCCTCTGCAGCATCTGGATTGACTCCCAGGTCCAGAGGGTGCTGGGGTGATTTGTCTAAGCCAGGTCCCCTTGCTCCAGCAGTCCTGACCTGCTGCAGATGAAGGTTGTCTGAATCCCCAGAGCTGAAATCCCAGTGCCAGGTGAGACATCACCATTTGTGTAAGGGAAGTCATTGAAAGTAGTTCTTTCTCAAATACCTCAGTTGAAATCACTCTTGTACACCCAGGTCCAACAAAAGCAGGCACTCAGAGGGTCATCATTACCAAATTGTGATATTTTTTTGTGGCTGACTCAAACACTGGGTGTCAGAATATTTCTTTTCAGCTGGAAACATCTATGATTAAGCTGCATCCAATGAGAAAAGTAGCAGAAATTGTGTTTCCAGCTCCCCAATTTAGCAGATCGGTGGGTGAGCACCTCTGGCTCCAACCACTGTGTCTGGGAAGCTTTTCCTGAAAAAAAAAGCATAGCAATGCACGAGGTTCTGGGGGAAAATTCAGCTTGTAGAAAATATAAAGCTGAGGAGGAATGAGATAGAGGGGAATCTGCCCAGCTGCAAACACCCCCTGTGTCCTCCTGCAGCCTCAGGGCCCTGGAGCCCCACAACTCCACTGTGTCTCACCACTTCTGCCCTCTCCTGTCTGGTCACATCACTCTAAATCAAAAGTTATAATAGCAAAGAAGCTTTGGACAGATTAAAATGCAGAGAAATTATATCAAGGGTGTTTTTTTCAGGGTTGAAAGACAGGGAGGAGGGAGGGACGAGATGTTTCTGGATACCTTGTCCCTTTAGAGAACTCACAGGATTCAGATGGTTGGAGTGATCTTGACAGGCTAAAAACCCAATCTGCTGCAAATCATATACCTCAAATAATGTGTTATTGCTGCTGATCGGCCCTGTATTTTAGGGCTGAATAGGTACAGTATTAAATTCATCTTAAGTTTTCATTTGCACCAGTTACAGCTTGTTTGACAAGGTTTGAATGAAGTTTGAAAGGCTTTTACTGAAAACGGTCGTGGGAGGAGTGAGGTTTGATGGGTTTTCTCAAGGCTTGAGCAGCACCTGCCTGAGGGCCCCTGTTCACTGGGGGGCCAGGGGTGCTCTGCCAGGCACCCCAAGCTGTCACATGGGAGAGGAGCCAAGGACTATATTTATTTAATTGAAATACTGAGGAATATTACCCTTACTGTTATAATGACATTCTGGTCTCCCCAGTGTTTTAATTACTGAGCCCTCCAACAATGTTGCGATGAAGTTCTGTTTATTTAAAGGCAAAACACACCGTTTATGGCTGTCGCTGGTGTCCCTCAGCTTGGGGGGACACCTCAGCTTGTCCCTCACCTGAAAGAAAGGTGAAAAAAACCCATCTCCAGAGGCAACCTCCACGCTTGGAGAAACCAGTTGCTGCCTCCTGGTGTCCCCCAGTGTGGGTTTTGCAGGAGGAACCTCAAACTGCCCCCAGAACTCCAGGCGAGGCCACCCCAGGTCAGGGCAGACTGGGACAATCCCCTCCCTCGCCATAAATACGTTTTAATTGACATGAAACCCATGAGAGCTCCGGCTGGTCCCCAGGAGGTTGGTTGGGTTTAAAGGTGTCCCAGCCCCTCAGGATTTGTTTCTAGGGTTGTTTTTTTTTTTGAGCAGCTGCCGAGGGGAATTAAGACCTCGTGTAGTGTTAATTAACTGCAGATCCTTCCACTGGGCTACCCTTTAGAAAATTAAAAACACTTGCTTCAGAGTTTGGGCAGCTGTGTGTGTGTGTGTGTGTTTTCATGGCTGGGAAGTAAGTGGTTTTAATAATTTAGGGAATTAAAACCACCAAGTTTCCTGTTCTGGAACAGTGCCAGTACCAGATGCGTTTAAAAAATGCAGACTCAAGGCACCTGTGGTAACAAATGTATGTGGGAACAGCAAACTGGGAACAGCAAATTCGAGGCACCTGTGGTAGCAAATATAGGTGGGAACAGAAAATTGAGAACAGCAAATTTGAGGCACCTGTGTTTCCAAACCCTCCCAGGAGCAGCAAATTCAAGGCACCTGTGGTCCCAGAGCCACCTCAGAATAGCACAATAAAGGTGCTGGCAGCCACTGAAGTGCTGAATCTTTGAGATTTTATGCACATTTAGGCTTTATCTGGCTCTCGTCAGGAGGAGGCAAAGGCCTTGGCCAGAAGCAGTGAACCTCCAAGGGAACAAGTGTTCTGGGGAAATGACCATAGGAGGGAAAAGCCATTCACTCCTGGACACTTCACCCCCCTCAGAAAGCCTTATCAGGAGCTTGGAGAGATTCTCTACACAAATCAAACAAAACCTCACCTCTGCTCTCTGGGGCAGCTTGCACAGGTATGCCTGACTTCCCTGGTTCAACCTTTAATGGAAAAAGTAGAGAGGCTTTTCTTCTAAGGAAGTTGCAAACTCTTGTTTCTAGGGGAAAGAATTATTAACTCTATTTAAGTAAATGTTTGAAAAAATCTTCCATGCTTTCCTGTGAATAATCACAGGAATCTGATACAACATTTGATGGTGGTAGAGAATATTTGTAAATAAAGGAGGACTGTTTTGATGTGTATATTATGACTTGGGAACTGGCTTTTGAAACTGATCTTTAAAGTTCTTAATGAGAGCAGTTGAAATGGAGACAGTAGCAGGCTCCTGAATGAAAAGGAAAACATGAGATGAGGATGTAGTTAAGGGAGAATACTCAGGGAAAGGTAACAGTCTTGAAAATGGAAGGAGAGGAATCATAGTGAGGACTTGATGGTAAAAGATGGGTCAAAAGCAGGAATTATCAATGCTGGCAGTTGAGAGGTGGGTAAACACCTCAGAAGTTGAACATAAGAATGGTATAAAAAGTAAGGCTTTTGTGATACATCTTATATAAGTAGGGATGGCTTTGGAGGTAGTTGATCAATTATTTTCTATTTTACTTTGTGTCTGTGTTTGGGTTTCAGGAAGGTGTAAGGGGATTAGCCAGGACTGTCTGTGGTATTTATTGTTTGTGTGGTTTTTCTTCTGGTCTCTGCAGTCCTGCAACACCCACTAACTCTGTGGGTTTTAGACTGTCTCAAGTTGCTTGTAAGTCAAGCTGGAATCATAAACCAGAGAGACAGGAACTGTGTTGCTGATGCTCGAGATGAGCTTGCAGTGTTCTGCCACTTGTTTCCTTTTCCTCAGTGCTGTTGGCTCACCCAGGGAGATCTGAGGCTCTCTGAGGTTTCTGTGCTGTTCCATGCAGAGAGCAATTTTCCCTGTGGAAGCAGAGTGTTACCTGTGACTCTGAGCCTACACTTGCCGTGTGCTTTCTCCTGGAGTTGCCCAAGGGATGGTTATTATTCAGGATAGGCAGAAAAGATTCTGTCCACCCACTGCTTAATTTTCTGCTCTGGTTGTGTGTGTTGCATTCTGAGCTTAAAGTTTTAGACTGAGTGTTTTAAGCTCCAGACAACTGGTGGCATTCACTTCATTTTTACACAATTCCTAAAGCAGCATCTTGCTGGCTGTCTGCAGTCAGAGGCTTGTCTCTGTAAATTAGCCAACATCCAGCAAGTGTTGCCAGTGTTCTTGGTTTAACTCCTAATTTCTAAAATATATTTCCTTCTGAATATTAAAAGTTGCCTTAAAAATATTTAATTGCAGGTATACTCCTTTAAATTCTGATAATCCTGCAAATATTGGTTCATTTGTTGGTTTGGTATTGGAAAATGATGTCAGGATTTGATCCTTAAGGATGCTCTGAAACCCAATTGGAACTTTGCTACTTAACCTAACCAAATTAAAAGTACACAATTGATACAGAAAATAAACCCTGTGTAGGTTATTAAATGTGTGGTTGTGGCTTATGCTTTAGATTCATGAAGCAATCAGAGGTGAGTAGTCTCACCTGCTGCTCCTTTTTGTGCACAGCATGGCTAAAAGCACTACATAGCCTTGGCGATCTCAGACTGACAATTTTTTTTCCTTTTTACTAAAAAGTAGTGGTTACTGAGTTGAAAAAAAAAAAAGGAATCTGACCTATCCTGTTTCCCTCCCTCTCCACAACCTGGGGAAGGCACAGGGATTTCATGCTGCTCACACACCAGGTCTCACTATTTAAGCTGCCACTGTGCTCTGCAGGAATATTTCTTTTGTGTATTTTTTAGAAATTCTAGAACAGAAATGTATTTTTATAGCCTAATTCTAAAAATACCTTGTTTTACCTGTATTTTTGCTTTGTATTGGTTATTCACTCCATTCCTACCCACACTGAGCAATCTCCATAATATTTTGAATAACTGAGAAGATTATAGGTACTGGGTATGTCTAATTATAGGTGTCTGAGAGCATAACATTCCTGGTAGAAAAATCATGATCTCTGATTAATACATTTGCACTCATCTCTGCCTTCTGAGTTAGTGTTTTCTTCAGCCACAAGTACAGCTGATGATTTGCAGTGATGAATGACAGTAAAATTTGTAAACAACAAGAAGATAATAAAAGCCCTGTGAATTCAACAGGGCTTGAATATGCTAATATCTGCTGGTAATGCTGCTTTCTAAACTGATATTATTAAAAAGTAGATTTTAAGAGCTAAAACCACTCAAGTGAATGTGGATGGTTTCACAAAATAACATGGGCATATAAGGTATGATATGTAATAATTGCATGTTTACGATGGTTTTTTTATATACTTAGTGGCAACAAATGTGTTTAAGCTGCATGTTCATGGATGCTTTTTGTTTCTTTATCAAGTGAATTTGGTATCAGAAAACGTAGAGCTGATATTTGAACACTCTCACTGCCGCATTGGAAATTGTTGTTTTGCAGACACACAGGGAATGTGGTGACTGTCTTACAGCAGAAACACTAAGGAAAGCTGGGCCAGCTCAGTGGAAGAATTGCATTCCCCTGCAACCCACTGTAACAAAATAAACCCTGTCCAAACCACTGACAATATCAGTGAGAAACATGGGAAGCTCAGGATGTGTAGCAGCTGTGTTTAAAAAAACCAACCAAACAACAAAACCCTCCTCAAACACCCCCCCCCAAAAAAAAATTTCCCCAAACCCACAACAAGGAGGTTTCTTTTCCCCATCCTGTACAGCATTATCCAAGCATAATGGAGTGGACAACTTTCACAGCAATGTGGATTTTGTAGCCCTTATGGCTTTAGATTGCACATCATCCTACCTCTCATCCCCAGCAGTGTCTTGGTGTTTTCAGAAGGGTTTTGTGTGCTTTGTGTGTGGTGGCTTTCTGCATGTGCTGTCTGCTCCCTGCCACTGCCTGCTGTAGAAGAACCCTGGGAAGTGGAATAGACCGTGTATTTTAACCAGAACAGACACGCCGAGCATCTTCCCAGTGGATTTCAGGTTCTTGTCCTTTCAAACCTTCTTGTGGGGGTGAGGGAGGAGACTCCCCAAGGGTCTGTCTGGTTGTGGGTTGGGTTACTATCAGTCCATACCCACAGTGAGAGACAGAGCCCTTCAACCCTCTGTTACAGATCACTGAAGTTACTTTGTTCAGTCTGAGTTCCTTTCCCCTCTCTCTCAAAGGTCGGGTGTGCATTGCAGACATCACTGATTCATTGAAAGTCACAGAATGTAACTATCCAGACAGTATTTTTGATTTCCTGACTGTTCACAGAGCAATGTGTTAAAGGTCTCTTTCTTATTCCATAATGTAGCAGTGCATGGTGATGTTACTCACCTTTTATCGTGTCTGTATAACTTCTTCCCCTTAATTGCCACGACAAATTCATTTGTAAAACCTCTGAGGTGGATTGTTGACTTTTTACATTAAAGAAAGGTGGCCTTTCTGACCAAGCCCTAAAAACAATCTGAGTCCACAAAATCTTGAGTATTATTAGTGTCAAAACCTTCTCTGTACTTGTCATAAAATCCTATTCTGTAATTTTGTGCTTTGGGTAAATGGGTCACTAGATAAGATTGACAACAGCATCAGCAATGAAGGGTTTTAAGCTGGAAACCGGATAAGAAAGCAGAGCAATTTCTTTCAACAGAAATTACGCTGATGTTATTTGTTATTGCTGCAGTTAAAGATCTGTCAGGGTTTTCAATTTAAAACCTTGCTTTCTAGAACACTAAAAACATGTGTTTCAAGTCAGAACTTTTTTTCTGTCAGCTCTCTGATGTGAAGGTTAGTCATAATTTCTTATCACTCTGGGAAGAGCGGGAAAACACTGGAGGTGGGTTGTCTTCCTGTGTTGTCCAAAATGGAGAAACCGGTGTGGTGAGATTCCTAATGCTTTCCAAATTGAGAAACCAATATGTGGCCATTGATCAACACAGGTCTCTTGCCTGTGTCTAAGAAGTGCTATGCCTGAGTCATTAAAAAAACCCCAACAAAACAAACAAAAAACCCCCCAAAAACCAAAACCCCAACAATTTTGTTAACAGATTTAGAAGAAGCTTCAGAAATACTTTGAAACTTCCTATATGAAGAATGTGAGATTTCAACAAATGCTAGTGAGAATGGATAGCCCAGTATTTTTTCCCACTACCTACTCAACTGGCTTTGAAAGTGAAAAGCCACAAAATACCTTCTAGAGTATTTTTTTCTATTAGCTCTATGAGGTAGATATATGATGTGGTGAGATGTTCAGATACAAGTATGTCTTGGGGTATTTTGGTAGCTTGTTGGCTGGTGAAATTGGACCCTCCACATCTTCCCACTGCTTGCTAGATGTGGTCTCAAAGTCTGTGCTGGTAAACACTTGAGTATCTCTTTAACAATTAAAAAATTGCATATTGGCAGCATGAAAGTGAGAATTTTGAAATAGGCTTTGTTTGCAAGCATTAGTTTGTGTTTGATTAAAGGTTGTTTGGGTTTGGGTTTTTTTTTTTCTGCTGTACTATTTTGTCAGTCTCATCATGTCATGACAACCTGTCAGCTCAGGAATTCTGGTGTTAATGAGGGCTGGTGTTTTGGACAGAATGAAGGGAACGAGAAAAAACAGGGAGAGAACAGAAGAGATTGTAGCAGTGGGAGTCATGCTTTCAGCTTCCCCAGTGATCCAAATTTATCTTGTTTGGCCTTGTGCATTTCTGATGGAAACACTGGGAATGAAGATGAGAAACTCAAGATTATGCCCAAGTTCTTTTTTTTTATCTCTTTGAAGCTCTGACTGCAGTGTGTGCCCCCCTCATGAATCAGTGTGAAAACTAAAAGCATCTGCAAACCACACTTGCTTTTACCTTCCATTGCAATAGCTGTATAAATTGTGTCTGGTTTACATGATCTTATAGATCGTGGACAAGATAAATTTCCTGAGTGCAAGGAAGTCAGTAGTTGGAAAACTACCCTTTGTTGATTGACTGCAGTTTATCACCTTGCTATGGCCAAAATATGTGAGTGCTGATAAGTAGGGAGTGTGTAAAACAAAAAAATCAGGTGCAAGCACAGTGGCACTGCATGTGATTCGAAATTCGTGGTGTCACACTGTAGGAGAGAATCCTACTGCTTGTATGGCAATGAAAGGGTTTTGTGCCTCTCAGAGACCTGGAATGTCGAAAAGACTTTGTCATGGTGTGTGGTGCTTCCATCTGGAAGGCTGCCATGCAGTGGGTACACAGGTATGCCTGACTTAGGTTTCCATGGAGATTCCTTGTACCTCATTACCATAAGTGGATTTTGCAGATAGTTTTTCTTTGCTTAACCTTCTCTAGTTTCCTTTTCTGTGTTGTGTTTTTGGGGTTTTTTTAATAGGCAAAAGGGTGTTGTGGGTTTGTTGTTGTTTGGGTTTTGTTTCTTTGGTTTTTTCTTCCTTTGGTGTAACAAGTTATGAGGTGTTTGGTTCTTTTCTTGTCTCTGGAGTGAAGGTAGAGGGAAGCAGCTGTTCTGCTCAGTGTGGAGCGGGGCAGAACGAGCTGTGGGTGCTACACCAATGGCTTTTCCTACAAGCTCCATAACCTCTATGGATAACTCCTGTGTGCCAGCTGGTAACCATCAGGCAGGACAGAATACACGCATGATCTGCATCTGAGGTGACACCTTTGCTTCACTTCTCACAGAGAAAACTGATGTACACTTCCAGTTCTCTCCAGGTCACTGCTTGCAACAAACCAGCAAAACTCTGTTTGTACATGTTTGATGGGTAAATGTGATTTCCAGTAAACAGAATGAGTTCCTCAAGTGTTATTTTTAACTGTCTCCTGTTGCCTTTAACTAACTTAGGAAGCATAACACTACACTACTTTTCCTTTTTTAAAATAGTAACAGATGCGTTTCTTATTGCAGAAGGTGAATTTAAGAGGGTTTTTTGGAAATAAACAGCCTAATGGCCTGGATCTCCCTCTCATATGACTTTTTTCTCCCCCATCCAAGGAGGCAGTGACCCACCAGACATTTCCAATATAATGATAATGTGCCAGTACATTGCTGCTTTTTATGTACCCGTTGTTGAATGTTAGTAAGCCTGAATGCATCAGGTCTTAGGGCATATTAGAAAGTGGTGAGTAAGCACATGTGGATAATTTGGCTATGGAATAACAGAAAAGGGTATGGCTTTAGGTGACTGGAGCAGTTTGGTTGTGTGAGAGTGGTAGTAAAAGGAGCAGAATGAAAGATAAACAGGAGCTGTGAAGTGAGGTGATAGATAATGGTATTGTCATAGATGGAACTGGAAGAGAGCAAATGATATAAGAAGGAAAGTTCAATTTTAGACATATTTTATCAAATTCGAATGGCAGGTAGCTTTCTCCTCCTTCAGCAAATGTTACATCATATTAGGTTGTCAGGCTGTACAATGGCTACTGTTGGTTTTATTAATTAAACTCATTCCTCTTTGTTAGCCTGAACCATACATGTATTTCTTTAACTTGGCTTTAATTTTCACAAACCCTTAATAAAAAATTGAAAGTGTCAGTCACACCGTTTTTGAGGAACCAAAATCCTTATTTGCAGATGTGCATGGACAAAACGAGGAAATATTGCATCATATTGCAGTAATTCTAACGAGAGGATAACAACACTGACAGCCAAGTATCTGAGATCATTTAGCAGGCATAGTGAAGCTGCTGTTGATGCAGAATTTCTGGATTTTATTTTTTATTCTTATGTTTGATCCACTCTGCCACTGCAGTCACATGTCTGTTAGAAGTTCTGGACTGTTTGAGAAGAGCAGCAGTCCTTCAGAGCTCAAGTAGTTGGTTCTATTACTGTTAACCATTAAATTCAAGCGCTCATGTACTGAGAGTTTTGTTGAGATGTTTTTCTTCATGGCTTTGTGAGACTGGCAGTCATTGCCTTTCTTATACTTATGCAGAAAGTGACTTGGAAAAGTGAATTATCTTACCTAACTGCATATGGAAAGTGTAAACCTGGTATTACAGTGAAGTGCTTTCTGAGCCTGAACTCTTGTTTTTTTTCCTGAAGGTGCTTTGCTTTGTCTTTTAGAGCGTGAAACAGAAATGGTGATAAAAATGAGACCCAAAATAAGGCATATGCTCATGGAACTATGGTTTTAAGAATGGGCTTTATTTATTTGGTTTAGAGTGTTAGTTTTACTGCCAAACATGAATATTAAATGCTAGGTGGTACTCCTGACCTGAGCTTAACTAGGTGAAAATGTTATGCTCTATAAAAATAAAGGGTTTCTGATTGCCAAATTAGTTTGACACATCTGTGGAACAGCAGCTAATGGGTGAGGTCCACACAATCTCCCTGCTATTGACTTCATAGCAGCCAAATCAATTCCAAAAGTTCAATTTCTGTTCCTGAAGGCTGCTTCCATAATGAATTAAGGGAAGCATATCAAATGTAGTAATGCATTGTTATGAAGGTTTTAGTAAACTTGCCAAATGTCAGAGCTGCTGGTACAGTCATGGTGCATTTCACTGCCGTGATTACAGGGAGCTGTGGTTGTGCTGCTCACCTGGCTTTGGGAATTGAGCTGCAATATCATGCCTGGGGCAGGAGAGAAGTGCAGCACAAAGGTTACACTTTGCAGTGAATATTCAAAACATTGAATTTTTTTAACAGGTTTTATGCCTGCTTCTCTTAAATGGAGCATACAAATGCTCTGTAGCTTATATAATGAAAGAAATAAGACTGTTCCTTGTGTTTGAAGAACCTGGTGTTCCCCCAGATACAGTCTGGCAGCTGAAAATTACTTTTGATAACTGTAAACACCGTGTCAAATGGCTGGTTTTGGGTGAGAATGGGAAAAAACCATTGATATTTGACTAGAAGTGCTACGTAAGAAAGAAATGGTTCCTCCTGTTTATGGGTATGGTCGGTTTAGAACTTGTAGTGGACAATGAGGTTAACACCTTATAATTTATGGATGAGTTTCTGGATCCTTTGTGCCACTCAGCAGGAAGGAATGTTAATGCTGATCTTACCAGACACTGGTGGATTTCTCTAATGTCATGTTCAGTGGAACTGTGTCAGGAATGAATAGTGTGCATAGCAGAAATGCAAGAAAATGTTCCAGGAGGGAAAGCTGAGCTCTTTTGCATACACAGAAATTAGAAAGCACTCTGTGTACATGATCACTAGCAGAAGGTGATAAGTATTTAATTAGGTGTAGTGGAACGTGATCAAAGTGATTTTTATACTCCAAGAAAAATAATCAGAACTGATAGAGAGATGCAGGACTAGATTTGTAGATAGATAGGCTGGGCTGTCCTCGTTTCTAGGAAGGATAATGTATTCATAGATCAGTTTTGCCCCAAATGATGCCAAAACCACTTAACAGGCTGAATGTAGAGGTCATGTCAGCCATCCCTGGTTAACTGTGGTCAACAGAGCAGAGCGATGCTACCTGAGAGAGCAGGGTAGGAAATGATGAAGAATGATGTCTCCAGCTGAAAGAGGAGAGGTGAACTTCAGGGAGCAGACAGCAGTTGAAAGAAGTTGAAGTTCAGCCAGGACACCTTGCTAATTCTCCCCAAACATTGCATGACAGAGGAGGAATCATCCTTCTCATAAAGAAAATAAGGTTCAGGGCAACTTGATCCACATGCAAGAACTTTGAAACTTGTTCTTAAATTGGAATATTTCCCTGTGCAGGCAAAGTGAATAAAGGCATTCAGCGGGGGGGGGGGAAGTGTAAGAATTAAATCTTGAGTTTGGCTTGCAAAAAAACATTTGTGTAAAATCAAGTTGGTGGTGTTTTGCTTTGCTTGAGACTGTAGAATGATGTGGCTTAAACAGCAAGTGGTGGAAGGCAGCATTTTCCCTGGATAGATAGTTTCTCATTATTCATGAAATGTCTTATGGAAAATGCCTTGCATACACAACAGCAGTGGGGAGAGGACTGTAAGCAGGGAGAGAAGGACATAATGGAATGTCACTACGTTCCTTGTAGTATAATGTGACCTTTCCATTAAATTAACATTATTCTGTCTGAACAGAAGGAGAGCTGAGATAGAGAGTATTTTTAGGGGACGAGTCAAGTTAATTAGGCAGCTATAGCTGTCGTTCTGTACATTAAGAGCTCAAAAGCAGGGTATGGGGAATGGAAGTGTAATGTTGGTTTGCATTCCATTCATTTTGAAGAAAGAGTTACTTTGTGTTGATTGTGAAAACTAGGCTGTGATGTTGTTTGGAGTGCTGTAGCCTGGACCCTGTTTTTCTCTCGCGTATTAAGAGGGAGGTTTTAACTTAATTCCTCAATGATTTGCTGCTAAAAGGTTTATGCATCCTCTCTGCTAATCTAATGGGTATAAAAGACGGATTCCAGAATCCTTATTGGCGTGGAGGACCCAGATATTTCATGTGCCTGTCTATCAACCTCAGTGCAGTAATTGTGGAGTGAGGCACTGCTTTTCAAGTGAAACAGTGCTAGATTTTGGTCTCTGGGCACTGAAATTCATTCACACCTATTCAATTTCATTTAAGGGTCAAAAGATGCTCCATAAAGCTGATATGACATATTTAAATCCATAATGGCTCATTCATACACTGCATCCATTACAAACCTTCCCTTTTTAAGAATGACTCTTGACTTTTTCATAAGTTTCCTTACTCATAAAAGGCACATTCTAGCTGCATTACATCAGGCTCCAGATAACAATCCAAGTGTTTGAAATAAAGGGATTTCAAAGCTGTTAAGGTTATTTGTAATATTTCCTCTGCTGCAATTCAAGTCAGGTTGCAGCAAGTTACAGAACACACTGAAGCCTCTGGCCAGTGCTGGTTGCTGTGTGTGCTGTCTGCTGTGTCTTTGGGCTTGAGCTAAGGCCTGTGGCACTGCTGGGAGGGTGAAATCATGTCATTCCTCATCTGTTAGAGCAGCCCTTGGACTGCAGTCCTTCAGTCTGAAATGTATTTACTTCAATGGCTTTGGCTGCAGTGCTTCATTTCCCTCCTGCAGGTACAACCAGTGATCCAACAGCCTCATTTGTCTGCCATTCTGAGGATCCTGCTCTGTCCAAGTGGTATTATTTAGTCCCACTGTTTGTCAACATTTCCTTCCCAGTGCTTCAGGAACCCTGTGTTTTTGATCTTTGCTCTGTCTGACTCGATTCCTCGCTCTCACCTCATTCTTTAATGCTCATACCCCTTGAATCTGTCAGCTCCCAGTTCAGATAAAGGAAGACTTACAGCTTTATTAGATAACAAATGATTCTCAGAGCTCCTTCTTTGCCCTGCTATTTGGGGAGCTATTTGTTTTAAGAATAAATGAAGTTATCTCATAACCATGGCCTAAAAATAAAGAAGAAACTTTATCTTTTTGATGGGCAGAAAGTCAAACCTGTCGTGTCTGACAGTGTTAGAAAAAGACTTACCCACATGATGGAATTCCCCCACGACTCAGCTGACACCTTGTGTGTTTGTGGGCTGAGCAGCAACATTTCCCTACTGTCACATAACTTCCTGCCAGACTCGTGCCTGAATACAGGGCAGTGGGAAACAGGAAAGGGCTGGAAGTCTGGTAACTCTTAGAACTAGTACTGGAACAAGTGTCACGATCCTGGCAGGTTCACTGAGTGGCTGGTGAGGAATGCTGTGACTGCTCTCGGTTCACCAGAGTCAAGCAGGACAACCTTAACCCACAATACAGTGTGAGTTTGCTAATGAGGAAGATTGTTGCCCAAGACATACTGAAATAGGTGCATTGTGATCCATCTGCAGCATAATGACAGCATAAGAGTAGGATGAAATCACTTGCTGGATTTAAAGAGGGTTTATATTCCCTTCCTAAATGTTTTCTAGAGCCAGTATTTACTGCCCTATTTGGTGTTGATCAGTTATGCCAGAGCTAAAAATATTTATGGCTTTTGTGCAGTGCATTTATCACCTTGGAAAATATAATTAAAAATCTATAACAATTGCCCTGTAATTAAACCTCGAACATATTCCATCACAATGGAATGGGAACTGATCTTCCCCTAGTTCTGAACCCGTTTTCCAATGGGCAGATGGTTCAAATAAAGGATCTGTTCAGTTGTACAAAGGAAGCCTTTCCTCTAATGAAGCCTTTCACATACACAGGACCAGCACACTATTAGCTTAGAGCATGGGGTTAAAGTATTTTCTTTTATGCTGCTTTATCTTGTTGGTACTTTGTCTTAGGCAAGGTTGTGTAGTTATGAGTTCAGGAGTGTGAGAGTTTTTGTCCTATAAGTGAAGAACATTTAACTTTTCTGTCAGCACCTGCAGCAGGTAACAGGTTATCTACAAATATCTACCACACGCTGCTTCCATTTTTTTATTAGGTTACCCTGAAATGCTGGAAATTAATTCCTCAAGTCAGTGCCAATTGAACTGACAGTGGATCAAAGCTGTGAGACAAATTGCTCATTACAGTTCAGGGAGCTGAATCCTCTGTGCAGACAGTTGTACCCTCACTGGAGGCTTCTCAGGCACTTCCCCCACCAGCTCTGCCTCCACAACTGCTGCCGTTGTTGGGGAAGCTCATAGGTGGATTTCTGTAAAATAAGCTCATTCTAAACCCCCCTCGGAGGTATTGCTGCATCTTGGAATTGTTATTGGTTTGGTTGGGTTTGTTTCTTGTCACCCTGTTTAGAGCTGGTGTCACTATGCAACAGCCTGAACTATAAACAATGATGTTAATCCATGAAAAATGAGAAATTAAACCTTGGCAGGATCCTAGTGATCCTTGTCCAGGTTCATCAGATGAAAGCTGTGGTTTTATTTTATTTTTCTGACTTTTTCTAAAAGCTTGGCAGCACAAAATTCGTTCAGCTTTACTGTCTGACAGAAATCACTCTTGCTGATCGTGAGCTTGTTTCATCTCTTAGTGAAAGCAGATAAAAACATTTTAAAAAAACCCGAACAAACAAACAAAAAAAAACCCCACAAAAAACATTTTCCAAACAGTCACTTTGCTGTTTCCACTAGCTCATCAGAAACGTTTGAATCCTTCCCTTTAAGGAAGCTGCTTTCAGGGAAATATTGTGCATGTAATTTTTTTCCCCTTCAGGTATTTCACTTTCAGCTGTTCCCGTTAACTAATGTTGGCTCTGATTATCTGTGTGAGATCTGAGTTGGTGTGTGGTGAGTCAGAGCGAGTTGTCTGTGTAAGCTGGAGGCTTTGGAGCAAAGGCTTTCAGCACCTCTGGCTTGTCACAGAAAGTGGGATGAATGCAAGTCTTTGTGCCTTTGCTCTGAGGTCAGCTGGAAGACACGATTGCCTGAAAACAGTGATTTAATGGCAGAGTGACACACAGCCTTAAAACTAATGGGATCCAAACTAGGAAATCAAAACAAAGGCAACGCTCACGGAGAATGGGCCACAGATGTAATGCAGTCTGTGTGTGCAGCTGGCAGGGCCACCACAAACTGCTGCTCAAAATAGCTGTCCTTCAGAAAGGCATATTTTGGGGTTTTAGCTGCAGCTTATTCCCTTATTAACTTGTCAGGTATTAGCAGTTCGGACTGACTATCATTTACAAGAAGTGCAGAGTAGTTCCTAAATATGAATATATTTGTAAGTCACAGGTAGAGATTTATTTGCAGATAACCCAGACAAATCTATGCCAGAATGCTGACAAACTTATCTGATGTCCAGCCTACCCTTGGTACAAAGGATGGGGATGTGTGTGCCTTCACACTTAAGTTTTAGTACAAATCACAAATAGATAATAAAGAGAGGCCATTATACTACATTTAAAACCCAGGAGTGCAATTTGCTATGACTGTGGTATAGCTATAGAGGGTGGTTTGGATTTTGTATCAGGATTAAAGAATACTCTGTAATCTTACATAAAACATAGACACTTAGATCTTTTTCTTGACATGTTCTTTTGTCTCATGTTTATCATGGATGAAGTTGGTGCCAGCCAGTCTTTGGATAGACAATCATTTTGCTGTTGCAATGTGGACCATATTCATCCCTGTCAAAATACAAAGTCAGTTTGCATTTTTATTCCAGCAGAGCATTTGACCCTTTAACAAAAATATGCTTGAGTGAAATTTAAACAGTGATTCAGAATTTGGTTATATTTCATTTGTAAACTCTGTATTTTCAATTTACATGAGGATAATACACATTTATATAGCAACCACTATGTACTCTGTTTATTCTCTATAAAGTGCTATTGGAAAAATATTGTAAGAAATATTTAAGCATTTTAATAATCTTAGTCTTTAACTTGCATCCAAAAATGCAGGTTTGTTTTAGGGAAGCAACAGGAGCATCTGCCTGGAAAAATAACAATGGAACTATCAGTCCCATATTGTGACGTGCATGTGGTGAAAAGATTACTTTTTAGGGCTGGCAGATGCACTCACTTTACAGGTCATTAAATTTCTCATTATACAAACTCAGTCATCTGAGTTTTTAAAATATGATTTGGAATATCCAAACGATTAGACAGTGTGCAAGATAAATGTAGAAGCTTAAGATTTGATAGACAAAACATAATGTGAAAAAATGATGGGTAAATTCCATAATGATCCTACTACATTATTCTCATCGTCTAGCTACTCCATATGGAAGGTTCCATTCTGACCTTAGGTATATCACTGCATGCAGAGTTACACCAAACAAAATCTTGGTTTTGCCAGTCTGCTGAGTGATTCTGATTCATCTGTCTGTGTTCTTTGAGGAGAGAATCTGTAGCAGTAATTTGTGCATTAAGATTTTATCCATCTTGATGAGCTGAGAAAAAAACCTGCATCCTTTTGAAAATGCTTTAAAGTGCTGTGATGATGGAAGAGAATTGCTGTTACTGAACTTCTCTAACATTTCTTTGCATGTATTTGTTTTTCCTAATCACAGGGTCTTAACAGTCGTAGGAAAAAAAATTCCCTCCCCTCCTTCCCCCTCCCTGAAGTGGTTGTAATGTTTGGCTGCCAAAAGCTCAGGATCTACAGATAATGACTTTGGGGGGGGGAAGTGGTAAGTTTTGATAATTATTTGGCCTGAGTAATAATTCACTTGGATTTCTTACTTGGAAAGCAATCTGTTAGCACAGCTCTCCTCCACACAAGTTTTCTTAGGAAGGCCATAGATGGGAAGAAGTGATGTTTGATCAGCTGAGCTTTCTGTTGATGTTGGTTTTCCATTATTTTCCTTCACAGAAACATGAGTCACTGTTATCCCAGGATATCAACATGTAAAGTGCCACTAGTGAGCTGGGCGGGTACAAGTGAAACAATTGCTCTAAAAAGCTCAGGCTTAATCTTTCCCTATATGTTCAACATTTTCTTCTCCACTCACAATATTGCTCTCCAGCCTTTCCAACACCTTCCAGCTGCTCTTACATGAGGTTTAGATATAACTCTGGAAGAACAGAGCTATGAAACATTTATCTTAAACATTTATCCCAAACCTAAAACACTGCTATTAATGTCACCGTACCACAGCTAATTTTAGATTATCCATATGGATTGTCCAGAAATCAGATTCTTGATACATCCTTAAGACCTCTCAGACTTTAAAATAAAGAACAGTCTTTCCCACTGATTAAGACTATGATAGATTTTATAGCTTCTTTCCAGACTATACATGGAGACCAAATAAGTTGCCTACTGCAACAGGGCTTTGGTAAGTGTGTTATGTCACTGAATGCTTCTTAAGTTAGTTCTGGGTAATCAAGTGATCTGTAATTGGAGAAGTCCAAGGTGGATCTCTTCTGCACTGTCCTGAATAGCAAACCCTCAGTCTTCAGCACAGGAAGAAAGTTCATTACCAAGAGACCTTTTAAAGCTTTACTGTGGAAATGGTTCAGTAATGTCCATTTTTAAAATTTTTTTTTAGTATGCCAGGGTCAAAATAAAGCCTAGGATAAAGATCATTGGCTTATTTTTGTGTCCTGTGAGTATAAAAACACAAGCAAAAATCGCCATGGCTATTCCAGTTATTCACAGCTTGGTCAGCTATGAGGTTTCTACCAAATCATTGTTCACATCAGATGGCTGTCAGACTTTGGCTGGCTTTACCTATGTGGGAAAAAATAAGTATATCTCATTGGGATGAGACATTCTGGAAGTAAGTGCTGGGTAGTCACAAAACTAGCTCATGTAAATAGGAACTTAACATCCTGTACTTTGACGCTGAATACCAGGAAAATTCTCTAAGCCCTTTCTCCTTTTTTTTTTTTTTAAACTCCCAGTGCGTGCAATGGATGCTAATAAACCTTACTCACATAAGCTGACAGGTTTCTGAGACATCAGTAAAGCAAAATCACCCACATAAATCTGATAATTTTGATATCAACTTTCTTGCATGGAAGAGGTTTTCTAAAAGAATTTAGAATTGTCTCAGAACTTAAGGCAGAAACCTTTGGAGCTGATCCCACTGTGTTCTATTCAGAGGGCAAAGCTGGGCTTGCTTGTGCATCCCCAGTTCCTTCCAGAAGTGAATTTAACCATAATTAGTTGTTCATTCTACCAATAGTTTTTCTGTCCCTAAGTCAACTAAAAAAGACTTTTTCTTTCAAGGGAGTCCTGAGGTCTAGTCTGTTTGAAATAATGTCTGTTACAGAGCACAGCCAGCTCTTTCTTCCATGTGAATCTGTCATACTTGGCCAGCTGTTGTTTGAGACATTTGTTCCAGGACGACTGTCATACTGTATTTTTAATGTGTTTTTCTTTGTTGTTGGGGTTTAAAATGATTTTTAGGTCTTATGAAAAATGCTCACTTGATTATGCAGAATGAGGTTTTCTATTTATGGGGACAAAACCAGTGGGGTGGTGCATGATTGCTCCCAGGACCTCTCACAGAGTGTGTTTCTGTGGGAATGGATGCAGTGATGATGATGGTCTTGGCCCCAAATCCATTTCCTTGCTAAGTGGGCTACAGCAACTTACAGGAAAAAAATACTCCAAAGCCCATTTCTTTTACCTCAGGCTGTATAACATATCTCACTGCATTGTCTGCATTGTGTTGGCACTTGAGTTTTTTTTCCATTATATGTCTGACAGTGAAATAGGAAGTAGCTCACAGTTCTGAGATATTTGTTTTTCTGGGCCAATGATGGTACTCTTAGTAGAAGTCAGCTCTGTTTCACTGAAAAAGTAAATAACTTTTTAGACATGTCTGCACTTTAATAAGACCTATTCAAAACCTGTAAGATGTATAATAGGGGAATTATTTTGGAATTCTGGCCAATGTGACCATGGTTTTAGTCAATAAAGGCACTCCATTTGCAGGACTGATCTCTGTGGGAAGGACTGTCCTTGTACCTTTAAGGGGCTTGTACCTTTAAGGTACCAGGTGAGAATTGTACCTTGTACCTTTAAGGTACCAGGTGAGAATTGTACCTTGTACCTTTAAGGTACCAGGTGAGAATTAGTCACTTCTAGGGAAAGAGTGTATCTCAAAAAGACTTAACTTACTACTTAAACACCATCTTCCTAATTTCTTTACCTTTTTAAACTATTTGGTTTTAAGGCCTCTGTTTTTGCTGATTTAATTGTACTTCTGTGAAACATTTGGACACAGAGCAGTGTGAGGATCATTACACAGTGTACTTACTCTCAAGCTCCTGAGCCAGTTGAGCATTTTGCAGTACTCTTGCCATGGCCAGCTGAAGCACCTCCTGGCTATAAGGACCTGTGAGGAAGAAGCAGAAAGTCCTATAAACGTGCTTAGCTAGAGGCCAGCTTGATGCTACTTCCTTGGTGCTGTAAAATTTAGTTTCAGCTGGATGATAGAATTTCATCTCTGGCTGAACCAGCTGTACTGTGGAGGGGGATAAAGCAGATGATCACTGTCAGACACCTTGTGAAGAGTTCAGTAACGGGTCAGCTGAGCCATCCCAGCATATGTGCTGTGAATCGAGATGCGGAATTCTGGAGATGGAAAATGACCACCCTGCTTCAGTCCAAGAACAAATCCGAGCAGAGGTCACATCACAGTGAAATTTCTTTTACTCAACCCATAAAATGAGCACATTGTCCTGCTCACATGTAAGTGCCAAGACTTTTAAAGGAACTGACTGAAACTCTGAAGATCTTAAGGTCCACGAGGAGTTGTGATAAGAAAGAGAAAAAGGCAGAGGGCAAGGTGTCGACGGCACGTCTGAAATCCACTTTAACTTCAGTGCTCAGCAGCCACATGAAGAACAGTTGTGGAATGTTAAACTAAGGCATGGTTGAGGAGAGAGGAGGAGGTTCAGCAATTTGCCTTCTTTCACGTTCTTTGGTGACAGTGACAAATGCTGTAACATTCAGTCAGACTGTGTGAGGGGATCTGGGGCTTCCACACTGAGATGAAAGCTTTTGGTTCACTGACCTGCTTTCTACACCCTGCTCTTCCTGTACACACTGTACGTGACCAGGGACAAGGCTCTTGTCCTGTTCTACCTTCATTCTTCACATATACAAAGAGGATAATGCCACACTACTACTGGACAAGAAAAGAATGTTGTGAGGATTGATGTCTTAAAGGTGGTGAACTGCTAAACTACTGTGGTAATGGGGGCCGTGTAATTATTACAGATAGATGGGCTTGGAGTCTGCACTGCTACTGGATGGCAGTGCAGCCCCTGCAGTCCCTCCATCTCTGCCTTGCCAGAAGATTCTGTCCCATCCATCACACCCAGAGCCAACCGTGCTTAGTTACACATCCATGACCTCTGGGTGAGAGTGTTACTGCTCATATTTGGGAATGGAGCCAGAGGAGAGGTAAGATCTCGCTCTGGTTTATTAACACACTGACAAGAATAAGTGCTGTGCCTTAAACTTAAATACTAAAGAGTTCCTATGTTGGTGTTTAGTAAACAAAAGCCATGGAAGTTCAGAAGGAAATCTGAGGTCTTGGGGATTCTTTCTTTCTGATTCCTGAGTAATGATGGGACAGCTTGAAAGCCGAACAACATAGTAAAGTGTTAACAGTCTTCACAGCTGAGAACAGTGAGCAGTGGCCAAAAACAACCATTAACTTCTGCATACACTGTTTGTTTATTGAGCTAATATCCTTCACCCTCCTTTTTTTTCTTCTGTAAGAGAAGTGCTCTAATTGGTCTTACCACGGCTGTATTTTAGTTTTGTGTTAATTTTTCAACTTTGGTGTTCTTTGTCCTCTACCAGGTGGCAGTCATCATGTGTTCTGTTCCATGGCTCTTATTGATTTGGTCAAAAGTAATTAAAGAGATAATTTGTTCTCAATTACATTTCCTTGAATTTCCTGAGGCTGGTAACTCTGCTCTCCAGCTGCGTCTTCCCCCAATTCCTTCTCAAATTAACTTTGCTCTCACTGTGAAATAAAACAGAAGAGTGTGTTCTTTTTTTGTTTGCTGCTTTTGGATTGAATGGAGACTCTGTGCTGTGGCAGATATCGATCTGACCATTTTATTAGGTACTCCTGCCTTGGTTCATGAACTCTCATGTTTTAGCATAACATTGCAATAAGAAATCCTGTGTTAGACCAGCAGAAGTAAGAAACCAATTTTTTAAAAGATGTTTATGGGTGTTTCTGCTTTCTCAGTGTCCTTTGTGCCTGAAGGGTTCTTTTCAGCACTTTCGTAATCTATTTTGAGCTCCACTAATGGCAAGAAGGAAGTGAGCACTATTGTGGTGCAGATGGGGTTTTCTTTTTTTTCAGTTTAACTCAAATTACATTAATTTCTAGGAGAATGGGGTTTTTTTGGCGAACAAAAAAGGCTTTGGAACATTTGGTTTCCTGGAATAAGATTTGGCAAGAACGTTTGTAATTCTGACCTAAGTAGGGGAAAAATATCTAGAAAACATTAGCTAAGGCTGAGTAATATTATCATTGCCAGTATGCAGCCAAAAATGTGAATAAAAGGCTTTGGGAGTGTTGTAAATATCTAAATTGCTGGCACATTGCCCAGAGACCTTGTAAATGACAAAGGTGTCATAGAGAGATGTTATACAGAAGTGATCTTTTTTTTCCCTTCCTTATTTGCATTGACTTCCAAGGACACATTTTAAAATTTTTAAATCATTTGAATGAAAAGAGTTTATGAAGATTATAAAGATGGCAGCTCAAATGGTGTAGGTGCTTAAAGGGTTAAAAGTAACTGTAGGGTAAATGCACTGACAACAGTAACATTACAAATGCGATTAATTTGATGCAATTATTTTACAAAACTTACCAAATTTATACTTACCAAACTGATCAGAATTAGTAAATTCTCTTGGGAGGCAAGAAAATTAAGAGAATTTTTCCCAGGAGTATGAGAAATGGATGGAATAAACAATGCCAAGGTATTCAAGCTGGTTTTGTTATGAAAACAACAGGTTTTTTTCTGTACAGATGCTTTCCATTACTATAATATCAGAATGCTTCATGGATGTTTGGAAAAGGAGTGTTATTTTTCCCATTCCAGACACGGGAAGCAGAGGCACAATGAGCTGCGGAGTTTGTATTAAAATTCACTGTAGTCAAAAAAAAGGCTTCTGCTAGCTGGGATAAGGTGCTAAATGTTTTATTTACGATGTCAGAGGAAATTTCTGACAGAGATGAAATTGAATCTATTTATTCCAAATTTCCTCCTCATGCCTTCACTAGCAGACAACCTTTCTCTGACTTTTCAGCTGTCTCCCTCCATTTCCCTGATATGTCTGTATTGACAGTAACGTGTTCATTGGAGTGCAGAAGGAGACCTAACAAGGCTGGAACTGCCTGGCTCATTAAAACTCCTCGTGGCAGAGCGGTGGGATGAGGCCCCTCCCTGTCGATCCCGGGCCCGTTCCTGACCGGAGCAGCCGAATGGAAGCTGCTGCAGCAGCTCTTAACCAAGTGCTTCCCTTGGCAACGGAGATTCTCAACTGCAAAGTGCTTTGCATTATTTATGTGCCACGGCACAGCCTTAACAAATCAGGTATCTTTGCTGATATTTGTATCTGCACGTTTAGTTGTGGCTTTTTTTTTTTTTTTAAGCTGGAGCACTAAAATAGTGTTACTCTCATTACGCTTAAAGAAATCTTCATTTTCTGCAGTATATTCTTCATGAAGTCCTTTATCTTGGAGCCTCTCGTGTTTTAATTGAAAATTCTCTTTTGGTCCTGATGCCTGTTCCATGTTCCCACTTCCCAGTGAAAGGGCAGAAAGGGTCAGCAGTGAGCAGTGCTATTAAAAGAAGAAATAGGAAAAAAAGAAATCCTGAGTGCATGGCTGGAATATTGCCTTTAAAATTCAACATTTACAACCCCTCCTGCAGAACAGCAGTAGTCACTTCTATATGTGGTGCTTTACAAAAGCTCTCTAAACATTTATATAAAATAAAGAAATATATTTCTTGAGGTCGCTCTCGCATTTGGATGACTAAATGTTGGCTTGTGATGAGGCTTTGCTGATTTCTTGTCATCAGAACACATTCACAGTTTGCAAATGTAATGATAATGCTCCTACTGAAGTGATATGTGAGAAGGAAGAAGAGTGCAATAGGTGTGTCAATCTGTTTCTGACATAACATATAAACTTAATGAATTACCCAGAATGAAAAAACTTTGTGAATTGCAAAGGAAACAGGTTCTTAATTCAGCTTAAACAAAACCAAACAAAATAAAAAACAAGCAAACAAAACCACAACCCAAAACAACAACAAAATTGAAAATGTACACCCTCAAAGCACGATTATTGTACCTTGATTCTCCATCTATAGTTGGCGTATCATCCACCAACTGAGGCTATTGTAAAAAAAAGCCTTGGAGAAGAAAGTTGGAAAATCTCAAAACTCAAAGAATGACATTTGCAAAGATGACAGATGTGGGACAAGGAGAGAACGTTTAATAAAAGGATGGATTTGTCAGAATTGAGCAATTTTTAATCTCCAGAAATGTCTAGAAGAGAAAGTGAAAATATTTGGGAATTGTCAGGGTAAAATCCATAGTCTGCAGGTGGTGGGTTTGACTAAAAACAAGTTATTCAAAAGAGTTTGTTCATCCAAAAATACTTGAAGATCCTGCAGTATTCTTTCTAAAGATGAAGAGGTCACTGGAAGCGCTGTGTCAGGCAGTGAGCAGGAATGCCAGGGCTTCCCGTGTGCTCCTCTCCCCCTGGGATAGCCCGGGAAGGGGTCGCCTCCGGCTGCTCGGGAGCGGAGCCTGGACAATCCAGCGGCATCGAGCTCCACCTGCTGCAGTAACTCTGCAGCATTGCTGCCTCCCTTCCACCTGGAGCTGCCACATGCCAGCTCGAGAAAAATGACCATAATCATTTTCCTGGGAAAATTCTGGGTCATTTCCTCGTGTAATCTCGCTTTATGATGATGTTTCATGTATTACTTTATGATTTTTTTTTTTTAAGAAAACCTATTGTTTCTTACATGTGGAGTTGTGTGAGATTATTTTTTTTTTTTTAACATCACTATAATGAAAGCAGGAAATTATCACTGATACAGGCCTTTTGATGGCTTAAAGCAAATTAGATGATGAAAGTCTTCTTAGGTTGGAAACATTAAAAAAATCCCAACATCCAAGCTCCAAAGATTGTTGAGATTGTCATGATGATGTATTGCTGAATGTAGCAAATTAGACATACCAGTAATGTTCTCTGGTTTTATATCTGCACTGCAAATTAAAAAGAGAGATCTCTACTGTTCTCTAATTACTACTGTTACTGTTTTAAGCTCAGATTGCACCTTTTCAGTACATGACATTGTAGTGAAAGATAATGTTGTTGAAAAGGAAGCTCTTCCCTTCTGTTTTCTGTGCTGAGGGTGATTGAATCACATCATCAGTGCCTCAGTGGAGGTGGGGATGTGACACATCCCTCCTTTAGCATCTGTGCAAAGGGCAGGGAGCTCTTTTTCCTTTCCCCATGGACTGGCAGAGCTTGATGGCCAGAGGGAGGATGCAGAGAGATGTTGCACCTGAGAGAACTTTTTTTTTTCAGTGCTCTGTGGCATTAAAAACTCAAAATGAATAAGTTTAAATGGCTCCAGACCTTACCAGTGGTCAGGGAAAGAAGACTGGAAATTGCCTATTCCTGAACTGTCCAAATCAGAGAAATCTTCCAGTTTTATCTTTAAATACAGACAATGTGTGCAATTAAAAAAAAAAAAAGTCCCCTGCTCGTGCCCCATGTATCAGATGATGAGAAAGCTGACACAAGTTCACAGGTTTTGGTGTTGTTGGGATGGTGCTGAGGTGGTTGGTGTTATGGGTTACAGACAGGCCTTGCAGAGAAGAGAGCCATAAGGAAATAGCAACTGAAAAGGAGAAAGAAGATCAAGGGATGTTCAAATACATAGAATTTATTGGATTTTTCACTGAACTTTCCAAAACTGTCCCCTGATATGAGTTAAATATTGCCCAAAATATGAAAACTTCTCCAATTTTTGCAACCAATCTGCTTCTGAACCAGCTTCTCTGAAGGTATTTCACCTGCAGAGTCTTCTGTTCCATCCATCTGACAGCTTCAAGAGTACTCTGAAATTTAGAAGGGCTTATCAGAGGAAATAATTATTTGTCTTTTAGCATTATTTGTGGTTTGGGTAGATCAGGTGGCCTCTTGGATATACACAAGTGAAATTAAAAATATTTAAGGTTTTATGCTGGATTTTTTAAAGTGTTTTGTCTGGTAACTCATTTCTAAAATTCAGTCTAGTTTAGAAAGCCTGTTTTCACAGAGAAAGACATTTAATACACTTGTTTGTGTCCAGTATAACGTTGTTTGCAGTTCTCCAGTGAGGGAAGGTATCGCTCCTTACACTTTGAACCTTTGTTCTACTGAAATCTCACATAGCAGCGTAAATCTGGAAAGAATTTTATGTCTTCTCAAGTCAATATTCCAACAAGCAAAGTGCTCTGCTCTTAATTTCTTTTTTGAACACTTGAGCAAAGTTGGGGCTTTGCTCTGTTGGGCAAAAAGCTGCACAGCATAGGAAGAGTTTCATCCACAGCTCCCAGTCTGCTGGGCAGCACTTTTTGTGCATCAGCTCTACCCTGACTACATGGATACAACTTCCCAGGGCCAGCTTTGGATTGCTTGGAATCACTGAATGAGCTCTTTGATCTAAAACTAGTGCTGGAAAGAATGACTGTCTTCATGTCCTTTCAGCCTGCATTCCATACACTGCTGAGTGATGTGAAGTCTTTTATTAATCTACCTATATAATTTTTTTTAATAGGCAGGAATGTGTCTTTTTTTCCACTTGAATAAACCGATAGTTGAAGGAGTTCTGAGACTGTGTTTGTGTCTGACTTCAGGGCTTTTTATGGGTCTGTACCTTCCTTGGGGGTGAAAGCACAGACCTAAGAATAGTGGAATATCACAGTGTGTATCTTCAGGGAAGAGCAGTTACAAGTAAGTAATTTTCTATTCCTGGTTTTGGAAATTGGATATTCTTTTTATGTTAGACACAGTAGTCTGTACAACAGCCTTCCAAGAGTTGCATTTCTAGGCATTTAAGCATAGCAATTTGTAAAGCATGCATGCACTTTGCACAGTAGCTTGTCAGCAAGCTTGTCAGCTTCCTATGAGAATCTCTTTGTGCACCAAAGTTACCTGCTGACCAGCCAAATTTTTCTACCCTAGACTGGTGCAGACACTTTTGCTTTAGTTTGCATCTCTGTAGAAAAATTTACTTGCACCACTTCATTTAGAAAATTATGACCTGCTGCAGTATTTCACATATGGTTACCTGGTTTTGATTATTGTTTTTTAGGAACCAGTGGGGAAAAAAAGAAGTACAGGAAAAACCACTTAAAGTGGCTGAGGTTACTGCTAAGAGAAACTCGTTCAATCCAGAGGTAAGAATGCTGAAGCTTTGATTCAAGATCAAGTTAAAGAAGGCAACAGAAAAACATCATGTTTTATTTATTCATAGTGATATCTGTTTGCTGAATTCAAGGTTTAAAGCTTATTACACATAAGGAGCCAGCCTTTATTGGCTGATGAACATTTCATAGGTTTTATATAGTAAAACTCCTCCTGAAGGTAGTAAAAAGAAATCACTGATGAGTTGTAGGGATATCTTGTAATTTGGTAAAAATAGTGTACTGAAAATTCAGTTTAGCTGTGGTAGTAATTCCATGCTAGAAGACTGACCTTTAAACTATATTACAGTTTAGCACAGAAACGGCTAATAGATTCAAAATTACCTTTTTATTTCAAAAATTCATACTTTATTAAAGCACACAGGTCAATATTGCACATTCTTAGACCTCAAAAACCCGCAGTTGAAAGGGCTGTTCCTTTGGGTGTTGTGAGGAGCTGCACAAATTACTTTACTGTTGTTGAAGATCTAACCTATACCCAGGGTATCAACCTTTGCCTGGTGTGACCTTGACTCACAATTTAAAATATTGGAAGGCTTGGAGATTATTTTTTTCTTAAAATGCCACTTCTTGGTCAGCACAGAACAGTTTGTGTGGTGAGTCTGTTCCAGTTCACCCAAGGCCACCCAAGTGTATTTGCTACTTGATACAGTCTTGGGCCTGTTATACAGCTGTGCAGTTACAGAGCGGGCTGTGGCTCTATCCCAAAGCAATTCAGGCCTTGTAAATATAAATAAAATGTTGGAATTAAAACCATTTTAATTTCTCTGTATGCATTTGACAATTACCAGAATTTAATTTGACAATCCAGCAAAAATTTTAATTTTTCATCACGTGTCATCTTTGTTAGCTTATTTAAAATCTGACCCATCTCTTTAGAACAAAAATGAGTGCCAGGCAGCTGATTTGAGCACAATTTTTATAAAAAAGGAGATGACTAAAACATAAACAAAAGAGAAAGGATGGTGCATTTGCAAATATAAAAATTGACAACTAAGATTAACTTTTTTTAAATTCTTTTTTTAAGTTTTTCTTTAAGAAAGAAAGCTCAAGTGTCAGTCTGACTTCAGCATCCAGTGGTATCTCACCTATTACAACTTAGTATTTAATTTCCTTTTTTAACTAACTCAAAGCAGCCCCTCTTGTGTAGGTGAGCATTTTTATATGGATCCAACAGAGATCAGCAATATGCTCTTCCATAGTTCCAAGGTGCATAATAAAGGGCCTCCTTTTTTTTTTTTACTGGCAATTAATTTTTCTGGACACCTCAGGACACTTGGGAATTGCCTCACTGGATGCCTTGGACTGCATCACAGTCCCTGTTCCCCAGTACCTTGTCTCCCAGTGGATTGCAATTTATCCATGCATTTTTTATTACCTAATGCATGCAAAAACACTGGATGTGCACAGCATGCAGTCAGAATTCTGTGAAATTGGTGCAGATGTTCTCTGAAAACCCCAAGGGTACTTCTAAGCCAGGGCTAGTTCAACAACAAATATAAGCTTTCATCTCCTTTGGTTTTTTTCAGTTCCATAGCTGCTCAGAAGAAAAAATGTTGGAGGCATTTGGAACAATGTACGAAGTAGGTGGTTTTAATTCCATTACATGAAATTGCTGACCTGGTTTGTGCACTCCTAAAAAATGAGAAGCAATAAGAAAACCATTGTGTTCTGTGCTCCAAACCCACCTATGTCTGTGGAACTTTTCCTGTGATTTTGGTTTTTACAGATGTCAGTCTCCTTGTTTGGAGTCTTATTGAAAATTTTTCTGGGTTGGGACTTGTAAAAGATTTCTCTCCCATGCATGTGTTTTGTAGTTTGTAGCAGTCATTCCTTAAATCTGGGCCATTGAACCAGCTCGTCTTCCTGTCTGGTAGTTAATGAAGCTCATGGTTGCTCAACTTCCTGAGAGATCTCTGTCAGACTTGAACTCAACCATGATTTAAAGCTGTTGGGACACCTGTACATGCAGGAATGCACAGAAGGATCACATCAGACTTGTTTGCATGCTTGTGAGGTGACACGATGCTGTCCCAGGTGATGACCAGCTCAGGAAATATTTGGTGATTAAAATGGAACCCTGAGACTGCACATACCTTCTCTATGACAAGCTCCTCTTAATTAACACTCTTAATTAATATTTATTTTCCATTTGATCACTTTCAGTCTGATTCACTGGAACCAGGGAAGAGGGAAATGGGAATGGACCTGAGGACTCTTCGTACAGCTGTAGCTCAGTCAAGGTAAAGGAATCCAGAGCACACAGAAACAGGCCAGGCAAGGCTAAAAGTCTTTGGTTCTGTAGTGGCAGCAGTTGAATCATAGGCAAAATAATTTACTGTACTAACAGCTTAGAAAAGATAGTTTCAAATTCTGTCTTTATAGGCTTTATATATACTGAAAATGTTGACAACTCTGTAGGAGGAATGATTGTTTGATAGCTCCATCTGTATTAACATTATATTGTTTTAGTGTTCTCTATAAAGGAGCTTTTTACCTTTTGGCAGTTTCTTGCATGACTTGGTGCCGTGCCAAGATTTATAATTAAGTAGGTAGAACTGAGCAATGTTAGGACAAATAATGTCCATTCTGTGAGAGAAAATCACTGTGAAAATATCTGCTGCTATTATAGAAACACCTGCAAGGACTCATTTGGAATATGCCAACTTGAGTGTCGGGAAGATGCTGAATCTGAATAGATTTTTGTGCCCCTTATTTCCTGAGTAGTGAGTTGGGATAGGACATGGATTTGGGATCCTGTGTACCTTTCAGCCAGCTGAGCTTGGACAGCAACCATTATTTTATGGGAATGACCACAGAAAGTAGCTGGTTGTACATTCTTTTTCTAGAAAGTGTCTCCTATTGCCACCAGACACAACAAACTTCTGGCCCAGCAGGACATTTCTTATGGTCTCATTTAGATAAATAAATAAACACTGTGGTAGAAAGGGGAAAATACAGGAAGGCCTATTGGGAGTAGGCTCTAGCAGAGTGCACTCATATTTAGGCAATCATGCTCTTAAATGTACTTAGGCTGTGTTGTCACCCATGCTTCACCACTGGCACTGCATGGTGGTGACAATACTGAGGTCTCACTCTGCTTTACTGTTGCACTCCAAACTTGCCTACAGAGACCATTCCCTCTGTTCTTTCAGTATTAGCTTAAGCAGTTGCTAAACTGCACAATAAACCTTTCACTAGGTGACTCCAGGGTTTTCTGAATTTTTCTGGAACCTTCTAACTTGGTTGAGATGCGAGTGTTAAGCTAATGGAAGAGATTCATTTGCAACTGAAGAGCAAACAGTACCACAAAAAGATGATTTACATCTGGCAAGGTTTATTTACAGCCTGCTGCAAATAAAACTGACAAATTACCCCCGCCAGCCCCAGCAGGGTACAAATTACACGAGTGTTTACAAGCTTCTGAGACTTTAAGTCTTTGAAGAGCATTCACTAGAGAAAAATAGTTGAATCAAAACAAGCAGCAATAAGACAGACATCTATATAAAAACTTAATAATTAGGTTAAATCTAAGCAAATGTGGCAGTCAAGGCAACCTGTGATATTGTATCAGCACGTGTTGAAGGCAAATTAGGCTCTTTCATTGTTTGACTGAGATTAACTGTGTAAAAGTTAAGGAAGTTAAAGCAGCTTCTCTGCATGTACTCCTGTAGAGGAATCAGAACTTTACATCTCACAATAATGTAGTGTTTTTAAATGTTCCAAAATTTTTACATCAGAGCAATTTCTAAATTTTATGCTAGTTACTTGTGGTAACATTAAATTTTACATACTTCCCTTTTTGTCTTTCTCTCCCCCTAATTACTTTTATTATTCACTCAGTTGAATTCAGTTTTAGTGAATTTGCACTTGATAAACTTGTCTGAAAATAGCAATAAACGGTAAACAAAATAATAAATCCTACGTATTTTGAAGGTTGGATAAGCCATTTTGGTAAAGCATGACTTGGTTTTGCCATAAATGCACTGTTAGTTATGTTTGCCTGCAGTCATTACTCATTGCTAAGTTTCAGTGGGATTGTCTCCTTGAGGTCGAGTTAAAGTTCTTTTGATGATAACCTGCCAAAGATCAGTTTACTTCTTGATCTACGAGTTGCAGGTGCTTGGAACTTGCTTTTGGTTGCTTTACATTCTTTATTTTCAAATGAGTAGGATGAGAAATATTTGCAGAGATGGAAATTACCATCACAATTGGTACTAAAAGACTTGCTCAGTTTAAATATTAACACATGGATTTGCAGACGTTCAGATGAAGCAAACTGAACCACTCATTTTAATACAGTTTGGACAAATAAAATGTCATTTTGTTAGCAGGTTACCATGAGGGAGTCTTGATTTGATACTTGGGAAATGTGCTTTTTGAAATGCTGTTAGGAGCTACACTTTGTGTACCTTGGCCAACCTTGAGATGTTTAGGATCAGCTGAGCTTTTCTACAACACTGAAATTCTCTCCAATTCAGTAGATTGAGAGAGTTTCTAATCCTATAATTGTAGAAACCTCTGAAATTAAATTTGATTTTATAAACATCTAGATAGTCTTCAAGATTATAGTGAGTAACGTGATCTTTAGCAGAAGGTGGTGTTTTGGACCCTTTAAGAGGGACTAAATCAGAAGGACTCGGGCATGAAAAGCTCTGTTTTTCAAAGTTAGCTTTTGCATGTGCTAAAGAAGTTCCATGTTTCATTACAGTTGGACAAACTGAAGCTGAGCACGATTTGTACACACCAAAAGAACTGCCATGGATGGCAGAGCGTGGATGAGGATTGCTCAGTTCCTAAGAGCAAAAATTATTTTTTTTATATATAGGACATATTTTTTCTTATGTTTTAAATTTTTTTAATGTTATTACCACTATCTTATGCTTTTAGGAATGTTAGTTTGATAAATCTTACAATGCCCAGCACTCAAGTATGTGCATCTACTCTCTTATTCATCTCTGCAGCACTGGTAGGTATTAGATGGATAAATATTACTGCTCTCATGGATAAATTATAAAAGTCACATTGGGGATGTAAGATTAATTGTCACTGGAACAGCTGCAATTGGAACTTGGGTGTCTCAGGTAAGGAAACACCCTTCCTGATGGTATGGTGATGTCTCTGTTTCTCTGATTTTTGTTTCTAGTTTCAAAATTGCCCTACTAAATTCAAATCTCCAGGGAAAGATTCCTTGTGAGATCCAGCCCATTACTCCGGGTGAGTGCAGTTGTTTCCTCTAACAGATGGAGTGTTTAGCCTACTTTTTGCTGGGGACATTTGTCTCCTGTGCCACATTATGATAAATGCAGATTTGCCTTCCGCTGAATTTTTAATGGTAATGCAATCTGCAAAATTGTGTTAAATGTATATTTTTAATGATGTGAATAGATTTGATCCTAATGTGTTTTGATGTCGCATCTTTTCCCCGAGTGATTAAAACCCCTGATTTTAGTCTCTCATCCCTCCTCACCTCCATGAGCCAGTACTGCTAAAGGAAACAAGATTATAGTACTTTAGGTACTTTATCAGCAGAATTGTCTGTTAAGCTCTGACCAATTGTACCTGTACCACACCCACAGAGGATACCAATGTTGTGAAATTGTTCTTGGATATCTAATTTGGCTTCCAGAATCCTTATTGCTGGTGCAGAGGATGGAAAGAACCCAACTTCATCTTAATATATCAAGCAGAGTTTGAAAGGCTGATAAGTAAGAAAATACCTATCTTCTAAACATCCCTGGCTCTACCATCTTCTTTTAGTCCCATAAATTTATTGACAGCTGCATTCAAAACTAGGATCATGTGAATTCAAATGCCTGGGTGGAAATATTCTTATCCACAAGGTTTCTGTGACAACTGAAACCGATGGAAGATGAAGAAAGGGAGGACTTAATGTTGTGCTGCTGCACAAATAAATGTGTATTTACACCTACAAAACAGTAAATTATATTTTTACACACTTGTTGAAGATCAGAAGTGCAACATTGTCAGGGCCTCGTCAAAGCTGCTTAGTGCATTCAGAAGAAATGTGCCTTTTTGCTCATGTGGTCACTTTAATGCTGGTTTCTGGAAAGCACAGTTGTTTGTCCCTGTCATATCCTGTAATAACAATCATTCTTTACATTATAATCCCAGTAGGAATCCTGTAACACAACTAATATAGATTATTCTACTTACTGTGCCAATTAAATCATGAATCCTACATATTTTATACTATTTAGAAGTGAAGCGTGATATGAACTATAATGGCCATGGAGAAATTTGCTTGAGAAAAGTCAGTGGAACAGATTTTTTAAAGATGAACTCACTTTCTCTAATGCTTTCTAAAGTGTGCAGTAGCCATATGGCCCAGTATGCAGAAAATGATCCAACAGACTTCATGTCTGGACATCAAAGGTACACATTAACTGGGTTTTTAAAAATTTTTATTGTGCTCTGTAAGCCTGGAAATTCCTTAAGAGTCATGGTATGATATTTTCATAATGAAAATGTGCTAACCATTCATCTTCACCATTTGCACAGTGTTCCTGTGGCAAAATCTGTGTTTACAAAAAAAAAAAAAAAGTAAGAACGGCAAAGAAATCAAACCCACAGACTTCTTAACCAAATATTGAAATAGGAAGCTGTGGGAGAAGATCATTTCAGGTGAGAATGACTCGGCTGCTGGTTTGGATTAAAGGCCATGTCAGCAATGCTTCTTGAAAACATTTCAGACTATAGTAAAGGAGCTGTTTGGGGGGGAAAAAGCAGAATGCAAAATGGAAGAAATGAAAAAGAAAACTGGAGTTTCCTTCTCCAGGGCAGCAACTTTTAATCTCAATTAAAGCAGTGAGCATAGCAGAGCAGCATGTTAATACATACCACAGGGAGTCAGTGAATACAAAGGACCTAGCAGGCAAAAGGTGCCACCACAGAAAGCTCTTGCTGCCCAAGGAGTGCCCAGGCTGCCCCACCAACTGCACCTGAAAGCCAAAGCTCCCAGGCTTTCTGTCCTGGGGCAAAGGGCTGCTCTAACCTTGGTTCAGCCCTGCACTGCAATTGTCAGCCCCCCCCGCCCCAAAACCGATACAAATGAAGATTCCCCCGAGGGAAAAGGTGCCACCACAGAAAGCTCTGGCTGCCCAAGGAGTGCCCAGGCTGCCCCACCAACTGCACCTGAAAGCCAAAGCCCACAGGCTTTCTGTGCTGCTTTTCCTGCTGTTTGAAAAGGACGCCCAGCAGTTGTCTTAATTGGATGTTAATTGATACATATTCACAGGAAGTAGTGTCTGTGATCTTCCAGCTTGTTTGTATGGAAGAGTATAATGGAACAAAGTGTGAGGAAGTTTTTTAATGATCACAGTGACATAGCAGAATAGTAGGAATTTTTAAATTATCTCAGAAATGTTTGAAGAGTCATTACTGGAACAGACATAGCTGCATTCATGAAGCTTTAGTATTCTGCCTTACATTAAAAACATAATTAAACTGAAGATAAGCCTTATAATTATGACCTCATACCTCCTGTCAGTGATACTCTCTTATACTTTCTGGAGTCCTCATGATGATATAAAAGAGAATGAGGACAGAACATAGAGCTGGCTCAAACTACTCATCTTTCAAAACTATCAGTCATTGGTCCCAAGTAAGAAGTCTTATCCGTGCTTTCCTGCTGATGAGTTTCCCCCAGTCACTCCAGGAGAACCTGTCCCCTCTCAGGTATCATTGTACCTACACACAGCATTGAAAGGAATTTAGGAATTTTCTTCTCTTTGTGCAATCTAAAATGAAACACCATTTGGGAAATCTGCAGCTACTGCTCATTCCTCTTCCTTTGTTGATCAAGACTCTTACTTCCCATGGAGATTGTCCGTGTAGACACAAAGTAGCTCTGACTTACTTATGTGCTTCCCAATATCAGATTCAGTGGGTGGAATGCACTATGGCAGAAATGACACCATCTTTGTCCTTGAGCACCCAAATATCTCTAGCTTTGAGCTAAGAGTTATGTTTTCATTTCTATTGCTATTTTTACTAGAATTGAGTAAACTGAAGCAGCACAGCCCCTTCTAAGTGACATTCAGCTCTGAGGGAGATCCTGTCTTATTGCTTTGTTCCAGTGACATCTGTAAATGGGATCCAGAAGTAGTGGTAGGTAATCCACACTTGTGTGAGGACAAAGAAAGTAGAAGTATTTATAGCTAATACATTGTAGAAACATGTAGGAACAGTTTCACAGCAAGAGAGATCAGCAAAGCACTGGAAGCTTGTAGTGATTAATCTGTAATGAAGGCAGGTTGCCATAAATCACTTCTGTAGCCTAACTCAGCCCACCAAGACCATGCAAGTATCCTGGAAATACTCTTGTCCACAAAAACTTAGTGCTTAAAACTAAGCATATTGCTTCCAAAGACACTAGCTGAAAATATATTTTTTTTTTTTTTGTAAAAAGGAGGAATAAAAGGTGATAGAAACTGGGAACTCTGCAGGGACAGTCATCTAAGCGTAAGTGCCCATGTAAAAATGACAAGTTGTGGTCATTCTCAGCCAGTAATGTCTGGGAATCAACAACTTTGAGCTGCAAGCCTGAAGGGGAAGTGTCCATGTTGTTCCATGAGCCAGTCAAGCCTTTCCTTGCAAAGGGCACGTTAAACCTCAGGATGGCATTAGCCAGAGTTTGAAGGAAATGGCTCCTGTGCATCTGTTTGACTGTGCTGTGCTGGTTAGATAAAGCTAAATGTCAAACTGCTGGCAGTTTAACAGTATCCAACTGGCTGCTTTTTCTGTTTTAAATTAGAAACTGGATGGCTCTTTAAAAAGGTTCAAGTTTCCTGAAGGCAGATCTCTAAAAGTCACTCTGCATGCAGAAAGCCCAGCTTCTGCTAATACATCCTTTATGCCTGCAACAACAGTTAGACTGAATGGAACCCGAAGAGCAGTTTCTCCTGCTTTTTTTCCTGCTAGTGGCTGTGTAGCTGACTTTAATACAAAACCATTTAAGTGTGATTGAAATGGCAACTGCTACTGAAAGACTTTAATCTGTTATTTTTGGAGTTCTAGTTATGACCTTGTCTGTCCTTACCTGTGAATATATACCAGTGCTACTCTAATATATGCAGACAGAAGATGTTGGTGTTTAGAGTGTGATATGTTGGTATTCCTTAAAGCATATGGTTTACTGCAAGTGGAATCTGTAAGAGCAGGGAGGAGAGGGAACGTAGAGTTAAGAAGCAAAGAGAGTGAGGAAGTACTGAGAAGGTGAAATGTTTATCTGCCAATTTTAGTTTCCAGTGTATTTAATACTTCATAATGTCAGTTGCTTGGAAACCAGTGTTTTGTGCCCTTTTGCTGCTTGGCAGAAATCACTCTAATTGGCATGTTTCTAGCACTGTCACTGCTGGCAGTTTGCAGCATTTTTTTTTTCCAGAAGCAAAATTTTTCTTTTACGTGAATGATGGCTCACATTAATTAGACAGCAGTCATGGGTAAAGACAGCCATTTAAGTGTATGGATGTATGAACCATTATCTCTATCATCAATCACTGGAAGACTGCTATTCCTATCAACGTTTCTGTCTTCCCAGAGGCTGTTCCTTTGGAATCACAATCTCCTTTTCCTTTTGTGCAAAAGTATTTGTTTATGTTTGAAATTTCTTAAGTGGAAATAATTCATCCTTACTAGATTTTACTACCTACCTAAACACACACCAATCCAATCCTATGTCTCCTGAGGCCAAATGACAAATTGTCACTCAATGTTTGGACAACACTAACACTTAAAGTGAGTTTCCATTATTTACTAGTAAAATATGCTAGTAAATACCTTTCTGTAGTAAGGCAAAACACTAGGTCATGAGCAGTGGTTTCTGCTTTCACATGAAAATGTTGAACCAGCAGTATTTTCCTGGTACAGGATGAGTGTTCTCAGTGAAGTTCCACTTAACAAGCAGTGAGTTTTTACTGGTAGTATGAACAAGGAGTTATTATTGTACATTCTTACAGCTACAAAATTGAAACCTCAGGAATCTCCACACGATGGTTTTTTTTTTCTTTTGAAGTTTTAGTTTTGAAGTTTTTGGAGAAAAATTTAAAGCAAAACCTTGAAATCTCGGAGGTATGTTTTTCTGCCCCTCTTCAGTACACAGGTGTCTTCTCAGTGCTGCTCTGGAAGTACTGCACCCACTCACCCTTGTTTATGTATTTCTCCAGAGACAGGTTTTTTGTACCTCCAGGTAGCCAAATGTGTTTGAGCTTCTCAATGTTAGAGAACCATTTCTCATTTTTCAAAGGAAAGATTCTGCCTCATTTCACGATGGAGGCAGCATCTGTGGTTTAGTGTCTTTGTAGGTAATTGAAAACCCCTGAGACACTTTGAATATGCAGCACTACATGAATGCATTCACCTGTGACATCTTCTATAATAGTGTGGGCGGTGTTTTGACTATTGAAGATCCTGATTTCTTGCCACACAACCTTCTGTAAGTGTACCACACATTTACTTATATCTTACTTGAACTTGTTTTGTGGCTTATTTCACGGTCAGATTTTTGTGATAGTGAAATAATTTTGTGGTAATATGCATTTTTTTGCCATTTTGCAGATCCTGGTTTTGTTTTTTAAACAGACATTTGAGTACAGAATATTGTGTATTCTCATCTGCAGGAGAATACAATGGGAATCAACATCTGAAACAGAGTGGGTATTCCAGATTGTTTGTATGTCTTCAACTGTTCAAGACAGATGCTGATGTGGTCCTACTTTAGCTCCTTGCCAGAACTGTCAGTGGTTCAAGCATGATAAATGATCACATATGTCTGAGTTTCTGTGGGTTAGTAACTACATTTAATAGATTTTAATGTCATTATCATCTGGTCTTCACTGATTTTAAAAAGACTAGATGGATGAATATTTACCCACTTGTTTCTTACTGTGTAATTATTCAACCATTGAATAGGAGTAGTAACTACTGTGTTTCTGATTCCTTGTGTGGGCATCTCTAACTTGGCTATAAACACATTAGTATCTACATATGAACTGTGAGTAGTTACAAGCTTTTTCTGTCCACATGCTGAGCTTTCAGAGTATGACCCAAAAGTGGATCTCAATAGTAAGGCTGGCTAGGTCAGGCTCCCCAGCATGTAAACTTAACTCCAGGGCTTTTTGTGATTTCAGAAGGTGGATAGTGTGTGCACCAGTCATCACTCACTGAGTATTTTTAATTGAACAATACACTAATTCTCATTTACAATAAGACTGCCTTACCTCACCAGAAAGGTGATGTAGCAGTCTTAATGTAAATAAATTTGGCATGTGCTGGCATAGATTTACATTCAGCATTGTAATGTATAGCACTGAAGTGCTGAGTGAAATGGTCAGCAGCTCCAGTATTTATGACAAGAGAGTGAATCTAATTCTCCACTGGATAAATGAGTATCACTGTGGACAGGTTGCAAGAAATGCAGAGTTTGCTCTCCTATTGTTCTGTGTGTGCTCTGTAAATAAGAAAAGCACTGTGTGCATATGGATTTTCTTTTATCTTGGCATTTCCTGCTGTTTCACAATTATTAGCTATTTAGGTGTTACAGTGCCTTGTCAGAAAGTTAAGGGACATATCAGAATTACTTCAGCTATTAGAATGCAGCAACAGCTCAATTGGAGTCTTATGTGTGCTAATGCAGATACACACAACGTATTTTAGGGGACTGAAATAACTTTTTTAAAAAATGTCCTGTTCCAACTGAAACAGCAGCAAGGACAGTAACATTTAATCAGTTGAAATCTGATGAGAATACGGGGTTAATACTTGTGGTCCTGCAGAGATTGCCATAATGTCCTGAATTCTTCAGGTTGTCAGAACTTCTATTTTATTACATGTTCAAAAAGACAGACCCTCCAGTACCATGGTGCCCCCTAAAACTGGGTAAGGACATAGATTTCAAAGGAAGAGAGCTTCCTGCTCTCCCTGCTTCCTTCAGCAGATATTTCTTTGAAATCTTTAGGTCTTCATTTGAGATTAGTAATAGGACCACAGCTCATGATGTTATGGCTGATAGTGCAAAGTGCTCCTTTAGAAGACTTTTACTGGTTTTTAATCCACAGTTTTAGCCTGTACTGTTCAGAATACAGTTTAGCTGTATTTACTGTAGTTTCAAAGTTGTTGCCTCCTGTGCTTTCTGTTTGATAAGGAAATGGGTTGTTGTATTAGGTTTTCTGCTATAGAAAATACTTACTGGGAAGGTTTTAAATTGCAATGTGAGTAAAATTGCACTTGTTTTTCACCTGGGAAGCCTTAGCTTGTATTCAAGTTTGTCGCTACTGCAGCAAGTCAGGCAGTGCCTCACGACACCCTCAGCAGGGTCTGGCCTTGTGCCCAAAGAGGAGCATTTACTTGCCTAGCCAGGAATTGTTGCAGATGCACATTGAAATGCTTTTATGAAAATAAAGGAAATGGCCTTTAGAAAGCCTGTGCTCTCAGTGGCTTTCAGAGCAATGCAACATGGGTTTCATTTATATTTACAATTGGCTATAAGCCTCTGGAAAAGGCTGAATTCTTTCTGAACAGTGTCCAGGGCAGGAGATGTTCTGTCATTAGCTTTGTTGATATAAAGGCTGTGTCCATTAAGGTAAGAAAATTGAATAAGGCCTTTTATGAAACAGTGGCAAACCATTTCCATGATCAGAGAAAAAGCCATTTTGTGAAACAGTGGCTAAGAGTTTCCATGATGAGAGAAATATGTGTCTTATATGTACATGTTGCTTGATGGATACATAATTATTTTATTTAATGCTCAAAATATTTGTTCACCATGATCATAACTGAATGTTCAAGCTTAGAGAGAGAGAGAGAATCAAGCTGGCATAAGTGGACTGCAACTTCAGCCTCAGAGAGTGGGCAGAGGGAGATGAGCAGGAAGAGTTAATGAGGCTGAAGCACCCTGATAATATCACCCACTGCATCAAATACAGTCCCTTAGTGAGGGGGAGCCAAGGGATGTGCAACTTTCTGCCCCTCTTATGGCAATTCTGTTCAGGCTGGAGTTAGACCAGCTGTGCTGAGCAAGAGTTTGGCATCACATGTCAGTCCTTTAGTAACCATGTCCCACTGAATTTGTTTGTGTACACAGGAGATGTGAGGTTGTTAACTGGAAAATTTGATCTTCTGCAACAAGCACATCCTTAGTATGACTCCTTTGAATGTAGTGAAGATGAACCAGGGTACTTTAACAAGTAAAAATTATGAAAAAAACCCCTGGTGAATATCTAGCTCGTCCTTACCCTCATGGAAGAGGTTTTGGCATTACTATTACAGCTTCTTAATGTTTTTCTAGCACCTAAATTATAACTAGGACAAATTTAGGATTCCCTTTTATTTTTGTGAGTTATTTCTTACTCAAAGAAAAGCATCAAGAATCCCAAATCTTAGCAGTAAAAAGTTCAATTCCCTGACAGTTTAATGGCCTTGTACTAAAATTAACTGATGACCTTGAGTCTCTAAAGGATTTAAAGAGTAATTTAATAAGTACATAGTTACACCAAGCACTGAAAATACACTTGCAACCAATTTTCTGTATGTGCAATACACTACTGGGTCACTCCTCTGTGTGTGTCTTTGACCCTTATCTATAATAATATATTCCTGGAGAGAAAACTTGAAGCATTTCATGGTACATTATTACTGCTCAGAAAACTCTTCTAATTTTCATGCTGATAAAGATATTAACATAGAAAAATTAGACATATCCTTTTGTCTGAATTGCACTTGAAAATCTGTGTTGTGACTACAGTTGACTGAAACTCAATTACTTTAATAAACGTATTCCAAATTTCATCTTGATTACATTTGCATTTTAATGAACGATTCTCGCCTACTTGTCAAATAGGCAGCACAGCTAAATTTATTAAGTTATTGTATAAACAGGGTATTGTGATGCCAGAATTTAAATGGAGAAATATTTGATGTCACATTCTGGCAACATGTTATAAATCTACAGTGTAGAAAAGTATGTTGGTTACCTCTGTATTTTAAGTTTGGATTTATTTTACTGGTTTTCTTTGAAGAGTCCATCAACCTTAAGGGTCATTCATAAATATGCCAGAAAGAATTCTATGGAATTATGACAGGGTGGGGTTTGTTTGCTTTAAATTGGATAGTTATTACAGCTCTTTCATATGCTGCATTTCCCTTAAATGTTCTGTTATATACTTATTTTTCTTTACTTGAGAAGGAGGGGGGGAGTAAACTGCTCCCCTTGACAACAAGTGAATTTGGTGCCTGACATTTGCACCCTATATGACCTTTGGGTGCTTTAACATGTCTGGTAAGAAAAGGGAGTTATTACTTGCCAGTAAAACAAATGAGGCCCAGCTTTCAAGCCTGGGTTGTGTTTGAAAGAATCAATACAGTCTGATGACACTTGATTCAAAAGTCAGCAGCACATTAACAGAAAGGGGTGTGTCCTGTGGAATAGGGATAGGATATTCCTTGGACTTGGATGACCTGCTATGTTCTTGCTAACATTTTAATCAGCAGCTGCAGAATACCTGTGTGCCATGCCCCCTTTCACTGCCCTACCTCACCTTTGCTTTTTCTGTTATTTTATTTACCCTCTGTGGTCATCCTGCAGGCAGTGCATTACAGTTTCCTCTTTATTTTCTTCTCTTGGAGTAATACTTTGCCTGTTCTCTTCCCCTCACTCACAGGTGCACTGGCACCTTCCTTGTTCCTGACAGTGCAGCCTCCTGACAGCACCTGGAATTGTGGAATTCAGCAGCTTCAGGGCAGTGCCTGTCAGGCTGTGACAGCTGAGTTCACACAGTGAGGGGCCTGGTGGTCGGTTGGCTGCTATAAATTAGAATTAGGCAGGGAGTTTTTAAACCAAGTACTGGAAAAAGTGATACTGAGTTCAAGACACCCAGTAATTAACCTGCATGATACTGAAAGAGAGAAGGGAAAGTTCTCACAGACCACATTGGGGAATTATCCTTTCTAATGATATTGCAGAAGGAAATACTAATGTTGAACTCTTGAATATAGAAGAATTTGAAATCTTTAAAAATTACGTTAGTGGGCAACAGAGAAATCAATCGATTTAACAGTGTGTGATTAGAACACTGACCAAGTTGTGATGATTTTTGGCAGACATCATCTCAATTCTGTGAAACAACTTTCATATACTCTGTCAGGAGTCACTGGAGAGGAAGAACCCACTGAAAGCAGCCCAGCAGGCTCAGGGCATGTGAGAAAGAGCTGAGTTCCAGCCTCCCAAATATTCCTCTGATGCAGAGGAGTCAGAGGAACAAATAAGTCAACTCAGAGGGCTTCTGGCATCTGAGGGCAGTGGTTTTAAAAAGCGACAGTTGCCGGTTTCTGTCATTGTTTGGTATCGAGGCAGTTTCTGTGGATGAACTAGGACCAGACAATGCTTAAAGTCTGGATAAGTGAGCAGCTGTAAACTTAGTAAAAAGCATGGGCAAAAAAAGGCACTTGAAGTGGTTTAAGAAGGAGGATGTTTAGAAGGCAGAGAGAAGGTTAGTGAACTCTGGAGAGGTTTCATAGCCACCTCAGAACTGATTCTCCAAGGAGAAAAGAATGGTGAGCTTGTGCCGTGCGTTTTTTCCCTCAGTGGGATCACAGCATTAAGAATAAAACAGAATTGTATTTAGCAGAATTGGCTTGGCTTGCAGAGTGGTTTCTTCACTAGTCCACACTAGTAGTACTTACTACCTTCTTCAGATTTTCTCTCCATTTGATCATTGCATTGTCTTCAGTCCTTTGGCTTCTGCTGCTCTTCTCAGTGCACCTCCACTGCCTGTTGTGACACTGTAGCTGTCTTCCATCTGTCAACCCTCACTGTGTGATGCTTAAATCCTTGCTCAGCAGGACAGAGCAGCTTCTCTAGAGGTTACACACCTTTGGAGTCTCAGGGCATCAAAAGCTCATCCATCTCTAACAGTCTTTTCTCATCAGTTTGCTGTGGCTTTTATCGCTCCCAGGTACCACCTTCCTCTTATGAACCGACTCTCAGCTTGGAAAACTGTCTCCAGAGTAATGTGAGATGCCATCACACTCTGGTCATAAAGTGTGACAGCAATGTTATAACCATTAATAAAAGGTAAGAAATAAAATCTTTCCTCCGAATACAAAACCCAGACCAAAAAGCAAACACATGGCACAGGCTGAGTAATTCTGAACAGGAAAATATCATATTTACTGGAGTGACATTAAATATCCATTCTATATGGTCACTAACTGAACAGCTAGAAAAGGTGGGAAAGGAATAAAGTGTTCCTGAGAGATAGTGTTATAGAAGGAGAAAACAGGTCCAACAGGCTTGGGGCAGTGAAGAAACAAAACCCACAGCCTGTAAAAAGCTGTTTTCTGTTTGCCCAGCACTCAAGACTCTTCTCATCAGGGTGAATCTTTTCAACTTACTCTATTATTTTCTGTGCACACAATATGTTAACCCAGGAAAAACTAAACAGAATTTGAGTCACGTCTTGAAACTTTGGCCTTGTATATATAATCTTACTACCTCCATTGGCATGATTCCAACAAAAACCAAGTAAAATGGAATGCAAGCAAAGTGTCAGCATCTTTTCTCAAACAATTTCCTTTGCCTCCAAGTTTGATTTGACATAAATGCATAATTGCTAATAATAAGCAGTAGTATAAATGTGTGAATACAAATAATACTGTATTTATAATTTATAAAGTACTATAAGCATATTATAAATAAATAAAAATTGCATATCCTGGTAAACATATAAATACCCAAATTTTAATATTAATAAGTGCTAATAAATGCAGTCATTAAAAATTTAGAGATACACCTAAGTATTTTTTTTTAATTTAAAGAGAAGAGGAAGTGTGATGACGTGAAAACAATAAACAGCTTTATTGGTTCTGCCTTCATTTCACATACTACTTTTTTAACTTCAGTCTTTGTTCTTTCCCACAGTTGCATTCTGACAGAAGAGGCCCACATGAGGAAGTGGGGAAAGAAGGAAAAAAAGATGACCTTATAGTCTTTTAGTCCTATTTATACCAGTGTCTGGATTCCAAGTGCTCCTGGAGCAAAAAAGGTAAATTTGAAGGAAGATTCATGTCCTGCCCTCTGTGGTAGGACATGAGTGAAGTTCACAATGACACAGACCCATAACAGATACACTTAGAGCTGCTGTGCAGCTGCTGAACTTGTGTTCTGAGAGTTTCAGGAGTTTATGGTGATATAGTCTGTCTTTATTAATAGCAACTGTTAAATTCTAACATTAAGTGACTGAATCCTAATGACTTACTGAACACCTTGTATGTGTGTGTACAGAGGCACACGTCATTCACCTTGCTGACATTCACTTGGCAAGTTCCAAGTTGCATAAAATCTTCCTAGGCAGTGTAGCTTTCAAGATTAGGCTCATTTAAAGAAAAGGCTGTCAAAATTAGCATTTAATTTGCCAAGTTAAAAGTAGGCCTGTGTAAGAGAGAGGGAGAAGGCAGTACTTGTATCATATACATTTCTCTCTATTTGATGTTAGTCACATACTGCATACTAAGTCACTACTTAGAACTGTCCTGTTATAAGTTCTTTATTCCAGTTGTTCACCAAAAGTTTTATATATTTAGATTTGCACGTGGAATAAGCTAAAATGCCAAAGATAATCTTAGTTCAGAAAAATACAGGACCAACATATTTAAGTCACACGCTGTTTTTTCTTAAAGGCAAAACTTAGAAGCTACTGTAGAATCCAAACCTCCAAGAATCCATACCATAACTGGATAAATGCCAGAATTCTCATAGGTAAGAAAGCACCAGGCAGATCATCAAGATAAGCCCACTGGAAATTTCACATCCAAAAATAATGCTTTCAGGATACAGAGTTATGTGTCACCATTAGAAAAACCTTGAGAGGTGTCTGGAATTCACTGGGACAATTAAAAACTCATCTGCTACAGAACCGGTTAAATGTATCTGTTTCAGCCCACACGGTGCCAGCTGGACTCTTTCCCTCACTCTGCCATAACACATTGATTTCCCCTCTTCACAGGGAACATGTTTGCCAACAGCTGTGTGCCACACACTGGCTTTTGGAAGCTTTGACTCTCAAATCCAACAGTTTGATGCGTTCCAAAATAACCCGTTGGAATCCAAGGTGAAGGAACGAGGAGTTGGGGATCTCTTATCCTTTGTATGTTGTTATTTCTCTTCTTTCAAGCAATAACTCTTTCAGTGAAATGTTATTAATTCTGTGCCATGCAACATAGACAAATTCTGGATTTTCTTTGTCCCCACACAGTCAGCAGGGAGTTGTACGGTCAAATCAGCAGCACAGCATCATCCTCTGGTACTGCAGGTTGCAGAACTAGGAGAAAATACTGAGCTATCCCAGCCAAATTTAATTATGTTTTCTTTCCTTTTTCTTTTTTTGTTGATAATTCTATAGTAATAGATACATGGATATTCCTATAGCCTTCCCTCGGAGTGTTATCCCAGTGAACTCAACAGGAATTCCATGTGTTATCATTACAGAACAAAGCCAACTATTAAGTGATATTTAGTAGCTGATTGTATTCTATCAATTATGTACGACAGTGATGGTTATTTATAAAAGAATGTGTTGCTTCTGAACCTTTACACTGTTAAAAGTAAATAGTAATTTAAGTTTCCAACATTTTTTAGTGGATATAATCATGTTGGCATAACATGGATTTAAATTATTCATGAGTGTTTGGTAAAGCAGTTGAACAGTTCATGCTCTGATTTGCAGGGCAAAGCTCTTCCAAGCTGTTCTGTTTTCCTCTGTATTCTCAGTCAAGGCAAACTGTGTCTATGTCTAACAGAGGTGGCAGAATAGCAATATATAGAATTAGTCTGATAAATTGGAGGAGAGAACTAGTACAGTACATGTGGTGAGTGGCTTTTTCCTCCCTTTACATACAAGGACCAATAGAGAGTTGATCAGCAAGTCTCAGATACAGGGGCAGCAGAGTGTAACTGTTTAGCTTAGGGGGTTCTGTTTAACTTTGTGTTCCTCCTACTCATCCCTCAGTGATTACCTGCACTTAACAGACCTGACAGAGTAATTTACCTGGTGGCTCTCCAATGTGGTTCAGCACAAAGCTGGGTAATCTTCAGTCTTTTCACCTCCTTCCAAGTAAAACTGGACCAGAAAAGCACGTTAGCATTTAGTGCTGCTAATTACCTTTTAATTGACATTTGTATTATCATTATTAGGCTGATACCATGCTCTGCTCCACTCTAAATTCCCACTCAGGAAGGAGCTCTTGGAGTCATTTGGGAGAGTTTTGTGAATGTTTAGTAGCTATCACAAAGGCAAGAAAAACCCTAAGAATGATGTGGAAGACAGAGCAGAAAACACGTTATGCAAAAATACAAATATTTTATAAGTGCTTCTTGAGTTTCTGTCCTTCCTATTCAGCCAGGCTGGTGCCACAAGTGACAAAGATTGACTGAACAAAAGTGCTGAGGGATGGTAGAGATATGGAATGGCTTCCACACGAGAACAATTAAATAGGCTGGGGCTCTTCAGGACAGGAAAGAAATGTCTGGAGACAAGGTTATGACAGATCTCTGTAACATCATGAAGTGCATGGAAAAAAGGTGATTAGAGAGTGGTTATTCACAGGTTCCCTTGACACCAGATTTATGGCACACCAAATTAAATTATCTGGCAGAAAATTTAAAGCAATGGGAAGTGTTTTCAAGCAATGCGTAATTAAACTTAAGAATTCATTGCTATGATATATTGCTGGAAGTATATTCAAGTGCAAAAGCAATTTAACAGAGTAGAAGAAAAAACAATTAACTGCTCCTAAACGTAAAGGAAAGGACACATTCTCTGTGTCTGAAGGACCTTTAGGTTCAGATTGCCAGAGGCTGAGGGGGTATATCAGGAAGCTTGAGATAATATCATATACTACCTACACAGCTGCTGCTGAGCACTGATGAATGGGAGTAGTGGAGGATTCAAAGCTATAATTTCAAGCAATTTGTTTACAGATTTAGGTGAACAATTGGTTTGTGTGTGAGATGAGATTTGAAAAACAATCTTGAGAGCTGTGACAGCTGGGAGCCTCCATTCACTGCCAGAAAATAAAGAGATATCTTGTGTAATATATGGGAAGGGTGCTTAGTGCACCCTTTAGAACATCTATCACATGATTGCTGTGATTTCAGGGGACTGGCCCCAGTTACAAGTCTGGACCTCTCAAGGGTTATGCTCCTAGCTCTGAAAAATATGGGGAGTTACTTTTTGCAGGGCAGCTCTGTAGCAAAGGTTGGATTCTGTAATGAATTCTGAAGCTGCTCAAATCATGTTTAATCCAGGACTCGGATCACAGGATGCTTCACAGACAAATCAGAAATGGATTACCAGTACAGCTGCCTTGTAGCCCTGCACCCTAAATTCACAAAGCTTCATGTAACTCATGCAGACATAATTTTGAGAGCACACACAACCCTAACCCACACGTACCCATATTTATATTTCAAAAGTGGGAAAGGGATTCTGTAGAGGCAGCTAATCAGCAGACACAACTGAGTGTGGCTCTTAGAGAAAGATTTCTTTTAAGAAAAGAATTCATAACTCAACATAAAGCCTTTGGTCCGATGGTAGTTTTGCTGTAGAATGTTTGCTTATACAGATTAGAACTTTCAGTGCTGTTGGCTGAGTGAGGACCTGTATTAGTGCAAAGGTTTAAATGTTTCATCATGTTGACAAAGGCAAATGTTGAAGCTGCAGCTGTGGTATAACACCAGGTCACTGCTGAGGTAGTCTCATTTATCATTTGGGCCCCACCTAATCAGTCAAAGGTTTCACAAAGCAGATTAGAGTACAAAATGTAAGCCTAATTTTTCATGGTTACTGTGTGATGAATAATGTGTGTATGTAGATCAGCTCAGATGACATACATTTTCTTCACAATGAGAAGGAGACTTGTATGAGAGATTAAAAACTAACTGGATTTTAGCCCCAAAGCTTTGCAGCCAGAAGTTTAGCTTTCACTTCTCAGTCAAAAATATATTTTTAAAAGAGTAGGTATAAATATTTGTGCAAAGGATCTTCATTATAAAAATTATTCCTGAATTTGGGGCTTTTCTTTGATATTGATCAATGCCTCTTCAACTGATTTACCACTTTTAGATCCCTGAAGAACAGGTAAGTATTAGTACCCCACAGATGATTAACTAAGGCATAGAAATCAAGGTCAGGTGAAATTACTAAATTTTTCTCTGCTTTTTTCTCTTTTCTAATTAATGTCTGACTAGCTCACAGCTATGGAGGTGATATTTCAAAAATACCACTAATACAGACAAACTTGATTATTTGTTTTCACTATTTCTGCAGATGGAGAACTGGAACGGGTTTTAATGCTACAAAATAGAGGGCTCAGTGCTAGAACTTTGGAATTTCTGACTGGGTCCTTGGCACTCTTGAAACTCTCCAGGCCACAAGTAATAGAGAATCTTCATTATAAGCATGGGGTTTTTTAAATATTAGCCCATTAGCTGGTGCCCAGCAACTTCTTACGTCCATATCTTATAAATTCCTTTACAATTCACAGTATAACATTCCAAATCTGTACTTTTAACAAGTAGAAGTAGCTTGTGCTGCTATTTAACACAGTCACCATCCAGCAGTCATTTTTTGTTCTACTATGTGCGGTGCTTCACAAAAATGTAGAAAAAGGACCTTTTGCATTTGGGGATTATGACTTCGTGGGTGTTGAGCGCTCAGTAAAATGTCATTTATTACCATGTAGGACATATGAGCACCTTGGAGGATGGCTTAGACTGTGACAGCTAACACTGGGGTTTTTAATAACAAGTGTGACAGGTGTTTTACTGCATGAGTGATTGGAGGGAACAATGCAGAGGAGATGGGTGTCAGGGCCTCTCCAGGGGTTTGGCAGCAAAGCGGGAATGAAACAGCAGTGGGAAGGACAACAGAGATGTTAATTTGAAGGAAAACAGTGAGTTAAATTGACTTTCAAGGGAGAGGAGAATAAAAGCATTCACTTTACAGTAGCAGGCGAAGAGTAAAGTGTGTTATTAGTGAGAGATGTGCTCAAAGGTGGGTAGTCTGGAAACTGCAGCCAATGAAGGGCTACTTGAGGACATGTCTGAAGTGGTAGTGGATGCTGATAAGGAGACACAGAGAGGTAATTAGATACCTGTTGATATTAAATGTATTAAATTCCATATGACATTTAAAAGAAGAATGGCAAAGTGATAGAGTAGGCTTAGAAATTCAGAAAAATTGAGTTATGACACTGGAATGCAAACAGCACAGCACGGACACTGAAAACAGGCTTCCTGCATAGTTTATTCAAATCTACTTGATTTTCTAATATATGTAAAAAATATTTGTATCTTCTACTTGATGGCTGGGGTTTTTTCACAGCTGAATTAACAAAGCTTAGATTTTCAAAAGTGATTAATTAATTGGGTGCATTTGTACTTGGGTACCTATCTTGAAATCTCTTTAAAAAGCTGCTTTCCTTGGAAGAAACTCTAATTTTCAGAAACACTAAATAGCAGGTTTCTTTAGGATGCCTCATGCAGGCCAGCATATATGGAGCAATATCTGCAAAGGAGAGAGGAATGCACTAGTGAGTTGGCAAGTTTTTACAGAATTTTTTTAACAGCCCTAGAGAAAGTCATCACAGGTAAAATGTGAAGAGGAGTCAAAAGGTGTCCATAAACAAAAAGAGATTGTTAAGAAGATTGGACTGCAGGTACATTACCTGATGGGTTTCTGAATGACAAGGGGAAGCAACTTATCAGAAAAGAGCTGATACTTTTTTTTTCTCCTTTTCTTTTTATTCTTTTTCTCCCCAAACAACTGAATTCAGCATTCAGTAAATTCAGATAATATATACATTTTTTTTGCATGGATGGCAGCATAACCATTTTACTGCTGTGCAAGCAGTATGTACTTTCTGGAAAACACCCCCATAAATCTTGCCTTTGCAAACAGAAGAGATCCTATGCTCCAGCAGCTCTGTGGAAAAAGCAGTGTTCTGTCTTATTCCAGTAGAATTGTTTCTGTTTCTACCACTGCAGTTTTCTGTAGCCTCTCTCTACCATTTCCAGTGAACATTAGATGTGTTCCCTCATTACTCAGCTCTGTGGTGGTTTCCACAGCTCTAAGATCAATATGACAAACCATTCTTACAGTCAGACTTTGCTGAAGAATTTTTTTGCTTTGAGCTGAGGTCAAGAGAAATAAATTTTGTACCTGGATAACCCCGTCAAGTCTGTAATATTAAGAATGTTTTTTCAGCACCTGTGGAATGTTTCACGTTGTGGAGAAAGCACACTGTACATTAATTTAAACCTTGTTATGTCTTACAGTTTGTTGCCAGTGGCTCAGAAGAACTAGAGAGTAAACATGGCTTTCATTAAAGACTGAAAGAGTATAATATCCAGGAAGCAGAGGACCAGAAGGCAGGGTAAGGGTACAAAACTGGTTTTTAAGCACAGTACATGCTGTATAAACTCAGCACTCTCTATGCAAAGCACTTGGCATGCAAATGTCAAGGAGCATTTTATTTACACGAGAGCAGAGCAGGCCACTGAAACCTTGCAGCACATTTGGTACATGTCAGAGCAATTTGAAGGCACTATCCTGGAAGGATGTGATGGAATGAAAGATAATAAAACTCCAAATTCAATATCACTTACCATTTTTAATCCATCAAATTATTTTAAAAATTGAGTTAAAAAGCCCAGCTGTACATTGTATTAAATTTGGATTTTTGCTGAGAGTAAGGAGATCTCAAGATTTTCATTGGGTTCACATTGCTGTGTGTTCTAAGCAACTGAGGTGTTTGCCACAAAATGGTAACCACAGGATGTTAATTCCAGTTTTCTGTCTTGCTTTATTTGCAGCTGCCATATCAGCTCTTTCTTTAAAAGCAAATCTAACTCGTGTGCTGATATGAGGCAAAAGTTCCAGCAGAACATGAAGAAACAGCTTGTTCTTTACATGACACCCTAGTGAGCCTTAAGAGGTAGGAAAAGACTCTTTTCCTGTGTACTCTTAAAACACAACCCACCTTACTGCTGACCAGATTTAGGACTTGTCTTCAGGCTTTTTAAAGATGCATTTATTTGTCTTGACATTCAAATAAGAATATAGGGATGATGATAGACAGTTTTGTGACTGCATACAAAAATATATTACAGGTTAAATATTTGCAGCAATCCTTCTGGAAATATACATTGAATATATTTACTTTGGGCATTGTAGTCCTTTTCACCCAAAAAATCGGATAATAAATTCAGTCCACACACACTCTGTATGGCTGTTTTGCATTTTCAGTTCAGAGATCACTGCTCTGTTCTTCAACATTGCTTTGACTTTTCTCACTGTAACAGTTGCAGTGTCCTCTCTCAAGGCCTTTTCCCAGATCACTGACATCTCTGCCTTGTTGACCAGCTGAAGCCTGTCATCCTTTTCCTCTCACCCAGAAACGTTCATCTGTGATCTTGGTGCAAATTCTCTTGTCTCAGTAAGCACCAGCCCTGAGATCCTTCTTTACTTTGCTGTTCTGAAGGGTGTTGGAGGCACAGTTTTCTTTCTCTCTCCCACTTCTTCTTTCCATTCTTCTGTTCCATTTTGTACTGAGTTTTTTGTCCCCAGAACTTCCCTTGTCTGCAGCCAGGTCCTTGTTTTCTTCCCTGAGCAGCTGCACAAGGAACTAATCATTCCAGCATCCTGCAGCATGGAAGGAAAAGCTGGATGGAAAGTTGCTGTTGCAGCTATTTTAGTATTCTCCATACAGCCACACAAGCACATATCCTATTTGATCAGCATTTGGAGATGAAACCTCAGATTGGCAGGATATAGTATAAGTAATTTATTGGAAAGCAAAGCAGATGTTGTTTTTGTTATAACCCAGCAACACTTTTTGTAGCAGTGCACACATGAACCCAATCTCTGGGTCAAAATTCTAGCTCAGGTCACCCTATTCCATCTCTCTTCTGTTGTACTTTAATTGATATTTTACCCTAAATCACTGTACAGTATTCTGTTTGGTTTTAAGCAATAGATACCTGATAGAAGGTGGAGGCTGAATTTCAGTTTAAATCAAACTTCAGTTTGATTCTGAAGGTTTTCTTACCTACAGCTTAGAGTTGATATAAAATGTAAACACTTTTAATATGTTTGTAGAAATATGAATGTATACAGAACACTGCAAAAGCAAAAACTGGTATGAGTGTCCACAGACTGAACATACAACGTTCTTCACATTCATGGTTTTCTGCCTTCCTTGCTGTCTTCCCTGTTAACTATGCAGCAGTATGATGATGTTTAAAACACAACTTTAACTTTTAAGTTGGGGGGGGGGGGTTGTAGAAGTCAGGAAGAGCAACATTGTCAGAAATACCAGGCTCTGAAACAATTGAAGTATTTTGGGAGAGACACGGAAAGAATAAGACAGCTGGGCATGAGGTGATGAAGGTGGACTAAACTGTTAAGGAGACAGAACCCCTCACTGCTTTGGCTTTGCCAACACGGTTTAACATGTACAGCTCTCTGTGCCAGCCCTGTTCTGCCGAGTGCTGTCTGTGAAGGGTATGGAGCTGAAATCTGTGTTTCTGTTTTAACGAGGCTGGTCACCCCCCTCGTGGAGACACAAAGTCATGGCAGAGCCGGTGCTTTCCCCGCAGCACTTATTTCATTTACAGCAAGGCTGGTTTTTCCGTGCTCTTGCAAACTCTGCATGCCAAGAAAGCTGAATCACAGAGGAACACTTTGCTAGTATGTGCTGTCAGTCGAGTTGTCTTGGCTCTCTCATGAAGTGAGAAAAAACAAACAAACAAATATGTGATGTAAGAGTACACTGAACAGAGCTTCCCTTTTCAAAATATCTCAGTGCATGGATGGATTATAAAAGGCCTGTGTGGGACACAATTATGGTTACCCGGAAAATCTAACGAGTGATAATAAGGATTTGGCTGTACAGCCACACCAACAGGGTACTACTCAGTGTGGAACTGGCCCTGCTGAAGATGAGAACCATGTGTTTCTTTTTTTACTGGCTTAAGGAGGAAATTTCTCACCCCTTTCCTGCTGTCCCAGCAACATGTATCCTAAACTGGAGGGAGGCAGCACTTCCTGATGATGCGCTGCCAAATCCTGAGCCTTTGCAATGAAAGCCACAGCACACCCCAGTCAGGCACAGTCTAGAAAGGTTTGGAACATCAGTCTTCAGGGCTGTCAAAGCAGCAGTGCAGAATTTAGACAGAACGTTTAAAAAATACCAGTCTTTTCACAAGAATTTTATTTTTATTGTAATGTGTAATTCTCCTCCTGTATCTCTATATTCAGAGTGAAATGGTAAAGGCTGCGCGTTACAGTGCACTTACATCAATGAGATTTATGTCAGCACAGAGAGAGAGGAGAATGATGATAGCACAGGGAAAAGGGATATTAAGAAGAATCAGAAAGTGTGTCAGATCAGGCACTGATTGCATTGGAAAATCCACAGAGGCTAAACAAAATAAATAGAGGAAATATGAAGAGGACAAATGTGTAGCAAAATGCAAGTATTTGTTGGGATTTTATTATTTCCTTTCATACCCAAGTTTGTCATCCGAAATTTGATGAATAATGAAGAAGCCCTTATTTCAATGCCCAGCGAAGGGAATTGGTGCTCGAGTCCAATAAAGTAAAGCTCTTTCTCATTATTTGTATTAAAGGTCCCTTCCAACCCGAACCATTCTATGATTCACTCGGAATTACGTTGAGTAGTGCATTCCCCAAAGAGCCATTTTTTCTGTGGAAGTTATGGAAATGGTGAAGTGGCAGAAATGCCAGACAAACCCAGAGTTATTAATCAGATATTCGTTTGTTCCCAAAGGCTTCTCTTTTATTGCTGTTCTTCTTTCTGCTAAAGGTTTCCTGTATTGCTTGCCAGACTCACTCAGTCTGTGAAGAGTGACTATTTTGTACAGAAAATCTTAAAGAAACTGGAAAAATATGGCAAAAATCCTGACTTGAAAATTTACCAGCCACGTTTCTTAAGGTTCTGGCTGATGTACACACATGGGGAACTGTGTGATGATGGTGGGCAGAGCAAGGCACCTGTGGGTAAAATTCCTGCACTGGAAAGTTACCAGGTGAAATCATTTAGAATCTCACTAAATGAAGTGCCTTTTTACAAGGCACTTTGAACTCTTCAAGAGAAAGATGTTATGACAACCATTGGTTTATTAATCAGTATCATTTTCTTATTATGTCATTGTTGATTTATTTAGTGCCTCAGTGAAAGTGACACCTGTCATAAATTGTTAGGACACTTGAAGTGAAGCATTAACTTGTGCTCTGAAAAGGCCTGTCCTTCCCAATAGTTACATCCATGAGCCATTTAGGTTATGAATTATGTCCCTGATCCAGGAACTCTGCGGAAATGTTTGTTTTGCTTCAGCAACACTAAAAAAACCCAACACCTACCTCTCAAGATCTTGAGCTGGGCTCAACTCTTGTCGTTCTAGAAGAAACTGGCGGATGAGGAAGGACATAAGGAAGGCGAGAGAACCCCTTCCAACTCAGAATATTCTGTGACTCTGTGACATTAGACTTACACACCTCAGTGTAGTGTAACCAGGTAACTAACTTACCAAAATGGCAACGATGCCACCTTGTGTTTTGTGTTCTCATCTCAGTTATTCCTCTGATCTGCAAGACCAAGAGAAATCTCTCAGAGGCAGCAGGTTATTCTGCATTTTACACATATCAAGTGTTATCTTGCCTTACAAATGCAAAGGTTTAGCACCCAATATGTCGAGATCAGAGTATCTGTATTGTCTTGATGTTTTATAAGAATAAGAATTTTGTGTTGTGCCCTAATTTGCATAGTCACTAACCAGAGAGGCAGCCTTGCTTTAATGTTCAATAGAAAAGTCTTAGTTGCTTGCTGGGTTTAGATCTGTTTCTTCACTTTTCCTTTGCATTTTGATCCTTAATATTTGTGCAACAGTAATAGAGGAAAAACGTGTGAGCATACCTGAATCTCCTGTCTATTTCTTTATACACCTTTCAAAAATAGCCACAGAGGAAGGAGGACCTTGGTGCTCCTTCTGACAGGAATAGATGAAAGAAAGTGTTGTGTTTTAGGAGAAGGATCACTGAATATGATCTGGCTGAGATTCCAGACGAAGTTCTTATTTAACTCCAAGTTGTTTTAATGTAGGTGCCTTGATAGTAGGTAGAAGACAGATGCAAGTTTAAAACACAAAGACTTGACTTGGAAGGATTCAGGATATAAACTGCAATGAAAATTGTAGGATTTTCCTTTTAGTTCATTTTAGAGCATATCCAAAGCTCTGAATGTTTTGGTGACACAAAGCACTACACTGTTTGCAAAAGCTATTGTATTTGTTTTGTTGTCACAATGGTCAAATTTTCCCACACGTTGTCTCTCTCTTACACATAAATCAAAAGCTCAGGAAAGAACCTTTTTTTGTTTCAGTTTGTACATGAAAGTACTGTGCAGACGCCAGCAGAGGTTTTCAGTGAGTGGTTTCAGATGAGTAGCCTCCCTCTGTGCTCAGTCCTTCACCTCTTAATCACAGGTCAGGTAATTTCTTCAGACATTCCTCTAACAATACCTACAGTATAACAAGCATCTACTCAGCACAGATATACTGATTTCCATGTCTAAATAGATTTGTCTCTATCTGCTCTTCCTTTTAGATCTCCTTTATGAAAAATAGCCCAAGCACAGGGTAGTTTTAAGGTTTAAGACAAATTTTTTTTTACATTAATTCTTTCTATTGTAATTCAGATGTTTTATTTTTGCATTGAGTTTATCCTGTAGTTACTGTATGATTATGGATTAATTCTTGCCTTATTAAAATCAGTACTGAAAAGCCAAGCATCCTTAGACACATTTTCCAGGTTTCCAGCTGAAGATACATTTTCCCCTGATTACCTCAGCGTATGTTTGCCATTACTGTGCAGGGTAAGACAGTAGAATGACACCCCTGAACTCACAGACAGTGATAAATATGTGATGTTTGTGAACCTGTCTGGGCTCAGCCATGTATTTCCTGGTGGGTTGCAATTGCTGGGTGATGGAATTGGTGACCCAGTGACCTTCTAAGCTGATGATCTTACTGAGCTGCTTCCCTGCCTGTCAAAGCTTCCAGAGGACCCGCTGGGGAGAAATGCCACAAATGTTGAAATCCTTCAGCCACAATAAGGGGAAACAATGCCAGCTTAGGGTCCAGGTGGGTAGAATGACCGCTGATGTTATTGATTAATGGCCTTATTTTGTTTCCCCTCATTATCAAGAGGTAATTGTTTTTCAGTGAAAAGAGCCAGATTTCTTTGATTTACAGACATAAGAAAAAAGTAAGCTCTTAAAGTTCTGTTGTGCTCCTGCTTTTCTTATTCTATGTGTGGCAGTGATAAGCTAGCATTTGTACAAGTAATGAAGCCATATTTTCCTCTCTCCATGCTTTTCTTGTCCTCCATCTCAAAATCCAGTGAAAAACTTCTCTCCAAAAGCTCCGGAGGGCTGGCCAGTGAAATAAGTGGCAGTGTTTCTGCCAGAGGAGCAGGATGAAGTCTTGTTCTGACCTCGGAGACCTCAACTGCACTGTTCACTGTATTCTTCCATTTCTTTTAGCTTCCTTGCAGCCCTCTGTGGGTTTTGAGAGACCCCAGTTCTCCAGTTCTTTTGGGATCATATCACCATGGTCTGAGTCAAGTTTCACTGTCAGTGCTGTTCTATTACCCTGTGGCAAACAAAAAGAAAACTTAGCAGCTCAGGAGCTCCTGGTGGAACTGTGGTTACACAGGGTGGAACCTTCATCTTGGTCCTTCCTCCCTCTGTGGAATTGCAGAGAGAAGGTTGTGAAATTTCCTTACATCCAAGAAACAGGAACAAAGGGGCTTGTCCTCAGCTGGAGTGCATGAGCCATGAAGCCAAAATCCAAACTTTATACCAGCCAAACATGTGACCTAATGTGTCTGCCCTCATGTAAGATGAGATGATTGTGCTAAATGTAATTAGCTAATGTCTGAGCAGCTCTTTGAGCTCCCAAAGCAGGATGCCAGTGTGAATGTTAGGAGTCTCTAATGTTTTCATGGGATTATGAAATATCTTATGTATGCTTTGTTTTATGATGGCTCTTGTCTCTCCTATTGCCACCAGGTAACAAGGGATTTCTCCTCTAAGAAGAAAATAGATTGTCTTTTTTTTTTTTCTCCAGCATCAGCCTAATGAAAAAAATTCTGCTTCTTTCATTCTGAGGTGGCAAAGAGCCCCTCTGGAGAAAAATAGCAGCTTTCCTTTTCCTGCTTCCTGAAAACTTACAGTTTCCTCAGGCAAGATCCTCAGCCCTGCTCAAGTCTTTGTCTGCCAACTTAAAGGACTGAAACAAAACAAAGAGGTGTTAGGTCCATACTGAGGTAAAAGAGGACTTGGGGTTTTTAAATTTCTGAGGTTTTTTTGCCTGCAGATATCTTGGATTCTCCCAAATACTTCCACAAACAATCTCACAGTCTCAGACTTGCTGCTTCAATAGGCCCTTGCAAGGTAGGTTCACAGTAACCCACTTAACACATGGACATGGGTGCATCAGGAGTCCAAGCAACTTGCTGAAGGTCTCCAGAGTGTGTGGTAGAGCTGCTTGGATCAGTGTTCTCTCTGCTCATCCTCCCATTCTGTTCTGGTCCTCTAAATTTCAGCTAATGGGCCAGTCATTCACAAATCTATTAGCCAAAACAAGCCACACAAGCCTGGGTTGGTCACCTGCTTGAAGCTCTGGAGTGGATGTCTGGGGGATTCAGACACTGAACTCGGGAGACTCCTGATCCTGTTTCCTGCTGCCTCATGTGTTCCCAGTGTCATCCAAGCCCCACATGCCTCAGGTGAAGCTGAGATAAGAACATTTTGCTGGGTGTCACTGGTAGCAGGGCAGAAAGTTACGGTTGCATGAGAATTGCTTGGATATTAGGCTGGAAATTGTTACAGGAAGACTCATCAATTAGAAGAGTAAGTGATGCCTCTTTCACCATTCACCCTTCCCTTCCGCTTCACAGTGGTTCTGGAATTGTCATCTCTACTCTCTTCTTGTAGGAAAGCTTTCACCACAGTGGAAAAGAAGCCAATCATCTATTATATCAACAACAATAGTCCTACTCTGTTTTATATTGGACGTAAAAAGCAGCATCTTATAAATAGGGATTATAAAATAAACATTTCTGTCTCTCTTGGAAATAGGCTGTTTTATTGTAAAGAAATGTCACACTCATTGTAGGGGTATTCAGAAATTGTGGTACATCTTCCCAGTCGGAATTTCAGCTTTACATATCACCCTTTTATTCTTCTGTCCTGTAAATTAATACCACACCAGCATGATAAAGAGATTAAATTATATTTAGCCTTGCACACTAATAACAGCAATTCTTTCTGCTAAGTTTTGATAAATACCACTGTTGTAGCATTGCAGAAGATAAAAACCCAGCCTAACAAACCCCAGGATATTTGGGATAAGCTCCAGCTTCTATCAAGGTCAGTGGAAAGATTGTTATCGACCCTGCTGAGTGTTGATGACTGTAAAATCAGAATAGGTTGTTATTACAAGTGCCATGGCTGATCTTGTGACCAGCAAAATAAGAGTCCAATTCCCAGTAGGAAAACTGACCAACCACCGAAAGAAAGTGGTCAAAGAGAGAAAAAGATGTGACCAAACACAGCTGGGAAGAATTCTCAGATGCCTCAACCTTAATTTCCCTAATTTTGGATCATACACAGCTGATCACAAGAAGCTGAGAGGACATACCAGGGCCTGAAGCACCCTGAAATCACCCTTCTTAATCATCTGTCACTGGCCAACATCAAAAAAGGGATGTAGATGCATTTTAGTCTACCTGATGTTTGTGTTTCGTGACAAAATTGGAGAGGGAGGGAAAAGTTGAAATGTCTGGGTGACAGTCCAACAAACCAATGTCACTGTAGCATGTTTGAAGTTGTATTTCTCTGTTCATCAGGGTAACAGGGAGCAGAAAGGATGTTCATTCAGGAGCACTCTCAACAGTGAGAGCAAGGAATGCTCTTTTATGCCATGCCAGGAGGGCAGGGACACAGCAGCATTCAGCCCATTGAACCAGCCTCTGAGATCCATGTTCTGAGGGACCCCCACAGCCCACTGGGACTCTCTTTGGTGGTAAGTGGCCATTTTCATACTGAAGTGGTTTAAAAGTCAGATCCTAGATTATTCTGCAGCCAAGAAGGGAAATAAAGGGTGTATGCTGAAATAAAGGCTGTATTCCACTGGAAGCAGAGCAAACTCAAAACTAACTCCTTCCCATCAGAACATGCCTTCCAGAGGAGCTGGCATGCTCCAGCTACACAGATCTCCTGCAGGCTTTGGACTGATGGCTGCATCAGCCCCACACAATAGAATTATTTTTAGTGGTGTCACTCCTGATTAACAATGTCAGTTCTCAAGATTCTGATTTTCTATTGTTGAACTAGACTTCTGCAGTGCACTTCACAGGGGCAAGATTGGACCCTGAAGTAGGGGAAGGCTGAAAAAAAGCCTTTCCCTTCTTTTACCTGGCAAATGGTTGTTTCTTTTCCGTGTGATTTATATGGTTTTTTATTAGGGTGGCTGTATTTTAGTACACTACATTGTAAATTACACCCAAGTATAGATGATGGATTTAGTCATTGTGCTATAAATTGTGGTGGATTTTTAAAAGAACACATCATGGTTCACACAACGACAACATCTGATTTATTTCTAGTGCCAGATTACTGTAACAGTCATCAAAACATTGTCTTGCACAGAGAGTTCATTAGAACCTTTCTCAGAATATTCCAGCAAATGTTTGCCTTTCAAAGGCTGCTGTTTTCTACCTATGGTTCTTCAAACCATGTTTACAAAGTAGGGCAGGTTGCAGATAAAGGAAATATGTGTATTCTGTAATGAAAACTTTGCATAAAAAGTGTGGAGGGAAGATTGCAATGTCCAACTGTTCCCATTTGTTGTAGGAAAAGAGGAAAAACTGTGTCCCATATAATCTGAGTGGCTGAGATAAAAAATGACAAAAAAGCAAGCTTTTGCTCCTGTAAAAAAAAAACCAGACTTGATTACTGCAGGCTTATAAAAAGAATCCAGGACATGAGCAGGGAACTTTTTTAAAAGCCCTCTCCAAATTCCACAACAGTGTTACCAGATTTTCTCATGCACAAAGTGTAAAAAGAAAACACTGAAACTATTAAACAACATAAAGTAGAATATTTGCATATTTATCAGTCTGACATGCTGGTGTCTGTTCTGCAGCTTGTCCTGGTATCATGGGACAAAAGTGAACACTATATGCATTTGAACAGTTTTTTTAGGACTGTGATAAATGTAATGTATAAGTTAGGAAAAAGAATTATGTCCTGTTATGTTTACAAGCAGGTTATTTCCTGCTGGGTTTCTATCCCAGAAACAGTCTCAGTTGCTTTGTTCTCACTAAATGATCTCCTGATGTAACAGTAACCTGAGTCCCAGGCCATGTTCACCAGTGCACTCTAAGCCACTGCAACTGCATTGAAAAAAAGCTGGATTGTGGATCAGTCAGATCCAAATTTGACGACTGTTCTAATTACTGTATTTGGGAATCCTTAATGAAAGAAGAGTACATGTGTAAGAGAAGGAAAGATGGTTCCTTTGGGATGCTACACAATGGAAAAGTGCTAAGTGTATTAAATATTCATAGAACAATTAGTATTCAGCTTATCCCACAAGTTCAGGTCTGAGTCCAGATCCAGATCTTCCCTAATGGGTGCATTTGACCTTTTGCTTCAGTCTTTATCCTGCCAGTAAGTAACATAACTGACCTCATCCAGCCCCAGAACATGCACAACCATGGCTGTGTTTTCCTGTTATTTGTATTGAGGGAAACTGGAGCTGATCCAGAGAAGTCCATGAAGAGATTCCAGACTGACTGTGGAGTGAGAACTAATTGAATTCATTGTCTGCATCAAATACCTTTATTAATAGAATATGAAATAATCTTAAATAATCCCAAAATGTTTTCATAAGCTCTTGAATTTATGAAAAATATTCAAAACGGCGATTTTCAGTTATTTGCTAGTACGGATTAGTTTGTAATTTCTTTGATAATACAACTACTCAAGTTGGCAAAATTGTTCAAATTCTTTAACAAATTTGTTACAAATGTTTTCAGGAACTCCTAGAAAATGAATGTTCGTTAGTGTTTCCAAAAGGCTGAATTTACAGCACTGCATTGCACAGCCATGTCTGAAATGAATTCTCATAGCAAGAAATCTGAAAAATGAGATGTCCAGTTTCTAAGAAAAATATAAACAAGAAGGGACCTGCTATTAAACCCCCTGGTAGTAACTCTCCACTTGGATTCTGAAGGAAATTTGACTGAGCTGAGCTCTATTTTCAGAGTGTTAAATTGAGGTAAGATAAGTCCTGCTATTTCAGTGCTACCAAGGACTGCTACAACAGCCTGTCTTGCCAGTCACCAGGAGGAAAACTTCCAAGAACATGAACTCATTTGCAGGGAAATGGAACACTGAGATAAAACAAGGGCTCCTCACAGCCCAGCACGGGTCACCCACGGCACTGAGCAGATGCCCATTGCTGTCTGAGCTGCTGTAACAGATCCTTTATTGTTGATATATGACCAAATCAGACAGGTCAGAAGCCAGGAGACAAAATGGAAAAGGACAGACCACGGAAAACATACAAGGACATCTTCCCACGTGTTTGAATGCTATCAGGCTTGCACAATTGACTTGTTTATTGGCTTCAAATTAGGATAGTGCTTTAGAAGGTTATCAGTGAATGAAAATCTCAGACTGTGAAAGAGACTTTCATTTTTATCTGAACATTTCGCTGTTCACATATTTATTTCCCATGAATAATTTACCAAAGTTAACAGCTCATCACGGATCTTTGATGTTTCCAAAGCCACAGCCCACAGCTGTAGTCCCTAATGAAAAATGGGAGTATACAGCTGCAAGGGGAAAATTGCAAAGTTATGTTTAAGCTAAGAAAGGCATTTCTCTCACAACACCTATTACAGCTGGAGTGTACACTAATCCCAGTGGGAGACTAATGCATCAGCCCCACAGACACTGCTGACTCACAAATGCTCACAGAAATATAACAGCAAAACCAGTCCTGATCCAGAATTCTTCAGGAAGGGAACATGCATCCTTCCAGTCATTACACTTTCTACTATTTGATGTGCCACATATTAAACTCTGTCCACTTCAAAAGCAGGAACAATGAGCCATGCCCCTGTTGTGCCCTAACTAGTTCTATTCTAGAAGAAATGACAGTGATAGGAACAGATTTAGGGAAGGGTCTAAATTAATTCTTGAAGTTTGATGTAATGTAAATACATGCAAGTTGGCAAAAAGAAAAAAAAGCCAACATGAATTTAGCCTTTGATTCCTGAATGTTCTCATTTATTCATGGCAGAGAGTTAAAGGGCAGCTAGACCTCGATTCAACATCTGTCACGCACAGATATTGACTCTTATCTGTTTCTCATGGAAAAAAATAATTTTGTTACAAGTAGTCTTTGTCTTCTTTATAAGTCCACCCACTACTGCGCCTTTCATAAGAAATCACCATCCAAATTATTCTTGTAACTTCCTGACTACAGTTTTCAGTTAAATAATACAGCAGCTCCCTGAATTAGGAAAAGTATAACTGCCAGGATATTGAAAACGTATTGAAAACAGTAAACTGAACCTATCTGATTCAATCTCATAAATGAATAACACCTTTGCTAGGCTATCACTGATTCAACTGGAATTTAAGGACCACCAAGTAAGCTTAGTTTCTGTCTCCTGTATAAAGGGGGTTTAGTTTGTCATTATCCAGCACTGCCTGAATGGAATTTATGAACATTCTGTGATACTGTCAATAGACAAACTTACTCTGGAGCAAGGAGCTGTCTTTGTGACAGCTTATTGCAACTGTTTCTTTTGCATAATGTTGACAAATAGTTTGATCCAAATATTCATTTTGAATCCCTAAATGATAGGTAGAGTAAGCAGACCCAGGCAGCCTCCCAAATCTCTCCCTTCTCGTTTCTTTAAGTTTAATGCTAAACTAAAGTAAATTTAGTTTACACATGCATGTACCAATTGCTTCTATCTACAAGCTCCACTATATAAATAACATAATCACCTGAACAGCAGCTAAAAGATACCAAAATATCTAAAATCAAAAGCATAATGGCTATTTCCCAAAACCTGCCAGTAAACCTTCGTGATACAGCTGTGTTGGGCTCAACACAATGAATTAGAATAGATTTCTTTCTTTTTGCACTTCTTGAACCTGTAACAGTCCTGCATTCCTTAGTACTGCTTAGTCCTTTGCTGTACCTGTTCTGGTCATTAACATAATCTCCATTTTTATCCAAATTTTATGTTGGTTAGTAGTAGTATTTTCACTGCCACCCCACTGAGGCTACTTCTTTATTCCTTATTGTGAGTTACTTTATTCCTTATTCTGAGGCCAGGGCAGAATGTCACACTCACATAAAGATTCTGTATTTGTAATAAGAAGTTTCCTAGGAGCCAATCAAATAAGATTAAACAGGATTATCTGAACATCAATAACAACTAGGGCAGCTTTTCTCTTATATCTCACCCCATTCAGGATTCTCTGTAGCTTCTGTTCAACTCTAACTGCAATAGAGAATCAAAAATGTGGCTTCTCTCTCAACAATAAGCACCAGGTACAGAGTTCTGGTCCAAAACTTGAAAACTCCAATCTGTGGAAGTATTTGGATTTAAGGTCTCAAAAAAAAAAAGGGGGGGGGAGGATAGAATGTTTTCTGCAGCTGAAGTTCAGGCACAAGTAAAAAAGACAGTTCACCTCAGTTCACTATAAATAGAGACTTCTAAGCAAAGACCTACCTGCGGAAAGCAAATTTGGACACCAAAATGTACAAAATGTACAGAATAAAGGACTGATTTAGCAGTAGACCTGCAAAGAGGGAAAGCTGGAGACAGTGGTTCATTTGGCATTGCTGCCTGGGAATAGACAGGGAGTCATTTCCCTCCAGTAGCTGCTTGGGTGACACAGATTTCTTCATAACTTCATAGCACCAAGAACCAATAATGCAGGTCTGTCTTTGTTCCTTCACAGTCTCCAACTCTGTGTCTCTGAATGGCCTGACAATCATGAGGATGAACAACCAGCAGAGGAGGGATGTTCCCACACACTTGTTAGGACCAGAATGACCAGGTAAAAAATTGTCTTTGTAAAGAGAAAGGTGGATTAGTTTTCCCCTGTAGAAGAATACTTCTGTAGAAGCACTTATGTAAACAAGCTGAAATACTACTTCTTGGAATATGGGAGGCCTCCTCTTGTGTCCAGGTGATCCTCCTTTTGAAGAAGGGGAAGACTCAGAACACTGAACTATGTAACAGCAGTAGCAGTGCTGCTGTATATACATAGTTTAATGCCCATGGGCTTCCATTTGCAAAACAGGGGTGGATTTTACTATCATGACACAGTGTGATGAAGTATATGAAGAATTTTACTTTAAATTACTGTGCAATGGATGCAGTATGAAAATATTAGACATTGAATGACTTCATTTCCAGTTTATAGTTTTCTCTTCCCTTGGTATTAAAAGGTAGTGAGGTTTGCTGTTCTCTCTGGAAGGATAAAGCATGGCTAAATCCTGGAAGATACTTGAGAGGATTTTTTTCTTTGGTTAAGTGGAACTCAGCTGTGAGCTTGACATGGCCATTGACTGTTACTGTGACCTCCTTCCCTCAAAGTGGTGTTTAATTCTGAGTGGAGAAGAGTTCCTGTGAACACCTTGTCTGCTGTATTCAGAAAGGTTTGAGTCCATGATCTAGCCAGAGAACAAACTGTTCTTGGGAAAAGCATGAAAGTGTCGCTCACAGGTCTCCTTTGCTATTTCTATAATCCTTTTTTCTGCTTAATAACCCAGGAGGGTTGGAAACAGAAGCGATAATAGTCTGTTGTGTGGCCGTACTGAGAAATCATAGGTAATTTGTTTTACAAAGGCATTGTTTGCGCTCCTGACAAGTTAGTATTCCTCCATTGGGCACGCTGCACTCACTTAAAAAATTTCAGTTACTCTTTCTTTTTTTTTTTCCCTAAGAGTAATTGGGAAAGAACAATGTGCTCATTTTTGCCATAGAGAGAACATCATCTGAAATTTGGTTTGTTGAATGTCACCAGCTCTGCTGTATAGTGATTGACTGTGCTAATCAAAATGTAAGGCCAGTCTGGGGACACATTGCCACATGAACTGGGATCTGGAAATGCTTCCCTCACCCTGCACTGAGCTGGGAAAGCCGAGCCCATCTGACCAGTCTCTCAGGCCTGTACAAGATCCCACCAGCTCCTTCTGGTGCAACTCTACCCATGAGAAGAGTTTACAGTGCTCAAGATTTGCAGAGACTCTGCTCTTAGTGCTGTGGAGAACCAGTGAGGAAACTCTCTGTATCATGTTGTGTAGATGTATATGTTAGTCCCAAACAACCTCTGAGCATTAAACCACCATTTTTGATCTTTATGTGGACTTTGACTTGTGTGCAGACACTGGAACTTCTTCCCAGAACCGCTGTGGGCCTTTGAGGAGAGTCCTACCAGCAATACAGCAAAGTGTGATGGAAAGACCATGTTCTGCCTTGCAAGGAATCCTGCTGTCAAGACATAGCACTCTCTGAAATCAGGGGAAGAAGGCCTTTAAAGAAATATGTATCTTGAAACTGTCACATCTCCAGCCCATCTGCTTTGCCCATCATGGCAGTAATTTATCCAGCATCTTGCCTTACTCATATTCCTTGGAAAATCACTTCTCTGTGCAGAGTGATCAGCTGCTTTTTCAGGGCTCAGCTTGAAGTGCAAGGCTGTAAGTGGGAATATTGGTACTCTGACTCATTCTCTTGGAGGGTTATTTTTATGATTGTTCATGGAACTACATCTTAAAACTCTCAGTTCATGTTCTTAAATAATTTTCACAGCTTTCTGCTGAGTCGTCTCAGCACAATGGTTCTCCCCTCTGAAGTTAGAGCCTTTCTGAGGTTCTCGGGAATGTAACTACTCTCCATCCCTGCAGCTTGTAAAACCAAACTATTGGCTGAGTACCTTCCTCTTTTTCTTCACCTCAGTAAGTGGCTCTAAGTCAGTGCTATTTAAAATTTAATCAGTCTTGTCCTAACAGGACATACTTCTTGGATTTTAACCTATCTTTTACATAAACCACTAAATTCAGCTACACTAACTGCCTCATGACAGAACCTTTATCTCCAGAACCTCTTAATGAGCTCTCATTAGCACAAATTGCCCCTGAATCTCTCACCACTTCCTATCTCCTGCTTTCTTTGCAATCCATTAGCATCCGTTAGCAGCCTCATTTGAACAATTAAACTTTATTGTTTCCAGAAACGCACAAGGACCCCCAGGTTCTTCTATTAGCTCTGTGTCTCAGGGACCTGGGAAGGGAGTTACACCGTCCAACTTAACAGAGCCCAAATTCTACCTACAGTTCATTGTCCTCAGGGAAAAATTTAGTTCAGTTTGTTGATGTGACTGGTCACTCTGGATCACTCTATAAAGGCACTTAAACTAAACGTCTGATGTTAGAGTGCAAGAATCTCCATCCTTTCCTCACGCCCGAGGTTCAAGTCTCCCTGGCTAATCTCTGCACAGAACTGTGTCTTCTCCGTGGTGTTGATTTGCCACGGGTTTTTCTTGTGCTTGTTTATGTTCACCATTAATGGCTCAAACTTCCCTAAGTGAGCTGGATGTTCTCATCGGTTCTTATTTGCCTGTGAGTGTTTCAACTACCAGCAGGCAAACTCAAACTCTAAGCCATCCCAATGGTCCCCTGAAACTGTGCTCCTGAATTAAAGACTTGAATGGCCCTGGAAGCTGATCCCTTGCAAAGGGATGGAGTCCATGGACTCTTAGCAGTAATTGTATGGTGTGATGTGAACTGTATTTTCTGAGCTTGTCTGCTGACTGTGTTTAAAGCCCCTTGAGAAGAAACAGATCAGAGGTTTTACAGCTACACAGAACTTGTGCCCGAACGCTAATGGCTACGTTGGCAAGCAGAAGGGACTTGGTATTTCTTACTCTTTCCTAAAGATACACAATCTTTTCTTTAGACATTTTGATAGATCAGCAGATTCTCATTCTGTGTTATATTCCAGGCATGCAGCTGAGTGATGATTAATGTGTATGAAAGTGAAAATATTGCACCTTTATTTTTTATGACTTTACTGTGTTACATTATATCTTGTTTGATGACATCCGGAAGTGGGAAACGTGGCTCCATTCAAGTCAATGGCAAAGCTTCCAGTGACAAGTGTCTCATTCGTAAAGTTGTAAGCACATCTTACTATTTTTTTGTAACTTTAATTCATTAAATGTTCTCAAGAGGAGTCAGACAGAGCAAAATCTCAACTTCAGCCTTCATCTGATCAGAAGACTCCATTTTGCTGAAGTTCCATGCAGTTCCACGCAGTTCTAATATCACATGGCAGAAACAGAGCCTGTTCCTAAGTGCAGGCTGCCATAGTTTTTCTCACCAACTTGAAAACCATGACGGATACAGATCTTTTTTTTACTTGTTTTGTGGTTGTTAGGGAACTTTTTCCCCAAATATTAGTGTTTGGAAATAATATTAATTTCTTTGCTCCTTCTTGTGCATCCCCCAAAGTGGATTTCACCTTACAGGTGTTGTGTTCAGTAAGGACTGAATCACTTGCTAGAAATTGGCCATAATCGTTTCGGTTCGTTATTTTCTGCTAATCTTCAATGCTTTTCCTAAGTTTAACAAGTCGCTGGAGTTATAGGAGATGGGAAATTCATCCCAGACCCGAGGAAATGCCTTTTCAGGCTTTTACCCCACTTGCTGACGCAGCTCAGATATCGGAAACGCGAGTTAAAGAACGCGGCGGAGTTCTCAAACTCCGGGGTGAGGGAAGAGGGAGAGACTTTCTTAAACTCTTCACGGGAGTCATGCAAACTGGCATAAAGTCTTTTAACAACAAAAAGTTCCAAAAAGTCCGGAACAACCGCAGGCTTTGCGCTCCTCCGGCCGCCGGGGAGCTCCCGGGGCGGGGCAGGGACAGCGCGGGGCTCCCCGGACCCGCCGCAGCCGGGACGCGGCGCTGGGAACTCCCGACGGCTGTCGCTCGGAGTTGGTGTTTTCGCGATCCCCGCCGCGAACTTCGCTCACGAGTTGAAAGCTCCCGCGGCCCCCGCGCCCCGCCCGGCCCCGTCCCGGGGCGGCTCCCTTGGCTCGGCGCCGCGCCGGGTCCCGCCTGCCCGGAGCGCGGCGCTGGGCTTTCCGCGCCGCCCGCCCGCAGCTCCGCACCGCAGCCCCATGTCCGCGCTCCCCGCCGGCGCCGACATCAAGCGGGCTCTGGAGAACAGCCCCGAGACCAACATCGAGGATGAGCTGCCCGACGAGCCGCCGCAGCCGCGGCCCAAGAACTACCTGCTCCTCAGCATCCTCTCCTGCTTCTGTCCCGCCTATCCCGTCAACATCGTCGCCTTCGTCTTCGCCGTCATGGTGAGTAGAGCCCCGATGGGGGTCCAGGCCGGCTTGACGGGGCACCGCGCTGCCTTGGCCACGGCGTTCCCGGCCGGGGGGGCTGGAGGAGCCGTCCGGGAAAGGGGCATCCAGCCGCCTTTGAACCGCTTGTCCCTGGAGCCTGTGCACAGTAGGGTGAGGCAGCGAGCCTGGGAGCATCAGCAGGCACAGCCAGGGGGTCCACCCGAGCTGTCCCACCAGCAGATGGAAAACGTGGAGTGAAAGGCGGTTTCAAACAAGTTTTCACTCTCAGGCTATGTAAGGGAAGCGGGTTTATCCCAGTTAATGGGATTTGTTACAACAAATAAGTTGCACGCTGGATTGGACATAGTGTTTGTGTGAAAGTGGCGACTGGGGAACAGAAATCAGATTTGGTTTCTGCTTGAGCTAATCAAATATGATAGGAGCAAATTTTTTCCAGTAAACAGGTTCTTTTATACTATTTACTAGAATATTACAGCTATAAAGATTGTTAGTTGTCAGCAAAAGCCCTTATAAATTGAGTATCAAATACACTGAGAGAACAGCCTTACTTCTACAACCTGTAATTGATATGCATATTCCTTAATAATCCAGCAATCCCATTAACTTCAGAAGGATTGTTGGAACAGAATCTCCTTCCCTCAGTGAAAAGTTGCAGAGTCAGATCCAGAGTTTTCTAGTCGTATACATGATCAGTGTTATCAGTAATACTGCAATATATTTCTGTTGTTTAGGAGCTGAAAAAGGTTTAAAACATGTTGTGTATTTTCATCCTTTTCTCTGACAGTCAGGCTGAAAAGGTGAGTACAAATATAGTTGTTTCTTTTTGCAATTAAATGTAAGAATACTTAACTATGTCTAAAATATCCTAAAGCACACTCTTTTAAAACTAGGAGGATTGATCAGAAATCACATTGCTTAGGCTTGAAAATGACTTAAAGAAGCTATTCCAAAGCCATCTTCCCAACTCTTTTTGTGCAGTTAAGTATTAGCTGCCTTTTTTTTTTCCCTTCTGCATTTGTTTTCTTTGTTGTTACCTTAACTGTACAATGTGATCTTTTCCTTGATTTGGGAAGACTTGGTTCTGCTGGTACCCAGCATCCTTTCTGTCCACGGACACTGAGGGTGCTATATAAAGTAATGAGAGCTGATGATCTGGGGCTGCGAGCGTCTGTTCACTGTGACAGTGCCTTCACCAAGGCACTGGGGCTGCACAGAAGTTATCTGTCAAGGACAGAATTTGGCCTCTAAAGATTTTTGCACTCCATATGGAGAAATCTCCACCCACGGCCTAGTTGAAGTTCACGCAGGCTTTCAGAGTCAGGCATCAGTAAGTGTCACCAGGGGATATGTAGAAGCCAGGGTGGGAAGAGCACTTCCTGAATGCTAAACAGTCTATGCGGGTCTCAGCTGCCCACTCTCTTAGAGGGGGAAACAAAAACCAGACCAGTGACCTCCACTGTCTGTGAAACCCTTCTGTTTCAACAGCATTGTGTTTCAACAACACCTATAGCCTGTCCTCTTCCCTAAAAATAACCCATTCATCTTCTTTTCTACAACCTGATCCCCCTGCCTTTCAGAGCTGCAACCTGTAACTGCTCCATTATTCTCAACTGCAGGTTCTGCATTTTAGCCTATGCTGGTTTTATTTCTATTTTTGCTGGGATCTACATCCTCCCTCTCTGTTTCAGATAGAGTTGCTACGGGTTAACACTGAGATACAAGAGCAGGTTATTTTTTTTTCTTACAGAAGGTACCTTATAGTCTGCAGAACTTGCCTGAGATCTTGTGTCAGAGATAAAGACCCATAGAACCAGAGTTCTCCACAAATTTCCACTTCCTAGAATGGGCCTGAAGGGAAAGTCCTATTGGCTTATAGAGGGGCATGGCTCAGCACCCTGTGTACCTGTGTCATGTCCTCCTTAACTGCTCTAAATTCAGACAATGTTTTCACTCTAAAAGTAGAGTCTAGGCTCTAACACACCCCAAAATAAATGACAGATTTGTCTTCAGTCTCTTCTGCTGCCCCATTTACAACTCCAGCACTGGTTTCCTCACTTCTTTCTCACCTTTGGAGGCACGAACCTTACCGTTACAGATCTTACCTCCTTGACTATATTTTTAGACTAAACCTTTCGCAAGTTCTCCCTATTGCGATAACAACCTTTTCTTGTTCCTTACCTACCTGTTTCTCATGGCAGGGGTCAGAGGACAGCTGGTAGAATGGTCCCTTAATGGCATCAGTAACACACTGTATTGGCATTACAAGAGCAACCCCCTCAAACGAGTCACTGGTCACTTGGAGGTGTGAGGATTGCTCAGCATGTTTAGCAAAAGGAGTTCTGTTTTCCTCAGGGACCTGGCCAGAACTCCTGGCTGTAGGATCACTGTTCTCAGTGCTCTTCTGTGGTTCCAGCCAGATGCCATCCATTCTGCTTCTCGTTGTTTCCAGCAGCTATATTTGTGTTGCTGTACCATTAGTTGGCTCGCTCTGCCCCAGAGGTGCCTCGCTCAGACTTACCCTGTTCTTACATAGATGAAAGGCATCAGGGGCAGTAGTGTGGGGGAGGTACCAAGCCAGGAGCTTATGTGACAGAAGAGACTTCTCTGGTGGCTAGGCAGGGTGTCCCTGAGCTCTTTGGCTCCTTATCTGCAGTGGTGTCTTGTCCCCTATGGTGAACCCAAGGAGCACTCGGCTGGCAGTGAACTGCCAGTTGTGTCTGCGAGCTGGCTCATGTGGACTGGCTGTATCTGACTCATGGGATCAGAGCTAGAGGGACAACTCTGAGAAATGAATTGGATATTTCCAATACCAGCACTGAGGTCTGACAGCTGAACACATTTTGTTGGATTTTCTCAGTATGCCTCGTTCAGTTGTCTTTATTTCAAAGATCTGTATGTCAGACTAGCCATCTAATTCCATAGGGCCTTGGATTTGTAACAGCTTCCAAACAGTCTCTCAAAAGCTATTTCTCACTGATTTTTGCTCCTAACTGCCTCTTTATGTTGACACATTTTTGTTTAATCATTTACATGCTTCAAACAACATATGTGGTCAAGCTGTGGCAATCTTGGCTCATCTGCCTCTGATAGTAACAAGTTCTTTTTCTGCATTTGTTGCTGTTGGATTCAGATGCTTTGTCTGTACATGAGTTTCCTTAAGCAGAGACAATGAACAAGGGGGTGGAAGAAGCCAAGGGACAGCAAAGGATAGAACTTACTTTCTGAGGGAGTCACCTCTTCTAATTGGGATCCAACAAACCACATACAGTGTGTTAGCTTTGGCAGGTCAGTGACAAGCAGAGTGACCAGTGTGCCTGTAGTTAGTAAGTTTATTTCCAAAGTTTATTATTTATACATCTTTTTTTTTAAGTAGCTTGTAGGTACCTGGACATCTAACCCTGTATGGGAGAGCCTGTACCTACTTCAGGAATATTAAACAATGAGGCTCAGCAGCTGTTTATAGGCATTTTTGCATGGCCTTTATCTTTGAAAACTGGCAAGTTTTTCCTCTGCAACAGCCTGCAGAACCAACTCCCCTTTCATGTGTCCTGCTCAACACCTGCCTGTTTTGTTCGCCAAAAAGCAGAGATCAAGTCTGCTTCTGAATTGCTCCCCAAGTCCCCCCTCTTCTTTCTTTTTCCCTGGAAGCTTTCTTACAGCGAGGAGTCACACTGAGTCAGCATGTCTCGCTCTTCCTTAGGACTGAACTAGAGAGTGTCTCGTTTCCAGGCACAGCCAAATAAAGTTCACACAGCCTGGCTTATAGAGCTTAGAAAATGTTGATCAGAGAACCTCAGTCTGGTCTGCCCAGACTTGTAAGAGATGGTAGAGGAGGGTTTCTGAAGTAATTCAGTGTTCTTTCTGGTTTTGCCATGATCAGTGCTCTGGGAATGCGGAACAGAAAACATATACAAAAAGAGATTAGTAGTTTATAGCTAATTCATCAAATTTCTGTTCACATGAGGTAAAGTTACTTTATTGTTGAACTGAGAATATATTTTATAAATAGATGTGTGTGAACCTGGTGAAGTCACTGAGATTACTCAAGCAAATTAACAGCTGCAGAACTGTGACTTTAATTTAGTTTATGACTTCATAGGGAGCGAGGTAGCAGAAACCTGAGAAATCAGATGGTATTAGGTTGAAAAGGGCTGAAATTTGTTTCAAAAGTTGGACAGACCACATGTCTCATACAGAGGCTGTATTCTCAATATATATATATTTCCCTTGGAAATAAACAGATACAATATTTAAGGCTTAAACAGTTAATGTTATCTATGTCTAATTTGTAAAACTGGAGGCTTGACCAGGAACCCTTTGAAGCAGATGCAAGTAAATGAAGTTCAAAAAGCTTTGTGTCAGACCCCAGCCACTCCCCCAAATCTCTTATTTGTTCATGAATGCCATATAAGTTATTTCATTTAATTTAAACCTTTTCATAAGGAAACTTTTGTCTCCTTCCTGTCTCTCCCAAATCCTATTCTGTATTGTTAATGCTGTTTTCCTCCTCTTCATCGTGGATTTGTATTAAAACACCATTATTTATTAAAGTTTGCATAGTGAATTATTTATGCAGTACCTGCAGAAATCACATGGACGTTTTCCAGACTTCCTAAATACATTAGTAAAATGGCACAGAACTGCAAGCTGGTGCTGTCATGTCTTGCTTACAACTCTGTCTCAGTTTTGACTGTCTGGGGGACTGAGTTTAGGCTTTTTTGCAGGACCACAGATGCCATGCAAAGGGAGTGCTCAGATAAGTGTGGAGGACAAATGCCAGGGCCAGGGCCGGGGTGTCAGTGATGCTTCTCTGTGTTTCCCCCGTAGCCACAGTCACATCTATGGTTGCTGGCAGAGGCAGGAGGAGGTCAGCCTGCTCCAGACCAAGCCAAGCCATGTTTCTCCTCATACTCCTTTTAATGACCTTCCCAATTGTACTTTAGGAAAACCTAAGAAAACTCTTCTCCTGTAGACAGGAGTAGTTTAGGGGAGAGGACTGTGCCAGCCCCCCTTTGTAACAGGAGGCTGCACTGGTGGAGTGTCAGAAGTGACACCGTCCTATTTGACTATGTGCTTGTTCCCCTCTCTCATTTCCATCTCTTCCCTTTTCCCCCATTCTATCCTTTCCATCTGCTAGTCAGCCTCAACAAAATTTGACAGCAGAGCAGAGGTATTAGTGATATTCTTTGGGGACATAAAATAGAGAAATGTTTAGGCATGTAGGCTTCCAGGAAGAGAAGAAATGTATCAGTGCTCTCTTTAAGGACAAGAGTGCATCAGCATCTCAGCCTTTCTTAGACACCAGAGAATAAGTACCTGCACTTATCCTTGAGATGCAATTCTAGGAATACAGGCTTCATTGCTTTGGGACTGTCTTGGCAGGACTGATCTTACTGCAGTGCTAACACCAAGAAAGCATCTAAGCCCATTAGCTTTGTGTGCTCACTAATCGACAGAACACACAGATAATGTCCCTAATTATTTTTCTGCTTGGGAGAAATGGCTCTACAGCAATGCTTGGTATCCTCTGATGAACTTCATCCCTTTCCTGCTCGCCACAGTCTCAGATCTTTACTCGAATTAACTGTCATTCTGTCTTTGCTACAAAAGCTGATTTATAACTGAAGCCCGTTCATTATAACACTTGGTGATACCTCGTGCAGTCATTTTCTAAACACAATCTGAATTCTTCAGTCCACAGAACAGTTCATTTGATCAGGTCCTCATATTTCTCCTCGCACACTTCCCATTTCTGGGATACCTCCTGGAATACATATATGATACTAAAGAACACATTATGACTAATCTGATTGCCCAAGGAAGGATGCTGAGACAGTGCAAAACAGCACTCTGATAAAGAACTCTGGACTCAGTGTTCTGTTTTTTTACAATAAGTTGTAAATTCTCTGTTTCTCTTCTCCAGGCTTTAAACAGTTATAATCAAGGAGACATAGAAGGATCAAAAAGACTGGGTCGCAATGCCCTCTGGGTTGCTGTTGCATCGATTATCATTGGCCTCATCATCATTGGCATCTATTGCGTGGTTCATTTCACAACGGTAAGGAAACGCTATGAGCAGTTCCCTGTGCACGGGCTTCAGAACAACAGACTAAAGATTGTCAGAACTATCTGTTTTTATCTCTTTAAGGGTGCATGCATGTCTTCCCAAAGAACAATTTTTACGCATTTTACCATTTAGAAAATTCTGCTGTCTGTAGTTAAACACAAATGAGCAGTGGATTTTCTAGAAACTCTTGCAGCTCCAATAGGTTTTTCCGATTTTGACCAGTTGCTTTTTGGTTTTTCTGCTCCTCGTTTTCACCATCTGCAAGACCAACTGCACAGAGATCCTTAGCTTTCAAGTAACAGAGTCCCCAGGTGCTAATTTTCAGTCTCACCATCTGGCCAATTTATCTTTCAACTTTGTAAGGAGAACACGACAGTCAATTGCTCTTTTACTGTTTGACGGTAAAACAGGTGACCAACTATATCAAAAGTGACCACAAATGTAATTTTGACTTGGCTCTCTGTCGGGTAAGGCCATTCCTTCTTGTTGTGTTATTGTCCTGCCTTGCTACACCTGCAGCAATAGTGACAAAGTTACCCAGATGGATTATAAGCTTTCTTGAAAAAGAGGACAAATGTAATGAAGCTATTGGTACCATTTCTTAAAATTATGCAACAAATTGTCTCCATAGTACTGTTCAGTTCCCACTAAAATAACCAATTTAAATGCATTTATTATTGGCTGTTTTGGCTGGAGAGCCTTTCAGTGCATTGTACAGACATGCATAAACTATAAACAGAGATCACCTCATCCACCACTGAAATGCAGACATCTCTGGGAAGTGGAATGGAGTAGCTGATGAAACATGTACAGCATTTTCAGGCAAAATTTGAAATGCAGCATGTTGAACTACAAGAAACTTAGTGGAAATGGAGTTCAGTTCTGTAGGATATTATTAGATGGTGCCACAGAATCTGAAGCTTTCTATATATTCATTAATTTCCTGTGCATTTTGCGAGCATGAGTCTCTCTGTTTCAGCTTGTGTTCAGTTTGTTCAGCCCTCACAGATTTAAAACCAAGTCACTTCAGGCAGGGGGTGCCAACTTTTGTAATTGACAGCAGCAGGAAATTCCTCTGAGTGCCTTTACCACCTTACTCATCATTTCTCAGGCAAGGAGAGCAGCTCAATATTTTTTTCAAAGTAGGAGGAGAGAAGGGCAGCACGAGGAGGTGCCTGGGAACCCTCAGCACACTGCTGGGATATTAATTTCTGTATATAGTTTCTGTAGAGGTCTCTTGGCCTTGAGTTTCGTGAGGGCTCAGGGTTTACTGGATTCACCCTGTTCTGTGGCTTTCCTATGTCTTTACTGCTCCCCTTCTCCCTCTCACTTGTCACCCTCTGAAAAGCCTTTGCTTCTAAGGAAGTATTTGACAGCAATAACAATCTTTTGACGTGAAAATAAGTTAACAGGAGGATCCAACTGGTCTTTCCACTCTCCATGCTTACCTGAGTCCCCTTTTTTGCCTTACTTTTGTACATTTATATTTTATACTTATTTTGGTGTGCCACTGGTGTGAATGTACTGCACACTCCATGCAGTTATGTCACATCCATTTGTACCTTGTTCATGACTATTTGCTAACAGCCACTTTGCTGAAGTGATCGTAAATTAATTCTATGCCAACTTTAATATATGTTTCAGTATTAGTAAGAGAGCACAAAATAGCCTTAATACAGTAATAAAACAGATTTATTTGATTACCATTAAGCAGAGATTCAATGTTTCCGTGACTACACATGCATTGTCCCTGAGAGTTAATTCTGACTTTAGTGATATGTATGAAAATCTTGACCTTCCAGGATGCATTACTGTGTGTTTTATCCACATGAAATTCATCAGCTACCACAGTACCCAATTGCTCCTGCTGACATTCCTTATGGCTCCTTTTGGTCTTCAAAGGATAAGAAGTCTCATTGCAAACTACCCTTGGGAGAACCCCTTGGTATTTTCCTACCATATTCTTAGGTATCTTGCCTTAGAGCTTGTTGTTTACCATCCTGCCATCCCATTTCTAATCTGTGTTAGTACTTTATCTGTTCTCACAGAACTGCTACAGCTTCTCACAGGGGGCGTCACTCGAGTTCATAAACTCTTCATAAATTCATACATTTAAGTAGCTAATTCTGATTTATCCACGGCCCTGCTGCCAGTATCAAAGATACAAGGTGTAATGAGAACTTGAGTTCTTCCACAGCATCCCCAGTCAGAGCTTCTGGAAGGCAACAAAACTGAGGCATCCAAGTCAGGTTGGCAGGAGGGAATCTCTACCAGTTGTTACACAACTTTTCCTCTTGGTACAGGAACTTGGGTCAGGCTCAGCTGGCTCTGAAGTCTCCTTCAAAACAACTCCACATGCCTCAGCCAGGAGAAAAACATCGAGTCAGGGGTGTCAAGGGTAGGAATGGTGGGAGCTGCAGAGAAAGGATGTGCAAGGAATTCCTACTTTGAACAAACAGCGACATTATACCCCAAATAACACCCCCAAATGTACCCAATAACACTGGCAGACTTAAGAAGAGGAAGACCCTTTCACTTTTCAGAAAATCCCTACCTCCAGGCATCCCTGAGTGCCTTCTCTGGCTTCTTCAGTCCCAGAGCAACAGTAGCACAGGAATAACAGCAGTCAACACCTACGTCTGTACGGAAGAAACAGCCTTGACTTTTCATGTTGAAGCTTTACTTGGTGCTAAGTCAACTCGGGGCTTCTCCTGCTGCCTTGGAAAGCCTCGTTTGTCTTGAACATTGGCATGTTATCTTTAGCAAACATATATTAAGATATATAGTGATACCTATATATACAATATCCTGGAACAGGGCCCGCCCAACATTTGGGAACCATCTGCCTCCTGCAGTCATGACCCTGAATGTAGGGAAGGGGAAGCCATCATTTGCATCACTGGAATTAACAGCTCAGCAATAAAACTTGTCTTGATCAGTGTAAACAGTGTTCCTCATTATGCCGAGGAATCTCTGAGTGCAGAGCTGTGGTCTGTGCCAAATCAGGGCTGTCCCTCATTCCACACTAGGCCAAATTTATTCTCACTCCATTCTTCATACACTTTCACCCCCTCCAGTCAGCTTCTCCTGCGCTCCTGCCTTGCCAGTCCTGAACACTGAATTACATTTCCACTGCTTGTTCAGATGGAACTGAAGCCAGTATTTGTGTCACCAGCGAGTCTGGCCCTGCATATGTGCCTTAGGCATGTTGTCCATCAAGAGCTGCAGTGAGAAAAGGGACATATTTGCCTTCCATAAGGAGGCATCACTGTGAAGTGAAACAGTGCAGAGCTGTGTGCCATAGCCTGGCTGGCCTTGATCTGCTGCAGCATGCCTGGATAGAGAGGGAATGGCAAGATGGCTGATGACAGGTGACACATCCTGAGTCCTGCCTCTAATTCTGATGTCCTTGTCTTAAGAAAGATGTGGTACACACACATACACAAAAGAAAGAAAGAAAAAGAGAAGGGCAGTTCCTTTGGGTGTTTGTGACATGTCACTGTCAGAGGTGGGATGCTGCAAAGGTGGCTGTTTGCTCCAACCCGCTGCTTCTGTTCTTATGATCCTTCATGAAGCCTGTTAGTAACCTTTCCGCTGACTTGGGTGCTCTTGGAGTCAGCCTTCCTGTCTCTGAGTATTTTGTTCAGCAAAAGGTAATAATTTGTCAGTCAGTGAGGGCTCTCAAGTCATTCACAATCTGTGTTTTCAGAGTAGCCTTGAAATTTTTGAAGTGGATTCAAAACTCTGTTTTGTTTTGGGGTTTGATGACACGGGACACATGGATTTCATTTGAGTTCCACTGGCAGGGTTTAGGGAAACAAAATCCTGGGCTGGATCTTCCTTTATGTAAGTGAAGGAGACCCCAGGGATCCCAAACCCTTTTCTTAACTGGATCTCAACAGTCACATTCTACTTCATGCTACCATGGGAATTATGGATTCTTATCCCATTCCCGGATTTGCTGCATAACCTGTGAGTAGTCTGGAACAATATTCAGCTTCTCATAGGAGATTTTTAGACTCACATTTAGCCTGTCTCTAGTGTCTGAGCGACACTTTACAATGCTGTTCAGGGCAGAACTAGAGTTCACATGAGTTTTGCCACCCAGTTGACCCACAAGGCTTGTTATATAAAGCCCAAGTCTTCTGTGCCCCTCTCTGCAAGTGGGAGTGAGTCAAGTAGAAATGTGAAGAATGAGTGAGAGGTTTTAGAGTGGAATAAAGACTCAAGCTTTTCTGTAGAGCTCTGACTGACACAGAGATTGTTTTGATCCAAGAAAGGGCAGCCAAAGCAGGGATGGAATGTAAGAAACTCCTGCCAGTGGACCAGCGTAGGAGACTTTTCTAACTCACATCAAGTGTTCACTGTCTTTGTTTATCTTGAACCCAGGGCCACAGGCATGGTAGAGCTATCTGGTAATAACTTACATGAGAAGGGTACTCGTGTTTGAGTTCAGAATTTTAGGAAAACCATTATAATATTTTAATGCTTTCATAGAGGAGCCTGAACTTCTGACCCCTTCTTTAATCTCACTCGATCTAGAACTTGACCTCAGAAATACCACCTGTCAGCATGGCTTTGATGGAAGACAGAGACAGCCAGGCTATGTGGAAAGCTTGTACTGTTTTATAACCAAAAGGGTCTTACATCAATCCTATGTGCAGTAATGCAGCATTGGTAATTCTGGGTAGAAAGAAAAGGAGTAAGGATTTAGACTGGGCACCAGCAACAGATGTATATATACAATGTAATGCAGTTTTCTTGCTAAGTTATAAATACTCCTTCAGGAGGAAAAGGCATGCAACATTATTTTAATATCTCTGCTGTCCCCTTCCTGAGGCTCTCAGAAGCCTTTGCAACCAGTCACTGAGTGACTGCCTGTCTTTCAGAGACAGAATAAACTGAAGGCCAGCATGAGGACAGGAATTACACAGCCAGCCTTCGGATCCTTACATTACAATCCTGTCCTCTGTACCTTACCATAAAAAAAAACAAAACCCAAGTCAAGGAAGACAATTTGCCTTGTGCTGAAGGGATGGACCTGCCAGTAACTGATAGAGCTCGAAGTCTGAAATCAGGGCATTCCTGTTCTTTTACCTACATTAATTCTTGGTGTCCATCCAGCCAGTGAGCGTATGCTGCTGCTTTTCTGTTGGTAAGGGCTCTCACTGATTATCCCTCTATCCCTACCTCATTTTACTGGATTTGTAAAAATATAAGAGCCTAAAGTCCTCTATCTGTCTGTCAAAGAGTTCAGTCAGCTTGGAGGCTGAGCAGTGACAGGCACATGCAGATGCACAGGGGCACTGTGACCACACCAGCCTCGTTTCCTTAGCAAACCACATTAGAAATCCTGGTCCAACTGTTTCATTTGCACATGCAGGAAATGTTCCCACAATGGCTTCTGCCCATTGGACTCTTGAGTAGCATCCAGAAGACAATGAGCAAAGGAGTTAATGCTGTTTGCAGGATATATTTATTGTGTAGAGCCTCATGTCCCAGATCCCTCTTTAAGGAACTGCTAAGCATGGCTGCTTGATGGAGGAGATATCTCAGAGTCCAGTAGAGAGCCCAGAATCCAGGGACAAGCCAGTGAGGTCAGTACATCCCTGGGTAATGTCTGAGACCTTCCCTCTACACAAGAATGTGAGGGAACTTCTCAGCTCCTTCCTCTCCTGAAGCAGATGCACAAGAGAGGTTACCCAGTTTAAAACGTCTGTCACATGTTGCTGTTGTATTTCCCAAGTTCTCTATTACTGGCAGTGTTGTTCTTGCCTGACTCTTTTATGTACCACTCCAAGAAGCACAGATGCTGTTGACCTCATGAAACTTTCAAATAAGAGCTCATTTCCTGGCAATGAAAGGTCCTAACTTGCATTGATTCAGGTAACCCAGTTTAAAAATTCAGTTCAGATTGACAGATGACCAATACCATTAGAAACTCAGCTCTTTGATTCAAACCTGTATTGAACCACTAATCTAGAGGGATGTTTGTTAAGAGAACAAGTACCACTAATGTGGCATAATGTATCCATTAGGTCTGTAGAATTAATAATTTAAACTCACAGGGCAAACCCTCTGTCTTTTCCTCCTCTAAACATACTTATTTCTGTGTCCTTGCAGAATGCTATCTGAAGACCAGGACTGCACTTGGAGGATATGAACATGTAAACCTCGGGAGGGGGAAAAAGAAGAGATGGAAACCATTCCAGACTGTTAGCTTTGACCCTACAAGTCTGCAGAGGCATGTTGCTGGTGAATGAACTGATAGTCCAGTTAGTTAATCAGCATGGCGTGACCAGGTTTTCAAAATCATTTATTTATAAGAAATCTCAGTATAAAGCAGCATTTTCTCTTTCACCCTAATGTATAATGAGGTCTTGCCCTAAAAATAATCCCTTTTCTTTCTCATTTCCCTGGAATGTATGCTGGATCCATGATGTTCCCTGGCTGACCCCAGCCAGCCAAAGCCAACACATCTGGACTGTTTATAGTGCACAATGTAAGATCTGATGCACAGCCCACTGAAGTAGAAGAACTCATGTTACCTCTGGTGGGTTTTGGATCAGGCCATGAAGGATTTTTTTATTACTTTAAAATAATCTCAACACAATTGTAACCATGGGTTAGTGATTTTATCCTGCTACGTGATTTTATAATGCCGTGGGTGTACTCTGACTCAGCAGCTGCTTTCTTCTGTCATGCTCAGCTTTTAGATCTTTATCTTGGATTTTTAACCACCTGGGACCGATTCCAATCACTTGATTATTAAGAGAGACTCTTCTTCCATAGGATCCATATTTTTCTTAATGATTTATTTTTGTTTTGTTGTCTTTCATTGTTGCTCTCCCTTGACTTAGCTCCAGTCCTGCATTAAAGTTCCACTGATCATATTTTCCTCTTTAAACTACATGTATGTAAAATGTTCCTATTTTTTTTATCTGACAAAAGATCTTCTTTTAAAATAGATGTTCTTCTTCATCCCTTTGTTGTTGTTCCTCTAGCAAGTCACACAGTTTCATTGTGTTCTACTTTGTTCATGTCTTTTTTTGTTTAGCTCATCCTTTCATCTTGCTACAACTACTCTATATATCACTGCAGTTAGAGATGGACAGACTTTTGCACTCTTCCCTACTTGCAGTCACTCTTCCTGATCTCAAAATACCACTCAGTGAACAGCCTTAGGTTCCAGAACTGGTGGCCTCTAAATTACTGCAGTTTCTTGATACATTATGAAAATTAAGCATGGGACAGCTGGTTTTATTAGCTGAAAACTGTTTCATAGACTACATTTGTTTTGTCACACAAATATTCCGTGTTAGAAGGAGTAAGTTCTGGTGAGCATTAAGACATGGCTACATCTTCAGTGGCTGTTGCTCTGTTTTCTTTGTTATTATACCTTCAAGCAAGTTGTGCCAACTTACACTCTCTGTCCATGCACTAACATCGATCTGGAGTGACTATCCAGAAATATGGGGAGTTCTGTAGGTGCAGGTGAGAGAAGAATCATCTGACAGGAGTACAACTACCTATTAAAAAAAAAATCCCCCAGAAACCTTTACGTGTTAAAGTATATGCCTGGAAGTAGCATGTATTTTCTGTGCCTTGATATTTTACTTTCAATGTGCTTTTTTGCTTTTCTTCCTGCCAAATTCTGTTTTTCATTGAAGTCAGTGAAGCATCATCTATCCTGAATTACTGCACTATAAAACTTCAGGAGCACTGGTGAAGTCAGTCGATTTATTCAGCATTTAACTGATCGAATTTGTCCACGTGGGAATCTTGCCACTGATTTTGATGATCCCAAGAATTGGCTGTTCTGTGAACTCCTCTTTGGTTCTTGAATACTATTTCAATGGTCTGATATGTCTTGTGGGACTTTTAGTAGCTTGCGTTATTATCAGATATGATAGAAATGTCATTGACAAGTGGAATAAAATTACTTTTAATTCATGTCCATTCTGGTATGTGGGAAGTGATTTTCCTAAGCTTGGTTGCCTCTTCTATTTGAAAGAGTAATATCCCTTTTTTCTAACCCCTTGGACAGTTTCAGGATAAAGTGAAAGGAGGAAGATTTCTGACCTACATGATACCACACAGCCAGTCTGCCACAGCTAGTACACTCAGGAGTTGCTAGAGGTCAGGAAATGCTCAAATATCAGCAAGGTGAGCTCTTTGCTTCATTTTCAAAATAGCATCCAGAAAGAGTGTTGAGGCCTTTTCAAAATGGTCCTTCAGTGGTTTCTGAGGGACTTTACTGCCATGAGGGGAAAGTGGTCAAAGGAGGTCACCAAAGGAGGTCTCTCAGCAGGTTACAGAGTCAGGTCTCCACCACCTTGAGTTGCTGGTATCAAAGTAAACCCCACTGCATTGCTGCAGAAACGCTTGTCTCCATCAGCATATGAAAAAATCAAAGCGTGCACAAAAGTTTGATCCTTCTGCAGAATATTAAACCCCATTACTGTAAACTAAACCACAGCTGGTGGTGTGAGAGGGGAGGACGATTTCCAAAGTTATGTGGGCACTAGAGGATAGGGATAGGCAACTTGAAGTATTTTTTGAAAGTGCCCAAGGAGGACTGAGATCAATAGGAGCTAGACACCCGACTTGCTCAGAGGCTTTTGAAAACCATACTGGAAATCTAACTTGCATATTGATGCTCATAAATATCTTTGAAGTCTTGTTCTTAATATAATTGAGAATTGAGCCATTGTATCTTCAGTGCTTCTGAAGACAAATGTTGGTACCTTACAGTGCTATTGATTGGTATAAAAATAAAGGCTTTATATTAAACCACTTAATGTGACAGAGAAGGGAGAATGCAGCAATTCCTCTAATGTCCTTAGTGCTTCTGTGTCATAGGTAATCTTATTTTTGTTTTACTAATGCACTGGTATTGGTTCTCTTCATTTATTTACGTTAACATAAATTTTCAACCATGTTTGAGAAGTGCAGCTTATGCTGGAAATGGTCCTTGTACAACCACACCATTCTGTTGTAGGTGTGACAGGCCCATACAAAGGAGGCATCAAACATAGGGAGCCTAAATGACATTTTACTGCCCAAACAGCAAGGCCCTGGTGACAGCAATGGGTGTGGAAGGCAGAATGCCTTAGTGCCTGTTTCATATTTTGAGGGGCATATATACAAATTTCATTATCTCGGACAGGCTCTGGAAATTCCCTGTTTTTCATTGTCATGCATCTAGGTTTGGATTCTTGGTCCATTATTCTGCATTGGACCAGCCATTTTTTGGTGGGAAAAATAACAACTCTCATATATATGTACTGAATGATGTTATTTGATTAAACAGGGAGAACTGGGAAGCAGTAAAACATATTTCAACTCGTGTGTCTTGGGCAAGTGAACAGACACTTCCTCCCACAGAGCTGCCTCAGGCAGCATTTTTGATGCAGTGTTCCTGCAGAATGAAGGCACCAACTAATGCCTGAAGTCCATCTCTCTTTTCTTTCCTGCACATATTACAGGCAGAGACAGATGGAAACTTGAAATTGCTGGCCTCAGCTCCTGGATCATGTTGGCATCTTTTGCTTCTTAGGGGGCAGCTGCATTCTGCAAAACAGCACCATGCACGTATCTTGATATGTAACCCTAGAAGAGACCTTCTAAATATAAGTGGGGGTTCTTTGCTACCGTGTGAAGGGAGTCAGCCGGACACTTAAACAACATGTGGTGTGAGCTTCATAGGATTGCACGGCAAAAAAAAAAAATCAAAGGGACAATATGAAATTAAATTCTTAGTGTGCCTCCCTGCAGGCACACCCAGGAGTTTACAGCTTGTGACTTGAAGATCAGCACTGGCTCTTCGATTTATGTGGTTGCAACCAGGATCCATAAGCAGTGAGGTTCCAGAAGTTGTTGTTTTGTACCTGTATCTTTGTTTATGGGCTCACAGTGTGACCTGTGTTCTGCCTTTCAGCCCGGAGATAGGTTGTATCTGATTGCTGCCCCAGTGTCCATCACTCCCAGCTTCAGTCCAGGTGCATCTGCTGGAACAGTGTGCAAGCATCTCTTCTAGGCTCGTTCCCCTACCAGAGCCTAACTCGGTCTGCCCGTTATTTAAGATGGATTTTGCTACTGATTTGCCTCAGTAGGGGGAGAGACAGGGTCATCTACCCAGTTAGTTTTCACTTTGTGTGATTGTGTGTGCACATGTACTAGATGAGGCATTTAAAGGACTAGATTCCCCAAGGCATTCTTGAATAGATGTGGAACCTACCCTGACTTTGGAGGAGATACCTCCACGCAGAGTCAGAGCCCCCAGCAGGCACAGGCTTCTGGCTGGCTTTAACCCTTCAGGCTTAAATGTTGGTTCCCTCTTGTAATCCTCCCATCTCCAACCTCATTTTTAACTAGCAGGTCTGGGAAGGTGTGCAGTGTTGGAGTAGGGAAGGGATGCAGTGGTTTGGGAGGGATTTTTGTGTGCGCTCCCAATTTTCCATCTCCCAGGCACAACGGCATGTTCTGCACGCACAGCCAAGTGTGTGCAATGTCCCTGAAATGTGAGTGAGCCTTTAAGGAGGCTGCCTGACTTCCTCTGCAGCATTCCCTGGCAGCCTGGCAAAGTGGGCTAAATTCAGAAGTGACCTAGAAGGAGGAGGGGGCCAGTGTAAAAATGGAGGAACAAACCTGGAACCCCAAGGTAAAATGGAATATCATAATAAGGAATTTAACCAGAAGGTTTCTGCAGTTAAATTTATCCTGTCTTGAACTCCAGGGTAAGTTCTGCTGCTGCTCCTACCTAGCTCACTCTCCACGGCACAGAAGCTACAAGAAGCACTTGCTCATGTGTCCCGTAAAATGTGATTGATGGCACGTCTGAATTTGATCCACCAGCTCATGTCTGAGGATGGCTCCTCTGGGTTTGTCATATCTCACTGTAGGGCTGAGTCAGCTTTCACTTCACTTGCAGAGACTTCTCTCTGGCTAAGTAAGCTTGGATCATGGCAAGGAAAAAGAACTTTGCCAGATATCAACTGATTCTTCAGGACTTTAAACCGCATGGTATGAGGCTTTAGGGCACTGCATTTCTTTTTTGACATCTACTCGGAGGTAAGAGAAGGGGAAACTCCACTGAAATTAAGGGGTGCACACCAGAGCAGGCTGTGTGGTTGCAGTGAGCCATGACAGCCTTTTCTTCACATTTCAACCAGTGTTCAGTGAGGGCTTAACTGCTTTTTGATTTTAATCAACTGCAGGAGATAATCCCAACAGTGAAAAGGAGAGATTCTGGCCTAAAGCACAGTGATTGGTGAGTGCCATCCCTCACTTTTGTGCCTGAAGGGTCTGTAAGGCCGTTCGTCACCCCATCTAATCCAAGATATGCATTCCCCTAATACAGATCTCTCCTGACCTCAGATCCTCTTTGGTCCTTACTCTCTTTTAAAATGAGTCAGCTGATGAAGAAAGATGGTAAGTGATATCTCCAAGGGGGTAGAATGACTCAGCAGTAACGATGTCACTTCACTTGACCTCTCAGCCCGTACAGCACCAAAAGTGCTCCATAATGATTGTCAGAACCTTCACCAGGTCTGCTGAATCTCGTCCTCTTACAAGCCAAGAACCAAATTGCCTTAAAATTAATTTCTGAATAAGATGCTCTGTGTAAGATTTAATAGTCAGGCCAGGTCTAGTTCATGTTCACTGAAGAAGGTAGGTGTGAGTGAGGGGAAAAGGAGCTGAGCTTTGCTTGTGGCTCCTGTCATGGTAACTAACAGAGACCACGTGGCTCTTCGTATTCTGCAGGTGTTTTACAAGCATCTGCTTTTAAAAACCCACATGGCTCTAGGAGGTGTTGTAGCACAGTCATGACACCAGATAAAGCATTTAATCTATTAGTTTTATCTTGATTTATGGGCTGTGAACAGTTCAAACATGGACTGTGCTTTTTTTTTTTTAAGGGAATTTTTTATTCAGAATTACTCAGTTACATTTTCCCCCTGATCCTTTTACCCCCCTATGTTGGGAGTGCTTAGTGAGGGCTAAGCCTGAGTAGCCTGTTGCTGTGTCTGCCATCTGAGAGATATGGCATTTCAGAAAACTAGAGAGTTGTCATGATAAATTATTTCAATGGCAAGTGACACTCTGACATTCTCACTAGGGAAGTTAACAAGGAGCCTCATCTGTGACACATATGGAAGTCCTGATGGAAAAATGTGAACCATCTTCCCATCTGTTTCATCCTCATCTAGAAGAGAAGGAAGGTTAAGACAGGTATGTAAAGGGGCAGAGGTAGAAAAGATATTTTGTAGTCTTCCTTTGGAATGTAGAGGCTGGCCCTGGAGGGAGTAGAAGAGGTGAAGTTTTTATGCCTTTCAGGCTGGAAAGCATGGATGGAGGCAAAAAGTCACAGGTGCTGTTAAAGGGAGAAGCAAAACTCCAGGGTTCCAGAAATTCAGTGGGTGGATGAGCTCTGCCAGGGCCTTGTGACATGTCTTTACCTAATCTCTTGCTTCCCACATCTCCTGCATTAACAGCTGTGAGGGAATTGGGCTCCCACTCAAGCTGATGGGAGAAAACAGCACCCCAGTGAATGTGAGGACTGTGCCTGCAGACGTGCCCCTGAGGAGGCAGGGGATGAATTAGTTTTCACGGTGTAATTTCATCCCGCCCTCAATATTCACGGGGACCAGCACCTCACAAAATGAGTTATGTGCTGATTGCTGCAGGACTGTGCTACACCCACCAGTCACAGCGAGGGAAGACAAGAATCGGGGTTGAAAATGAAGCAGTCATGGGGAAAAGGGGGAGGAGAAGCCAGCAAGAGGCTGAGATACCTGTGGACAGGACAGAGGCCGTGGACACAGGCGACTCCCAAAGGTTTTGGCACTTAGCACAACACAGATCCATCACCATGTAGGGAGGAACCACCACATTTTAATATCAGACTTTAAACTGAATAATGCTTGTAACCTACCACAGACTGGTTACCACAGCCTCATGAGCTATTAGCAGTCCTTACCCTGCAGTTTATTACCTCTCTCTGGTTTTTAGAAGTATCAATAACTATTGCAAAGAAGTAAGGGCAGGCCCCAAGTGAAGGTACTGTTGCCTGCAACGGGTCTACCTGGCTGTTGTGCAGATCATCACAATGGGCAAGAGATGGAGCCCTGCACTGCAGACACAGCCAGCACACACAGAGGTGTGTGCACTGGTACTGGCCAAAAGAAGAACTTGGGGAGAACACAAGGATTGAGTTTGGAGACCAGGAATTTAGGAGCACTGAGCTGTGTGAAATACCCAAATAAGAGCAGCTGCATTTTATATCAGGGAGCTGTTCTGCAGGGGCTGAGGAAGAGCTGCCTGTACATGTTGCCCTCGCACCCCTCTGGCAGGTTATCCCCTGCCTGGGGTGTTGGACACGCCAAAGACAGACGAGGAGCAGCTGTTCCTCAAAACACCCGGTGGGAGCCAGCCCTGGGCCTGCCGTGGGGCACAGCAAATCTGTCTGTCCCGACAGAATTCTTCCCACAGTGTAACAGCATTCCACCGGGACACAGTTTGACTTGGTGGGAATCCTTCTGCCTGTTTGCAGGTTGCTTCTGCTGGTTATTAAGAAAAAGCAGCTTCAGTAGCTGTGATGCAGGGCATGTGCACTGCTCAGGTTTATGGGCTGCTCAGGGAGGTGGCGGAGTAACCATCCCTGGAGGTTTTGGAGAAGAGCGTGGATGTGGCATCAGTGCCATGGTCTGGGTGACAAGGTGGTGTGGGGTCAGAGGTTGGACTTGATGATCTCAGCGGTCTTCTCCAACCTGGTTGATGCTGTGTTAGAAAAGTAGAAGAAAGACAGCGACAGCTGATGAAGAGCAAAGGGTAAAACGAGACGGTGTGATTGGGAATTCTTAGAGAAATATACAAGTGTTATTTCATATGGGAAACATTCATCAGTTAAGGGCTCAGACTCCACCAGCGCTTCCTCGCGGGCCAATGGTCCCAGCGCGCCCTGACCGCGGGGCTCAGCGCCCATTCAGGCGCTGAGGGGACACGCGATTCCCCCGCGGATCCACAACGCTCCTTGGAGAGAGCAGCCGTCCCCTGGCACCGGGATGGAGCTGGGGGCGGAGCAGCACCGGAACCCCCGCGCCGGGCTCGGTTCCCGGCGGCCGCGGGCCGGGCCGGGCGGAAGCGGAAGGGCCGCGGCGGGAGCGGCGGGCGGTGGGTGCGGGGCCCGCGGGGCCGGCGCGGGGGGTTCCGGGGGGGGGACCCGGGCTGGGCTGTGGCGACCCTGCCCCGGGGCTGCCGGGCCGGGCTGTGCCGCCCCCGGCGGGGCCGGGTGCCTGCGGGAGCCGCGCCGCGTGGGCTGCCCGAGGGGACGTGCCACGCTCATCCATGTGGGGCGGGAGGAAGGGCTGGGAATCGGGGGCGTTCTGCCTCTCCCGGTGGAAAGCGGGGACCGGAGGCAGCAGCTGTTCACTCCCCGGGACAGTAGTCACGGCCCCGAGGCTGCCAGAGCTCAGGGAGCTCACGTTCCAACGCTCTTGGAACATGGTGGGATTGTGGGGTGTGCAGGGCCCGGGGTTTGACTCGATGAGCCTGGTGGGTCCTTCTAACTCAGCGTATTCTGTGTTTAGAGCCCCTCCCAGACACCCGAGATAACGTTATTGTGGTGAAGTCACGGTTTTGTTTGGCTGGTTTCGAGGCGTTCTGACAGAAAGTTCTACTGATGTTTCGGCTGGTGTGGTGGGGCGTTGTGTGCAGGGTGTGCAGAGGGCAGAGAACAAGCCCCTGGCTTGGGAAGACACAACACTTTTGTGCTGCTGACAGAGACCGGCTTGGCCACCTTCTAGAGTGAGCCTGGCAGAGGTGCGCTGGTATTGAGTTGTAGCACATTATGGAGAGTAGTTAAAATTGCCACTTAGTGTCTTTGTCCTGAGTGTGGGATCTTCAACTCAGAAACACAGCCCAAGCCCACTGATGAGTTTGCTCTCCTGCCTGCTGGTGTTCTGGCTTCGAAAGTAACCTGTGTTAACCTGGCTTTTCCTGCTCTTTTAGATCCTTGGAAATGGGGAACACTAGCAGCGAGCGGGCGGGGCTAGAGCGTCATGGGCACAAAGGAGCCCGAGGGGACGGCGCAGGAGGAGCCACCAAGGAGGGGGACCGGCCAAAGATCCTCATGGACAGCCCTGAGGATGCAGACTTGTTCCACCCAGAGGAAATGAAGGTGATTTGTTCTTGTCTTTCAGCGTTACTGGCTTGGCGCTGCTGCCAGTTGTGGGGCTGTTTGTTACCAACCTGCAGTGATTTTGTTGTTGAGTTTACACCAAACGGACCATCCCCCTTGCTTCCCATGCCAAGGAGAGAGAGGGCACTGATAAGGAGTGTAATGGCATGGTTTCCAGCAAGAATTGAGTGTAGAAAAACTGAAATGTAGCTGGCTCAAAGCTCGAAGGACAGTGCCCCAGCTTCCTTTGAATCCTTAAGGCCTTTGCAGTTACCAGTGACATTTTACCTGTTTATTCTTTTCCATATCAAAAGATCTGTAATTTTTTTTACTCAGTGTTAGGTGGGTTGTTAGAAGTGTCTCGCTGCATATCATGTTTCATAAGAACATCTAACAGAAAATTACACTTAGATTTTGGCTGTTGAACAGAACTGTTTCCTACAGGCAGCTCGTGGTCTTTCTGCCAGCTCTAATTCTGTGCCTGCAATATTTGTACAATCTAAATGCTTCATAAGTATTTCTCCTTAATTTTCTTCCTCTTCTTATATCTGTGTATTTTGAAAGCTTTGGTGATCTCAAGGAGTTTCTTTTTAGTCTAATTGGGGCTGGAGGCAGTGGCATTGTTTTGCCTTCCACTCTTTCTGCAAATTTGGAAGGCTTTAGCATCTTTGCAGAATTGTGCAAATGAATTTGTGAACTGCATCTAGAAATGCAGTTTATATTCTCCATCTGACAAAAACTAGTTGTAGAACTTTTACCTTAGAGAATTATGCCTGAGGGCAAAAAAAGCCTTCAGTACAACACAGGTTGTCTAAGTGTTCCAGGAAAGAATTCCTTCTGATTCAGACGTTGTTTTTGCAGGCTCCATTGGAGAAAGAGGAATTTCTGGCTTGGCAGCAGGACCTGGAGGTGAACGATAAAACCCCCACTCAAGCTCGGCCCACGGTGTTTCGCTGGACTGGAGGAGGGAAAGAAGTTTATTTGTCAGGGTCCTTCAACAACTGGAGCAAGATTCCTCTGACAAGGAGGTAACAAACTGCTGCTGCAGTGGTGCTCCCCAGGGACTGGGAGAGCTCAGTGCTGTGAGAAAGGTGGTCAGTGGATAGATGGGGATTGTGCTTGGATTTACTGCTCCTTAAGCCTGTGATAAGAACCTGCCTTTTTGATTCTCGGGTGGCACAGGAGGGAAGTTCAGCTGTGTGTCAGTTTTAAAGGAGTGATTTGTTCACTGGGCACCACACAGGAAAGACCTAGACCAGTCCCTGTTGTGCAGTATGTGCTTGGGGTGGGGAAGGGAAAGCTGGTTCTAAGCACATTGTCTCTGATGACACCTGTATGTCCTTGCCATATCAGTGGCTTTTTTTCAGCTCAAAGGGTCCAGGAAACTCTGAGCCTGGGACACTGCACAAATGAGAGAATAAATCCATATTAAAGTCCCAACTGCTTCTTCCTGCCAGAGAGCTCTGGAGCTCTGCTTCTTCAGTACCTGAATAAGTATTTCATTTACACCAATGTGGTTTTTTTTCAAAAATTTAAAACTTAATGTATGGCAGAGAATCTGAGTTTTAACCATTGATCTGAGCCCTGTTGTCTGTCAACAATGACATATCCATGAAAGACTGATCTACCAGGTCCTGGTGTGTCTTATCTCAGTGAGTGGCTGCCTGCACTGTCATTGGTGCAGAAGGGTCTTAATTTCTAAGGAAACTTGAGGGAGGAGCACTGTGGCCTGATAAAATGGGATGGGAGGATTGTTCTGTGCATGTGAAATAAATTATTGAGAGAGGAGCTGGAAGGAAGGCCAGTGGAACATCAGTATTGCTGTCATACTCTTAAGTGGAAAGCCTGGGAGACAGGAAATGGTGAAATGAATATGGAAGAAGGATAAAAATATCTCTTTATCAAAAAGAAAAAAAAAAGACAGGTTTGTCTGCTTCTGTTGTCAGATTATGCATTCTGGGAAATGGGGTGTTTATACCTCTTTAGAGACTGGATAAAATCACATTACTGAACCCAGTACACTCAAGTAGGAGAGCTTGTTATTCCAAACTGAAATTTCCCGTCCAGCTCTGTGGTGGGATGCTTGCACTCCATACCTGAGCAGAAGGGAAGTGGCATTAACTGTTTCTCAGCTTTCTGAGATGCTGGTAAAGCCTTCTGAAGACTCAGGAAGTTCACAGCACAGGAGTAGATTGCCAAGGAGCAGCTCTTCAGCCCCAGAGTAACTCAGAAGTATCGAGTTACTGCTTTTATCCAGTCATTGTTCATGTATTTCATAAGCATTTGGGAAATGCAATTTATGATGGCAAATACTGAAAGGGAAGGAAATAGGAGAAAGCTGATCTTGTTCCATCAGCAGGAGTCTCACAGATAAAATGAGGTCTCATGTACTATCAAGTAATGTGAAGATGTGAGGGTGACTTTACAAAAGCTCAGTGCCAGTTACTTGATGTCAGGAGTGTGGGGGAACTTACTGTCACTGAGGAAATTATCATTAATGATAATTGATTCTTTACCTTTGGATTGCAGCAGAGATTCTCTTAGATGTGGCACTGCCTTTTTAAGGTTTTGCACGTTACGGAGGCTTGTGCTCTGTGTCACGTTGTGTGTCACAGTTTATAGACCCGTGTACTTTTCAGAGCCTTTCAGGGCTGATTGTTTGTCTTAAATTCCAGTCACAATAACTTTGTGGCAATCCTGGACCTTCCAGAAGGAGAGCACCAGTACAAGTTCTTTGTGGATGGGCAGTGGACACATGATCCTGCAGAGGTAATGTTTGCTTTGAGTCACTCTTTATTGATTGATGCACCTGAGGATGAGAAACTGGCTGGTTTCTCTCCCAAGAGCTGCTCCTTTCAGAGAGAAGGCATCAGTTAACAGCAGAAACTGGCTGTTCAAGCTGGTGAGAGAGAGGTTTCTGATCCCAGCTGAACTAGTGGCAGCATCAGACTGAACCACAGAAGGCAAGAGATATAACAAAAGAGGGACAGGATCTCTTGGCCACTGGTTTATAAGCGATGCCAAGCTTTTCTTGCCTAGTGCCAAACTGCCTTTTAGAGCACTGTAGCATTGCTGACAGCCCAGGTCTCGCTGTGCTGCACTGGCTGGCTGTGCCAGGATGTTGCTGTTGCTGCTCTAGTAGTCCAGTAATTGTGCCAAAATCTACCAGGCCTGTTCTTCCTCCTGTGCTATAAAATGAACTTTGACCCCAGCCACCCAGCAGTCCCCACCTGCTTCAGAAGTCTGCATTCACACCTGCTGGTTCCTTCTTGCTGTCTTGGCAAACCTCACAGAATTTACCTTACAGTACATTCAGCTCTTGGAACCCCCTGCCTTGGACTCCAGCCGTAGCTTTGTAGCAAACCAGCAGTACCAGCCATGCTGCATCCTACATCAGGCCCTGCAGGTCTGAGCCTGGCTCCATAAGCCCTGCAGAGCTGGAAGTGAAGCTTAGCTCCTGGTGTCACTGGTAGCTTCAGCCCAGACCTGACCCTCTCCTTGTCTGTAGCCCAAGAATTGACCAAGTGCTGTGGGCCTGGCAGGTTGAATGGGCATTTTTCCCTCCCAGTCCTTAATCCTGAATTTGCTCTTAACGTAAAACTAACTGAGCTCTTTTCATATCTGGTTCCATCATATTTTAAAAGCAATATATCTCATCCTTGGTAATGCTGGTCATGTAGTTTTGAGAATCCAATAGTCCCACAAGCTTTTTTTAATTCTGATTTTTGTATCTTATCTCTTCCCAGCCAGTAGTAACCAGCCAGCTGGGTACTGTCAACAACATCATCCAGGTGAAGAAAACTGACTTTGAAGTATTTGATGCTTTGATGGTGGACTCCCAGAAATGTTCAGACATGTCTGGTATGAGCTTACTGGTAATTTTATGTCACACTTTTTTAGAGCTGTTAAAAATTTCATTTTCCTTTTTATCTGGAGTTAAAGCTCCAGTACAGATTAATCCACACTTTTGTCAGGCCTCGTGGATGTGAGCAGGAATCACAAATCACAAAGGAGGAATGTGGAATGCACAGAGGGAGCCTCTGACAGCAACACAGGGCACTGTGGATCTGATGAGGAGGGGGTCATGGGTGCTTAATACCTGTTTCTTTGCCCCTGCAATGTGCAGTGGCTGGTTTTGGGGCACTCATTGGTGGATCAGTCTCTGCTTTACCACATTAAACCAATGCTGACAGCCTACATTGCTCCTAATTCCATCTTCCTCTGCTAAGGAAATGGTTGAGGGGGTCAGAAGTTGCACATTAAGAGGTAGAAATTAGGTGCATTTAGCACTGCTAACACAGGCTCGGGAATGTATCATATTCTCACAGTGTAATAAAAATTATCTGTATCTTAGAATAATACAAACATTTTTTTTGTCTTAAGTTTCATATTCTAGTGTAACAGAAGAGAGGTAGAATTTAGCTTGAGCCATGTCTGAGCTCAGCCTTGCCACCTGTTTGTTACAGAGCTCTGTAGGGATGGAGACCATGACTGAAGCAGTACCTCACATCCTCCTTTGAGCCCGAGGCAGGAGGTGTGTTTGGTTGTTTTTTTTCCCTGGACAAACCCTTTTTGGAGGAAGTGTTATTTGTGAGACAAAGCCAGGAGGAGATTCCAGTAGGTGCCTTCCCCCCATGTGCTGTAACAGCATTTCCTTGGACTGGTTTAGGCTCTGAAGAGCTCTTTCCATAACCCTGTCTCTGTACAGGAGTAGCAGTTTCCTTTCACAGGTACATCGTGTTTTTGTGCTTCCCTCAGAGGTAACACAGAGCAGCCTGTGCACTATAGAATGTTTGCTGGAGAAGTGCTGGGCAGAGATGACAGAGGAGTTCTGGAGTGCAGTCAGGCCCTCAGAACTCTGCTGCCCAAATCCTCAGCTTGTTTCAAGTCAGACTTTGGCATCTTAAATCTCCTCTTGGGCAGTGACTGATCCTCTGGCACCACACCAGTGGCTGCAGTTGTTGTACTTAGGTGCCATTGATTTCTTTTGGCCACATGTACCTCTAAAGAACAGATATTCTTACAGACTATTTAAGATTAAATATTTACCATCTCTCTGGCAGAGCTGTCAAGTTCACCCCCAGGACCATATCACCAGGAGCCCTACGTCTGCAAGGCAGAGGAGCGCTTTAAGTCACCACCTATTCTCCCCCCACACCTGTTGCAGGTCATCCTGAACAAGGACACAGGCATTTCTGTGAGTACTTTAGCTTGTTTTGCTGAATAATGGCCTTGAGAGTGGAAACAGATGGGGAGAAAATCTGGGAACAGACAGGAGACAGCTTAGGAAAAACCTTAGGATAGTTGCCACATTGGCAAGTTTTTTATTATGTATGTCCAGATGGATTCATCTGAAGTAAATTTATTTTTCTACTTGACTCTCTTCAAAATTGAGAACTAGATTGCTGTTTTTCTCCCAAAACCTTAATCTTCTGAACTGTTAAGAAGCCAGAAGCACATAAGAGGTAGTTGCTGTTTGTTTCATGGTCATGGTGAGGATGAAGAGGGTTTCACCCAGAGGGGTCTTAGGTTGTTCTGAAGCAGTGACTGTGTTTGTGGTGGACTCAGGGTAAGTAGCAGTGACATACTGGGGGTATGGCTGGTTACAGACAGTGTTTGTCACCCATCAGCTGTGGTGAGTGAACTGTGAGTTCTGTTATTTTCACACTGTCTCCCTTTCTCTTCTTCCCAGTGCGATCCCGCTCTGCTCCCTGAGCCCAACCACGTCATGTTGAACCACCTCTACGCGCTTTCCATCAAGGTGAGAGGCCTGGGCATGTTCCCCACGTGGGCAGATTTAGTTATCCATGTCACATGCTCACTTGTTTTCCATCTCCTGTAGGATGGAGTGATGGTGCTCAGTGCTACACATCGTTACAAGAAGAAATACGTGACTACTTTGCTGTACAAGCCAATATGAGCATCGTAGTTGTTTGTGACCAATTGTTCTGGGCCAGTGCAGTCTCAGAAAAAAATGCTTCACTTAACCAAACATACTTCTGCTCTGTGCTGTAGCAAATGAACTCTGATTTCATATTGTTTCTGAGACTTCCAGGTTCTCCTGTATTTGCCTTATTTTCCTAGTACCACCTTGGAAGTTCTTGGAAATGGCAGCTTCATGGCAACTAGGCAGGTGGCAAAGGTGTCAGTGCCCACTGTCAGCTCAGTTAAAAAACCACCAGTTTAATTAGGCTGCAAAATGTGAGGGCAGCAACAGATCAAAGAGCTTTAGCAGCGAGGCAGGCTCTGAGTCTGTCAGCCCAAAGTCTAGAAAGTTCAGGATTCTTGTGGAATCTGATTTGAGCAAAACACTCAGCAAAAGCAAGCTTATTACTGCTTCCATAACTCATCAAACACAATCATTTCAGTAGCAAGTTCCAAACTTGCATGGCTGAAGTAAGTGTGAATATTGATGATCTGTTTTTTGTAGCAGCCTTTTCTGGGCAAAATCAGCAACATAATCACCTACAAACTCGTTATTATTTTACGGTAGACTGGGGTGCACGGTTTCTACTGTGAATAGCTCTGTAGTTTTTCTCTTCAGGAGAACTGAAATACTTTTCCCCTGTGGAATTTCTGGTAAAGACAATTGTTTTTAATGGCTGGATTTTTCTGTAAATCGTCAATGTGTCTTGGCAGTAATCTGCTTTTTGAAACCGGTTTCTCTTGCTGTCACTGATGAGGACTTCCTTAAGCTGGCATAGGTATCTGTAAGGAAATGGATGGATTGTTTAGGAATTAGTTCCTCAGTAAGAGCCTGAAGGTAACTGTAAGTGTCCTGTGTCCCAGTGGCCAAACTTGTCCCTTGGTGTCTGCAGTTGCAGCGTGTTGGCTGCAGCAGCACCGCAGCCCTCTGTGCCAGCGCTGGAGCTGGGCAATTTTTTATTCTGTTTCTGTTTTCTCAGTGATCATAGTAATGCCAGGCTGCCTGTACTTGATACAGCCTGTTTTATCCCAAAACAAATGCAACATTAATGCAAACCTGCTGCCAGTGTGCCCCAGGCCCACCTGGGATGGGCCCTGCTGGGCCCTTCCCTCAGCTTGTGTTGGTGCCTGGGGCACCGTGACTGTGCCAATGATAACCAGCCCCGTCCCACTGTGGGGGAGAGCACCCTGCACAGATCTGTGAGGAGTCTGAGTGGGGCCAGAGCTGCAGCAGAGTGGACCAGCCACAGCAGGAGGCTGGTTTGCCATCCTGGGGTCTGTTCACCAGCCTTGTTGCAATATCTCCAGTAGCCGAGTTAGACCTGGGTCCAGTGCAATGGTTTTCTCTGAAAACTCTTTTCTTCATTCTGTGCTATGGATAGTATTTGGTATTCTGAACTACAGAATTGCTTTTGTTTTCAGCCTCTTTAGAAACAAATAAAACATTTTCCAGAGAAGTGGGTGACTTGCTTTGTTATTACCCTTCCCATCTTTGGTAACCTTGCCTTCCATGAGTTGTTATTTTTTTATAACCTGTGATTGCCTGGTTGCAGTTTTATGCCTCAGTGGGTTGTGCAAGCTTTTCATTCAGAGATGCAGCTTGAAACACTTTCTCCATTTGCACTTAGTGAAGACAGAGGTGTTGGTGTTTATTTGTGATGTAGGGGAACTTTTTCAGCTGTGTTCACAGAAAGTGGCTGTGAGAATGTATTGGCAGAGAGAAGTCCTGCAGGGAGGCCTCTTAAATGCTTTCAGTGCCTGCAGGGAAATGATAGCACAAGTTTCTTATTTGAGTGACCCTGAACTAATTTTTTTTCTCTAGAAGAGAAGCTTAGCAGTAGCTTAATAAGTTTTGATTGGTTTTTCTTTTTTTTTTTCTAGTTGCAAAAGAAATTTTTCCCATGTCAGTGACTAAAGGAGCTGAAACCTTGAGACATGGAGAACAGAAAGGCAGGTGAAAGCATGCAAGACTGAAGTGTTTAGGGATTCAGGCTCATTAGTTCTGGCTAAACTTTGTGGATTTTTTCCAATTCCATATATGCATGACTCACTCCAGGCTCTTATCAGTGCTGGTGCGGTGGAACCACAGCATGGAACCAATTATTTTATAGAAAGCTTGTTGCTTTTTTTTTTTTTTTTTTTTAATTTTCATTTTTGCTTTGCAGTCTCTTGCCCTGTCTCAGCTGGCAGAGCACTGGGTACAGGGGCTGCAGCCACCATCAGCTTTTGCAGCCCCAAAAACGCTGTAGGGGGAACTCAGGGCCTAGGGTGGGGGGCCCAGGCTGTGTGACCAGCTGCTGCCCCACAGGAGTGATGATCCATCACCACTTCCACCCTTCCCTGCCCCTGGAATGAGTGAGCCCAGCTGCCCACAGGCCCCAGGGCCTCTCCAGCCAGGGGCACCAGGTGATGGAGGTGAGATGTTCCCTGGTACCTGTGGCCTCAACTGACATTCCCAGGAGCCACACCCCTCCTCAGGTAAGCCACAGCCCCCCTTTCTCTCCACCAGGAACATCTACAGGAGAGCAAATGAAGGAAGAGATAAAGGCTAATTTTATTTTTGGGTTTTTTGGGGGGATGGGTTTTGGGGTCTTTTCATTGGTTTTTGCTAGGTTGTTTTCTGCTTGATGGGTGAATGAATTAATCAGTCTGTGTTCCCTTATTGCAATGGGATGAATCAATTCCCTCCAAAGGCAAAAGCTGGATCAAGAGTTGGATTTATTAGCTCACATTCCCCACCCACAGCTCACAGTCTGTGCTATGTTTATTCTTGGCTGTTGCTAGGAGAGCACATTTTTTAAGGTAGGTGCAGAGACTTGTTACAGTCACTCTTGGGGACTCTGGAGTAAACCAGTACAGAAATAACAAGAGTTCCCTGCCCTCCCCGACCCCATGAATTTCAGCACAGCCTGTGGGGGTCCAGCTGACACGGATTTGTGCAGGGTTTTTGGGAATCAAAAGGCTCAATAAATAATAATTTTTTTTTTACTCCACCAGTTTCTGGATTAGTTTAGTTTTGTTACAATTCGGATCATGCATCATAGGACTGCAACAATGAGCTTTAAATAAGTATTCTTTGTGCACAGTAAAAGAAATAAAGGAACATTGAACAAGTCAGCATTTCATCATATACATCATAGTAGGCACAATAGATAAATCAAGCAGCTTGGGGTTTATGTAGAGCATTTTTCATGGAGAATGTCATGTAGACCAAAACGTAAGAGGAGCCATTGGTAACCCACCCCCACAGCCTCCAACAAGCCCTTTGTCAGGGCTGAGGGGGTGGGTATGTGCACAGAACCAAAAACACTGAACAGTAGGAGGACAAATTAAGTTACTGTAGGCAGCAGTGTGAATATTAAAAACCTCTTCCTGTGAAAGAATACTTCAGACCCTGTAAAAACTGGTTCAGTTAAAAATAGATGTTATTTACATTTAAGTCTGATCTAGCAAGTTTTCCCAGCAGGTGTAAGTTGAGCTGTACAGTAACTCTGCAGGTTGTACTCAATCTGACTGGATTTGTGAATGGTCTTTTTTTTTTTAAAGTTGCAGCTACTAGGCCTTAAAGCACCAGCATGTTACAGCAGTGGGATGAGGAACTGTCTCTGTCCACTTTGCTACCAGGACGGTGCTGGGATAAATCCCAAACCTGACATTAGATCACACTATTGTTAATTAAGATGGTTTTTTCCAGCTCAAGATGCATGGGGTCATTTACCAGGACAAGACTGTTTTCCCAGATACTCACACATGTTTTACCTCTCCCCCTCTCACTGGTGAAGCACATGAGGGCAGGATTTAGCTGTAGGTGTTTGCAGCTGACTGCTGCTCTAGTAAAGGACTTGGATAAATCCACCTGTTGTAGTTCATGTGAACATGCTTGGGGTTGGTGAAGCCACTTACAACTACTTGTTCAGGGAATGATGAGTATTAAATGCTAAATATTGCCAGGGTTAGGTCTCAGGTCAGCTGTGACACCCGTGGATTCCCCAGCCCCAGGACTGGGAGGGGGCAGGATGGGCAGAGGGACTCCAGGGAGAAGGAAGCCGTCATTTCACCATGCCAGTCAAGATAGTTATTTGTTTTATTTGGTTATTGTTCAACAACAAAGTTCAATACTTTCCAGGTGGAGCTTTGAACTGGCCCTCTGGTTCCCTCCCTTGTCAATAATAAAAAGGTAATGAAGAAAAATCCTGTACTTTTAGAGACCTAAAACCTCATTTATGCTAACAAGCTTCAATTGCAATTTAATGTTACAATATTTCTTCATGGGAGCGAGGAGGACTGAGCTGAGGGCCCTCCAGTGTCTGAAGATGGCTGTCCACAACCACCAGTAAAACAAAAAGCTAGTGTTGAAAAACGCACAGTTTACAATAAAAAAGTAGAAACCAATTCAATTCCCTTTTGTTACGAATATAAAGATTCTTGTAAATATGTACAGTCCTTTGAGCTATTTCTATAGCAGGAAGCATTTCACGAACAAGACACAAGATATACACTTTCAGGACTCAACAAGCCCATTTCTGAGGTCTTGAAGATCTTCCATGAGATGCAAAGATTTAAAGACTGATCTCTGTGACCTTTCAAAATATTCAGACCAGGAGACAAAAACTTTCAGCAAGTTTCCTGCCAAATCATCTGATTGAAAATAACCCAACAGACAAGAGAACTGAATACAATATCCATGAAACTCGCCAAAGGACACTGACAAGGCATTGGAATTTCGATGGGTTTCTAGAACAGGTTAGCACAGGCTTGCAAGGGACTAGCAGAAGTTTTAAGTGTGACGCCAAGGGAAGATTGGATGCAGTTTTGCTCTTTCCAGTTGTAAAGAACATGGTTGTTCACTTAGGATGTTGCTATTGCAGAGGGAATGGTCAAAAACCTGCTTTGAAAATCATTTGCTCTCTGCTTCATGTTCACAGCAAAAGAGAATAGGAAGCAATAAAAGGCTCGAGGTCGGACAGGCGGCAGTGAAGGTGTGTCAGCACCTGCCAGAGCTGCTCCCTGTGAGTGTCCTGTGCCACCACACCGCATCTTATTGTAGGACAAGCTACAGCTCACGGGAGGAGCCAGCCCGGGCTGCTCCCTCTGGGAGCTGAAGCTGGCAGGACTCATTGCTGAAGGGACCGTGTCCAGTGCTGAGAGGAGAACACAGGTGTGACTGTAACTCTTGTCATAGAATAAGGCTTGTTAACTCTTCGTTGCCAAATTTCCAGAGTAACGGTTATTTTGCAGCGTAATCTAAAGGTTTCGGTTAATTTACAAGTGAGGTACAATACACTACTCAGCAAAGCAACCTAAAAGGAGAGAGCAGCCAGTGATGGTGCAGCAGCATGCAGTGAACTGTCATGCAGAAGACCTGGATAAAGTCTTACAACCCAGTAGCTTATAGGTAATGCACTTTGTCTCAGGGCTGGGCAGGGGGGTCGGTTAAAGCAGAGATCTTCCCTCCCCATCAGAGCTGCTCTAGAGCAATTTTAGTGAGAACAAAATAACTTTCAGAAGTGGCAGGTGAACATACTAATCAGAAGTAATTTTTTCTCGTGTTCTGTGGAGAACATCCAACCACAGCTCCTACTGAAAGACTCGCTCACCTTGGCCCTTCTGTTTCCAGGCCATCAGGGGCTCCCAGCACGTCTCAGAACTATGCCCAACTCTCTGGTAAGGAGTGCTAACCACAGTAACAACCTGGGGCGGGACACTAGTCCCATTTCCTTGATGATCTACGAGGGACTAAAGTGGATACAAAAAGTTCATGAACTGCTTGAAAGAGTAACAGTAGTACAAAGTGCAAAAACAGGAGTGCAGGAAAGTGCGGAGAAATCAACTGAGCTGTGAAGGATCTTCAGAAGCGCCACGGCTCCCGCTGCGGAGCGAGCTTTGGCCCAGGAATGCTGTTTGGGAACTGGGCAGCAGACAGATGGAGTGCATATACTCAGTATATTTCCTTTTTTTCCTGCAGGTCAAGATGAGTAACTTTGTCTAGCTGAGACTTACACTGAAGACTGGTCCCAGACCTGGCAGGGAAATAAAACCACAGTTACAAGTCACAGATGTTTCTCTCCCAGGCACGAGGTGCCAGCAGCAGAACATCACCTGCTGCTCCCATGGAGCCAGGACACAGTCCTGCCTCCTGCCAGGGGGCATCATCCATAAACACTGACAGGCAGGCACTGTCAGCACCACTGAGCACAGCAGGCCCAGACCTTAACCCCCTTCAGATCCTCTATCACTTGATTTCTGATAGTAAATTCACCTGTTCTAGAGTCAAGCAGCATTTGCAGTCACAGAACTAGCCCAGGGAAGATGGTCACAGGGCCAGGGAGTGACACCATGTGGGCTCTGTTCTAACAGAATTTGAGGAGCAGAGGGGTGAGATTTGATTTGCTCTTGTACTTCACAGTGCCACCAGCCCTTCTGCAGTACATACAAGCCTTGTCCTGAGAACAGAGAAGTCTCCAGGCTCCTGACTTACCTTATTGACTTGAGCAAGAGGAGTTCTGGCACCACTCACAGGCATCCTGCCTCGGCTGCTGTCCTCGAACAGTCGTCCCGGGGAGCGCTCCCTGCGGGTGCTCAGCAGCCGCCCTGGGGATTTCTCCCTCTCCAGAGGTCGCCCAGGGGACTTGTCCCTCCGCAGCTCCGTCCTGCCCTCGCGGTACCGGTGGGGTGTGCTTGGCTCCCGAGGGTGGCTGGGGCCTTCCGGGGGGCCCGGGCTGGAGGCGACGCGCTTGGTGATGTGCTCGTTGTAGGTGGGGGGGGCCTCTCTTGTTGGGGCTGCTGTCATTCAAAAACAAGGGACGGGAACAGCTGAGTGACAAAAACCTCTTATTACATTTTCTTTTGGCAAAAGTGTGACTTCCCCCCACAACACGCCCAGCAGCGCTCAGGTGAAAAGCCTCAGCATCAGCCCTCAGTGCAGAGATACTTTGGTAGCTGAGTATCCATCACATGAGCCACACTGGTCAAGTGCCTTTAAGGACTTGCTGATGTAAGTCAGGTGTATGGAATGGGCCAGAAAACGACACCTTTTCGCACTCTTCAGCCATACACTTCTCATATAAAAATGCACTCAAGTTTGATATATGCCTTTTCACACTCAGAATTTTCTGGGATGTTCAGGCCAGGTTGGGATGAGCTACAAGCCTCAATTTCTCTGTCTCCTGTGCACAGGGGCACTACCAGCCCCAGTATTTATTCACCTGTGTAAAGTATCACTGTTGTGCTGTATCACATCACAACTTCCCAACGCTGTTTCCCCAAGGCAGACTTTATTATTTGACAGGAAGGGGCTCTTGCTTTAGAGCTTGTTACAGCCAACCCATGTCTAGTGTCATATCAACAGCATCTGAGGTCACTAAGCTTCAAAGTCAGAGCTCGATCACAACATCAAAGTAAACCAGCAGAAGATCACAAAGCATTTGTGAAGATTATCCCCATCTTCCTAGAGAGATGAAGTTTTTTCCCTTCTGGGTTTTAAAACATCAGTGACTCTACTCCAGCATTACAGTAACAGGCTATCACCAGCCTCCTTCTCTAAGAACAGAACAAGGGAATCTGTTCCACCACATCAGGGGAAAAGGCATCGGGGTGAGGTTTCCTCGTGAGGGACTGTGACACCCTGATGTCACCGTACCTGCGTGTGGCAGAGGAGCCTCTGTGGTGCTGCTGCTGCTCGTTGTTGGTCTCCTTCACCAGATTGCCCTTACAGCAGATCACCCTTAACTTGTCCTGGTAGGAGGAGGCCAAGTAGATCGCTCCTGAGGAGATGGCAGGCCCAAGGTACCGTGGGTTTGGTATCTCCAAGTGGGCTCGTGCAGGAGTTCTGGGTAAAATTGCAGGAAAAGTCTTTACAATGGCAATGGTTGCCTTTTCCTGGCAAGTCCATATATTCTGCACCACAGGCTGTTCAAAGGGGTGAAAAGAGAACAACTTACCCTAGAGAAGCTCGTGCCTGAATCTCGATCACTTCAAGGGAATTGAAGTGGGTCACGAACAGATAGGGCTCCCTGTAGGCTGCAGGAGCAGCACAAAGATGGGGAAAAACACAAAATAAATTCTCTATTAAAAACTTCTAAACCACATCAGTGAGTACAAGAGAGCCTGACAGCCCTCTGGGAAAAGTGAGGAATACATTTTCTGTAATAAGACACAGACACTATCACTAAGGGGGGAGATGCAAGCTCAAAGAATTGTTGCTTTGAAACTGTGTCTCAAGGACTTTACTAACCAAAGTATCATGAAAGAGACATTAAAAACAGACTATTAACTGAACAAAATCCCATTAGGCAGCACGAAAAGCCTGAGGGAACCACAATGCCATCATATATTCTTGACTATTTCAGAAACTTGCAAGCATCATTAGAAATTGCACTAGCCAGTTCAGTCAGTGTCAGACTAGGAAAATTAAGGAAATGTAACTTTGGTTTAGTTTTCCTTAAATTGCTTATACTTCAGAAGGTTTTGTCATCTGGATGAGCTTAAATCGTGGGGAAATCTCCACAGTTTCTGGGAGAATTGGGAAAGCGTGAAGGAAACAGAAGTGCTGAGTGCAGAGTACACATCCCATGAGGATGCTTCAATAATTTCCATAATCCAAGTGACTGCCCCCCAACACCTACCAAAAGCCAAGGGCAAGCGGTTCCACTTCAGGTCGTCTGTCCTGCTGCGTCTTCCATAGGAATCCACAAAGACACCAAACTCTGCCAAGAAAAGTCATGTCATGTCATGAGCATGTGCCTGAATTTTATTCCCTTTTTTTTGAAGGGACAAAGGCAGTTGCCCCAGGCTTTTTATCAGGGACAAGGTGCAGGGATTATCTTGCACATCCTCGAGTGCCCTGAATTACTCCAATTGACATGGAATTGGTGAGGTGTAGGAGTACTGTCAGGCCAAAAGGTGCTGCAGCTCTGGGGCTCTCTGTACTCATTAAGGTAAGGTTATTATTCAATTTGCAGACTCCTACCATTAGTCACCCAGAATTACTGCTTTTGAAGACTTCCTGTGCATTGCCATGACACTATGCGAGAGGGCAACAAAAGCAGTTATACAAAAAAAAATAACACCCTCTCTTATTTCATCACAAGAAGGTTAAAAAGTCTCATCTGTCTGCACAGGAACCAGACAAAGCTCAGGTCTGAGAAGCCCTGAACATTTATCAGGATAATCAAACACTTGTTTGCACTTAACACTACTGGCTGCAGTCCTTCCTTCAGGCACAGTTTACGTGCAGCAACTGATCCACAGCAGGAAGAACTTTTAAGGCAGAAACAGGCTGCCCAAAATTCAGCAGCACTTCTGCAGCTCAGGTGCCAGAGTACAGGTACAGTGCAGCACCTGCACAGCCACCCACCACTTACCATGGAAACACAGCAGATACTCCTCCCTCTGCCCCGCTGGGTTCACTTGGATGATACTGACTGGAAAACTGTTGGTGGAAGCAGCAAACACAGCAGAGGCCAAAGTGTGGTCATTTTTATCCAGAAACTCTGAAAAGAGATTAGAAAAAAACACCTTGATTGGTACCAATGTTTTTTTCCTGAACTGTTTTAGAACAGCCCCACCAAAAGAATCTGTGGAGCCACTCGCGTTCCTCAGGAACTATCTCCTACCCTCCAGTGTGTACTGCTTCATCTCAATTTCATAGAACTTGTTGGTTCCAATGATGATGCTGTAAGTGGTCAAATGGATGCAGCTGCAAGGCTCCGAGGTTTCAATCTCCTGGAAAAGAGGACAGTATGGACAGATATTAGTTCCCTGTAGCAGTTTACAAATAATGCTTAGTCTGGAAGATTAAAAACTGCCACATATATCTTTATAAAGGAAGAGATGGCAACATCAAAGTCTCAAAAGCATATGGAAAAAAACTCTTGTTAGAAGAAAGATTTGTTTTGTTGGAAGTGATACTTGCTTGAATATAGACTTGCATATCAGCTCAGCTCCAGGTGATAACCCTGATATTATCCTCTTCCTTTTGGAAGAATTTTCTGTTTTGGAAACTGCAGCTCAGTTTTCTGGAGCAGTAGGGAGCAGCTCCCTGCTTACAGTAGGTGACAGCCATGCCAAGGACTGCCTGCCTGGACAGGGCTTGGAGACGTCATAAGACCAGGATTGAGCAGTTGGGGCTGTAAGACAGGCTTGTCACTGGGAAGTTTATCTGTCAGAACTGCCCCAGCTCCAGTGTAGCTGTGCTAGAACAATCACTTCCTAGCCTGGAAGTCACCAGGAATCAGGGCAGCTGCTGGAAAGGCAGACAAAAATGCCCACACAACTGCAGCAGGATTGACCCCAGTCAAGTCCCAAACTCTTTATAACCCATGGAGCAGAACTCTTGTCAGTAGGCACGTCCATTATCCTCCCAAGAGCAAGAATCAGCTCCCTAAAGCATCCTGGCTGTTAACACTCCAGAGATCAGCTTGATGGCTCCTTAAGGAAGACAAACATACACAATGTTCCTTCCTTCCTTCTTTGTACAACATTACACAGAGATGTTGTCCAAGACCTGCCTTGTGATTACACAGCTAGGATAGATCTGCAGGTTAGCCTGACACAACACACAGATGCCCAGATCTTCTGAGGACAAGATTCCTTGCATAATTCCTAGCTTATCTGGAAATTTAGTTGGCAGAAAAGAAGAGCATATTCTGGGCTTGCTGCCATCTTGTTAGGATCTAAATTCAGTTGTCTGGATTAGTGGAGATAAGGAAAACTTGCCTTCTAAAACACGCCTTTGCATGTTCCCTTGTCAAAGGACAGGGCTGTACATCCTCAGTGTTTCCTGCTGGCTCCTGCTCCATTGGGAGCAGGAGTTGGTATCAGCTACAATGCCTGTAGATGTTCCAGGTTTGCATTGTTTGTGCCAAGACATGTCTTTCCTCCTGAGAGGCCAGATCTGCATGACTGTGCCCACTGCTTCCCTCCAGCAGTGCCTATGTAGCACTCAGTGGGAATAACAGCCTCAATCAGGCTGTAAATTGAACCAGTGCCTTCAAAGCCACTTGCAGAACCTCACAGGGATGTGTAGTTTGACTGGAACATCCCTTAATTTGTGAATTGGAGAGGACATGAGTTTCTGGGTGCCAGCCTTTTATAAGGCTGTTTAATTTTGGGGTTTTCCTCTGGTTCTATATGAGCATATAAAATTTATTCCTGACATTCCATTGGAATGTGTTTGAGAGGAGCAGTGGGTCAGATGCTCTGAGTGTGATCTGCCTGCAGCTGGCTGAGGGGAGTTGCAGCAGTTCTGCTTTTCCTCCCTGCATGGCAGAGAGCAGCAGGACCTGTGCAGGTTCCACACAGGGCTGGGGCTGCAGGTGGATGGGGATTTGTACAGAGGAGGGCACACACAGCCACGAGAGATCCACACCTTACAGCCTTGTTTCCTGCCAGGAGAAAGCACACATGTACCAGGATGAGTAGGGGAAAGAGCTGCCTATCCTGAGATGGAATAATACCAATATACCCTTCAATTTTCACTTGTGCAGTAGGACAAATTCAGATACCCATTGCTTCCATAGTTGCAAAGAAGAGTGAAGTAATTTGTTATGGATTTCTCCAAAGACAACGGAGGTGAGGATAATTAAGACAGCTGGATAATTAAGAAAGCCTTTTTTGGGACCAAATAAGCGAGGGTACAATTACAGCTGAATCCAATATCTCAAAAAGTCACAGTTCTGTTCTGCATCTCTCCAAATATGCCAACTCTTATTAAAGGAAATTGCTGCCTACTCCACTTTGAGTCAGTGCACAGCGCAATTTGTTATCATTTTAGCTGGCAAACAAATGTTCTCATGCATGCAAAAAGGTTTTAGATGTTTGTTTTAAACAAAGGTTTAGTGCACTCTGTGAATTACCTCAGCTACTGCAGGGAGTTACTAAGCTCACCTTTCTGATACAGAACTTGCTCAAGCTCTCGTTGTATCTCAGAACCACCACTTTATTGGGCATGGCTGCACAGATACAAAGAGTGTTCTCAACCTGTAAGGAAGATAACAAGCACAGTTCAGGATGGTAATACAGAGTAAATTCTATTGCTGAGCAAGTGAAACGGACCCAAGTTACCTCTTGCCACAAAAAGAGCTTTGCAGAGATAAGCAAGTACAATTTTTTAAAAGGGTAATTATTGTGAATTCATGGAATAATGAAAAGCCTCTTCACATTCTCAAAAAAGAACGTGAATTTAAATGGCTTCTATGATCTCCTTTATACTTGGAAGAAGTTAATAAAAAATTAGAAGGTTTTCCACAGGAAAGGGATTAACAAATTCAAATAGGTCAGGTCTACATTTCAATCCCTGAAACTGTTATCTTAAACATCACCTTGAAATGAATGGTGTTCAGTTTGTTACCAAAGTAGTCCATAGAAGTACTTGTTAATGAGTATTTTTGTTATGGTTAAATGTTCCATTACTAAAACCAGTAATTTATGTAAATGTCAAGAATTAAAGTGATGCAAACACCTAAGGAAATCTGCTGGCCTGGGAACATGGCATTAAAGAACAAACAGAGGATAGAATTCACTAATTATAAATCTCAAAATTACAGTCAGTGGTGAGGAGGCAGTTGTACTATGCTCTGCTGGATTTCTTTTATCTACCAGTTTAGGCTACACAACCATGGCATCCTGGCTAAATTTATCCATATTAGTAGCAGATTCCCCATTCTGTCTTCAGCTCAGCCTCCCTTCAGCCCATACACTCTCCTTATTTGAAGAAAAATATTTAAAACAAGAATATAGACCTTGGATGTGTTGCCAGTGGAATAAAGATGCTGATTTTATTAATATTAAACTCAGAGCAGTCTAAGGGGAGGTCTGGAGGCACGAGGGAGCTGTTTCCTACCTTGCCAGCAGCAAAAAGGTGACATCCTTTGACAGCCTCAAAGATATTTGGTGAGACATCGGGTTGGGCTGGGAGGTGAGACTGGGCTAGAGATTGCTTCACTTTCTTTACATCAACAAGACACAGAGCCCTTTCTTCTCCTGGAAACAAAAATGGTTGCATTTCATCAAGGGAGGGCTCCCTTTTCTCTACAAAAGTCTGTCCTGTTACCTAAGCAGCAGCTCCTCATTACAGGCTGTTACTGTGGAAACAGTCACAAGGTACCATGTAGAATTCATCCCATATTATTCCTACTCAGAGTGAAACAGAAAACTTAGAGAAACTGAATCCCACAACAGGCAGTAAATCCACTGAGAGAACAACCATTCCCTCCGTGAGTTATTAGTGTTGCTGAGGTCTAGCAGATCACAGCGACTGTGGCCTCATTAGGACACCTTTCAAAATTAGCCAAGAAGTTTTTTTTACACTTCAGAACTTCTTGAAGTACAAGATGTTTTAAGTACAAGATGTTTTAACCTCTCTGTGCCAAGAGAACTGGCAAGGGACTTCCAAGAAGTGCCCTAATAAATGGCATTATAGCCCAAGCACAATTCTTCTCAGAAGTCCAGCAGACTAACACAGCCCTCTCCTCATTATGTGTGAGATTTGCTTTGTTCTGTACCACCCTGACACAAATAAAGCATGGACAGCTTAAATCCTTACAAGGGGAAAAATGCAGAACAAACAGAACAAGAGAGAAAATTTGTTTTTCATTCCCTACAAATGTCATATAGACACTTGATAATTTGGGCTTTCAGCTTAAGATACACCCTAATGTTCAGCGTGCCTACATCAGTGTGGGAAGGATTATCTCTGGAAAACCACAGATGGAGACATTAAAACTTGCGTTCCTTTCAGAAGGGAATCTTAAATCATGACAGGAAGTCCCAGCTTTGTTACATGGATTAGTATTTAGGGTAAGAGAGGTCAAGAGTTACTGGCCCTATGCCACAGTGATCACATCGTGGTCCTCAAACAGTTAATTAAAAAGGTTATGCAGTGATTAGGAGGAGAGATGCTCACTAATCAGCTCAACACTTTTCAAATTGGACTTGAAATGATGACTGACCTCTAACCTGGAAATGTTTTTTCTGTTTCTTCCCTCCCTCAGCTTTGGAAACAGAGAAATCACTTTCTCTGGAAGGTTTAACTGAGCCTTCACGCCCATATCCATTCAGCAGCCTCAGACCAGGCTGTGTTAACCACGGTAAGTGACTCCTGGCAAATACTGACAAAGGACCAGACAAAACCTGTGATGAATCCAAAGGCAAAGGGCCCTTTGGCACCTCAGTGAAGCACAAACCCATTCCCATCTACTCCCTGCAGGGCCAGTGGTAACACAGAGCCCAGTACCTGCTATCATGAGTAGCTTCTCCAGGTCCTTGATGAGGTGAATTTGGAAGACGGCACCCATTCCTGGGATGTGCGTTAAGGAATTCTTCAGGACATTCAGGGCATAGAGACCTTCCTCTGCACCCACCAGCACTACCTACAACAGGGGAAAAAATAGCTCTGCATGAGGTGAACAAGGAATGCTCCAAGAGCAAACTTGGATGACGCTCGTTGGCAGTGAAGAGAAAAAAAACAAACCCACAAGCAAGTGTGTAATTACACCTATTGCCATTAAGACACCATTTCCATGAATGAATTATCCACTACTCAGAAAGGCCCCACTGAACACCATCATTACCTGGTCACTGAAGGGCATTGTGCAATTTATATCCAAACGGTCTTCACCCTCCAGCTTCAGCAGGGAGTTTCCAAGCAATTTCTGCAAATGACAAAAAGATTTTTTTTTTCTTGTTGACTTAATCTTCATTTCTTTATCTGTGAGCATCTTAACAACGTAAGGTCATCATTTCAGACAGGTAAAAAGCTTGGCTTTTTCTCAGAAAGCTAAAAGTTGCAGGGTTGCCTCCTACAAAAGAATTAGTAGACTTTTATCTACACAGTAAGGCAAACCAATCGGAATTATCCTAAGCTCAGACAGAATCCATTATTGCCCCTATCCTTTCCATTTACCCCAGTCTCTTACAGCAGAGCAGTGGAATTTTCTGAGGGGAAGGATTTAAGAAAAGTACAAATGTTGGTGGGAGCATGTATTTTTCTCACAGACAAAAGGAATGTGAGCCTGAGCAAAAAAAAAGATAATTTCCTGCTAGTCAGATATTCCCTGCCTCTAGAGCTAACATTCACTTACACGATGCCATAGAATCCAATCTCCCTTTACCAGAAAATAGAGTTTTCTGGTACACGATGTGAAAAAGGCTATCTGAAACCTAAACAAATCTGTTTAACTTTTTATTCCTATTAGGAATAAAACAAACTTAAAAACACACACACACACCTCCCCCCCCCAGTCAAGAAACAACAAAACCTCTGACTCCATAAGTTTTTGCTTTTTACTTTCTTTCTTTATTTCTTTGCTCATTCCATGTGGTACCTTATGAGACTGGATTTAAACCATGTGCTAACCACTCTTTCTTCCTTTGCTGGAATTACAGAGATATTTTGGGATTCTCTTACTACACTCCCCATGTCTTTGAAGGGTATTGTAACATAAAGCATCAGTCTCACAATGAACAAGATCCTGGTGCTCACATTGTACATCATAAGGCAGAAGCAATAACTTACCTTCAGTTAAACCTCAGTACGTCAAATACCGAAAAAATATTTTTCAAAACTCTGCTCCCTCCCAGAATATTTTATTATTAAACGAAACTTTCATACTCACAGCATCAGCCTCAGCTTTTTCTCTGGAAACTCTCCCACCTGCCACTATTGATTCCAGTGCTGTGACCCAGCGCTGTTTGTCAGGGAAGCTGGGTGCTAACAGGTAGAGTGTTCTACCAGGCCAGCAAGTGGTGTGTGGATGAGACTCCAATTTTAGGATATATGGCACATCTGAGATGTTATATAGATAGAATAAGACTTAGATTAGTTTTTGGAATATTGTCAGTGGACTTAAAATCAACACCTTTCAGCCTCATTGGAGAGAAGTTGTATTTATCATGACATGTTACCATGGCAATTGATACATTGGTTTCTCCTTTACAGGTCCTGCACAGGCTAGCTACTGACAACTAAATATTAGCTGGATGTATGGAATCCATACATACAATGCTCTCTTTACTAAACAAAAATAATTTCTTGCCTTTTATTCAAAAGAGAAAGAAATTCCATTGTGGAAAAAAAAAACAGAAAACCAGCCAGTTGACTAAAGTTTTCCCTGTACTGATTAAGAAAAATCTGTAAAAATTGGTTATGGAAACCTTTGTTTTTAACAATCTGTATCCTTTAATGTCAAAGTCAAGACATACAGAATCTTATCATCAGTTCTGTTCAGTACATACAAATCAACACATCAACATTTTTTCATAATAAGAGACTATACATCCCACAGTATTTCTAAGTTAATGGCTTTTTGGTGAGAGCACAATGGTGGCATGAGGTATGACACATCACACTTGATAGAGAAGAAATTTAAATAAACCGAGTGTTTACGCTACAAATCTCTGGGAATTTACTTCCATTTGGTTGGATGATCATATTAACCACAGTTCAACTACCACGACAGAAGCAACGGCCTGCATGTAACTGGATCTAGAGTGCTGAGCTATTCCCCCAATTCAGATAGAGGTAACCTCAAAATTACAGAGTTACAGAATGGAAGTTAAAGGGAGAATATTCTGTTCAGCCAAGCAGAAGGCTAAGTGATGGCAAGCCAGATGAAATCCATTTGACCTCATCTACATAAGATTCTCACCTGTCTTTGCTGTATTGGTAAGCTCAGTAGCTCCTACAGCTCCATGAACAGTTACATCACCATCAGGAAGGCAGAGCTCAAATTCCTCCAGAGGCCTCTGTCCAGCTGCAGGGGAATGGGGAGACAGATTAGGAATGAACAAAGAGGTAGTAAGAAAATAACTGTGATAGCAAAATGAAGTGGATGCACAATGGATGTTTCACAGCTGGATTATTATGACATTCCAGCTAATAAAATGGTTAAGGATCTAGAACAACAACAATGTTGTTTTATTACTGGAGATTTAGCTAAACTAGATATGACCATAGCAAACAGCAACAATCCTTAAGCCTCTCAACTCACCAAGCAACATCTGAAGATTAAAAAATAGGTTCTTCCTAGAAATGCTAAGTTACCTTCTCTTGCTTCTGCATCATAAATGAGCACTTTGGTTCCTTCCAGGACAATATACTTCCTGTCCCAGCCCTGTTGCCCACGTTTATTATTCCTGAAGAAAATAAGCACAAAGCCATGTTGGACTTTCTGCTCGGATCCTACATAAAACAAGCATGCAACTCCTACAAAGACAAAGTTCAGTGCAGCAATTGTAATTGTAGTGGTGGTAACTGTAATGCCCGTGCAATGGGCAGGTACCAATTATCTCATTGTAAGAGCCAGGATAATACTAGGAACTCTTCCAAATATTTCAGCACCTGATATGGCACCAAGATTCCTGTTTATACCTTGGCACTTTCATCCACCCCTCAAGACGCAGACTGCTGCTTGGCTCCTTCAGCTGCAGACCAGGAGAATTCATTTTATCCCGGCAGAACGCTTCGGAGAAGTGTGTGGCATATTCTGCTGGCAGCCCACAAGTAGCTGGCAAGCAAGTTGAGCATTTTGGGTGACACATCACCTGGCATTCTGACAAAAAGGACAGAGAAAAACTTATGTTAAACGACACAAAAATCATGACACAGCTGCCTCAACTTCTACCACACAAATCCCGGCTTCTCCAAGAACCTCCTTCCACGCTAAACCACCAGATGATTTCTAATGCAGAACGTTTGCACCAACTAGTTTCAAAGTCTTCATATCAGTCCTTTCTTCAGCTTGCACTGAAAATCTGTTCTAGTTGGCTGTGGATTTTCCTCCCTCTCCCAGCCCCAGCGTGTTGTGCCCCCTCACCCAGACACTTGGACGCCTGCCGGCCGAAGTGCACCGTGTCCAGGCACACGGCACATTTGGTGGCCCTCATGTTCAGCCCCACGTTGAAGCGATGGGGGATGTTGTGGTGCATCCGCTCCTTCAGGCGGCGGCTGTACTCTGGAAGGGACAACATTTATCATCAGGGGGAACACTGGGATAGGAAAGTTACAGGAGGTTTTGGCAGTTTAAGGCAGTAAAAAGTGACACCATATATCTGTGAAGGCCCTGCTGAACACAGACGCTGTTTTCCTTTGCAATCTGCACATCTTAAGCTACGTTACAACCTCAGGAATTACCTTATACAGGTGCACAGGCTGTAGAACAGACTGTAGAACTGTAACAGCTAGTATCTGGTGCAGCAAGGTTATGTCAATCAAACCACCTAAATTTCAAGTCTGCACTCGTATGTGCTAAAGTAATCTCTCTGCTTTGCTCACAGCTAACAAACCCTTCCACACCTATTCTGGGTAATCAATACACTTCTTCCTACAGCCTTCATGCTGTAACACCAGCCCCTGCACTCATAAAGCATCTTAAATCCCTGTTAGTGGATCTATCCTTCAAGGCATTGTCTTTTACTGATGACCACGATTCTCTTCCCTGCCCATGACCTGCCTCTGAGGACATTTCCCCATGGCAATGTTACCCACCCTCACAGCACCCTGGGCCTCCCCAGCTCTCTGCCAGGGCTGGACCAGTCTGTGGATTCCAGCTAAAGGCTGGAGGTTTCAGTTCAGAGTCTCTCTCTGGAACACTGGTTAACCAAGAATAAATGAGCAGAGCCCTCAATCCCTTACTTTTTTCTGGTGATCCTCTCCCCTTCATTCTCAAAAATATGGAAGGATATCACCTTTTTCTAGTTAATAGGATACTAATGTCATATTTGACCTGGTATCTTCCTTTTATGCCTAACCCAAGACTCTTCCCTTTACCAAAAGCCTCGATAGAAACTTTCTGTTTAGCAGAACAAATCTGCAGACAAGTAAAAATGTTAACTGCTAAGAAAACATCCATAAATCCTTTTGTCAATGCAGGGAGTAGAACAGAAAACACATTCCTTTGAAGACAACATAGTCCTTTAAAAGAAACATGCTCTTAGAACAATTCATGCTAATAATTACTTCCTTACTGAAGTTTTCAGAAACATATTATCCAAACAGAATTTCAAACCAAAAAATAAAAGCAAAACTCATCATCTAATAATCCTACAAAGAAAAAAAATGGGGTTTGGAACTAAAAATAAAGAGATAGCATTGACATGATAGACAGAAGAAGTTGGTCAGGAGCCTACCCTCTGGTGTGGAGGATTCCTTCCTGCGGCTGGAGGGAGGAGCCAGCAGGCTGATGGGAGTGGGCTGGTGCTCCGGGGAGCGGACTATGGCAGACATGATGATCTGCTGCCTGGCCGTGGCTGGAGTGGATGGATGAGGGTGGTCGGATATTTTCCGATGAGCAGCTACAGACAAGATAAATGCCACTTCAGTTAACACAACCAACGTGACACACTGGCTCACAGCAGTGGTTCTGTGTGACCATTCAGCAGTTACGACCCGCAGAATAAAGCGTAGCCCTATTGCATCTTCACAAGAGGAGATAATAATTAAACATGAGTTACTGCTATAGTGGCACACAATTAAAGGCATGTTTTCAGACCAAAAACGTGTGTGTCCTTCCAGATTCACCTTTTCTGTTAACCCCTACCTTCTTCACGAGCAGATCTGAGTTCAATGCGTGTTTTCTGAAGAGCCTCCTCCAGCTCAGCAGAACGAGCCTTCTCCTTCTCCAGTGCCACTTTCAGCTCATTGTATTGCAGGGGAACCTGTGTGGGTAAAGAAGGGTCCTCTTTCCGCCGACTAAACAGGCCCTAGCAACAGAAACACACAGACAACTCCTAACTCCTAGCAAGAGATGGCTTAAACTAGGCAAAGTGACACTGGCTAGTGTCAGTCCGGCCAGAGGGCCCAATGGCAATTCTGTTATGCTTAAGGATGGATTTTTAGTTCAAATTGGCACTGGAGAGAAAATGTTGAGATATGGATTCATTTAAAGAGGGACGTACGTTACCTGTTAGTACTCACACCTGGAGTTTCCGAAAGCATCTAAACAGAGGATCTCAAAATACGTGGTTAAAATTAAATTACTTAATTCAACATGACAGAACAGCTTATGACAAGGATGTGACACAAGTCACATCACCTGACTAATTAGTCCTATGCTGTGACTACAAGACAACCACTCTAGATGCACACTAAGTTCATACACGTGTACATACTTACCATTAAAATAAAAACATGCTTAAAATTCTGTATTCCCACAGCCTCACTGAGGTGGAGCTACTGGGTTGTAGGAATAACAAAATACAGGAAAGGCCACAAAGAACACGTTCTGCCTAGTGAAGTTTGCATTCAGCAACTCGGAGTGGTCTTAAATGAGGACACATTTTGTTACACAAAGGAAGATAAAACAGAATATTAAGAATACACAGCACATAACTAATCACAAAACCATTTAATTCCATGCCTCCCAAACCTGCTTCACCCACCTTTTTCTTTTTTGCTGGTTGGTCCATCTTTGCCTGCAGGAAATCAATGAGTTTAGTTTGCTGAGAAATAGTGCCCTCCATTTTCACTTTTTCATGGGAATAGAGAACCTGTGAACCACACACACATGTAAGAATTTCATCTTATCAGAAGAAACAAACAGATAACTCAATAGCAAAACAGAGCTAAAAAACAGTGTAAGGCAAGTGTCAAACAGAAACAGTAGAACATTCTAAAACCTCACAGGGAACAAGGCAGAGTCCTGCCCTGCTTCCTCACCCTCACCTGAATGTTTTCCAGCTGATATTCCAGGTCACTCCTTTCAGTCTTCAGAAGATCTGCTCGGTCCAGAGCCTCTTGCAGACCTTGAGTCAGGCGGAAGATGTGATTCTTTTGCAGATCCATTTGCTGCTGCAGCTTTGCCTGCTGTTAATAGGAACACAAAGGCCAGTGTTTTGGGGTTGCTGTTTGCTTATTTGTAAATAAAACAAGTAAAACGAGTTAAGCATTATCACTCCTTGTAAAAGAAGCATCATTGCAGAACTTAAAAGTAAACAGACACCTCTTTAAAAGCTGGAAAATTACAACATTCTAGAAGATTCCCTTCCTTTCAGAGTGCACTAAAACTAAACAAGCATTTCTACGTAGAGTATTTATATTAATCTGTAACAATGCCATTTCTTTCAACTGCACGTTCAAGTTATTTGCTTTTTTGAGCACTTCAAAATCTTGTAATTGTTAATTAGACTGCACATACAGAATAGTTAATTAGACTGCACACAAAGAGTTTCTTGATACCACTTTCTCAAGCTCTCTATACAACCACCAGGAGCCATCTCAGCACTTTGTAATAATAAATTAAAAAAATAATCTTTACTGTAAACCAGGCTAGTCACAGTCACATGAGATAAGGAAAATTATGGCCAACTGTTTACATGTTTGTCTCTAACTAACAACAGAAAAGGGCACATGACAAACTACTCTTTTAGAATTCACACTTTATTGATGAGAAAGTCCCTGAGAAGGAAAACCATGAACAGTCATATGTAATAAAGCAAGAGCCAGAAATCTCTTGTTGTGATGCATAATGGAGTTCTCAGCTCTGGAGTACCCTGCCAGTACCCCAAGAAGACCAGAAGACTCTAATTGCCCATAACCACCCTTCCCCTGAAATCCTCCTCTGCACCCTCTTCCCCCACCACCTGGGACTCGTTGTCTGCATTCAGTGATTCCCTGACACAGTGCAGGTGTGTGACCTTGGATCCGACTTCTGTGACCCAAATTAATGATGAAAAAGGGCTGGGAGAAGCCTCACCTGTGACCTCCACCTGTGCACTCCCAGCACACTGGCTAAAGAGCTGGTTTTAAGCTGTGTTCCTTGCACTTGGCCTGGTCAGAGCTGGGCCTGGGCACAGACCTGGCCTTGCAGACCTGGCCTAGGACGTGCCCCATGGCTACAGGCTTCTGTAATGATCACTGAGCCACCACTGAACCTGGGTACCTTCCCCAAACCTGCTCTGCTCTTCTTGTTCTGGTTCTGTGGGTCTGTGCCCACTGGGTGCCAGGTCCTGTCCTTGCCTGCTGTGCTGTCCCCCCTTGGCTCCCAGCTCACCTTCCCCTGAGGAGCAGTTCACTCTTATTGCTCCCCAACACAGCCACACGCTCTGCAAAGCTTCAAGTAAAAACAACTCCCCCACCTTGATTAATCTCCCCAGTTATACAGAAGAAGGATGGATGTGTAACACTTATTCACACAACCTCCCCCCCTCAAGATGTGGAACCTTCTGAAGTTCTAACATGAGTCTCCAAGGTTACCTCCTCCAGAAGTCTCTGCTTGAGCTCCCTTTCTGTCTCAAGCTTCTGTTGTAAACTGCGAGCATTCATCTCCAACATGGCATGCTTCTTCTCCAGGTCATTGAGCTAGGCAGGTGGGATAGAGGGTCAGGATAACACTGAACACTGATAAATAGAGCATTCCACAGTCCTAAAATCCAACTTCACCAAGCACATGCTAAATAATGACATAATTGTCCTTTCCTTACTTGCAAAAAAACAGCCAAATGACATTTCGGAGTGTTCAAATGCAGATACCAAGTTATTGAAGGACTTCATCATTCCAGGCATCATAGGCTGCTTTTGCTTTAGTCTTTTTCAGAGAAAATCTGAGGTCTTTGGCTTGTAGATAGAATTTTATTCTATGACCTCCAGTTCTTTTTAATTTGTTTTAACATCTTGAAAAAAGCTGCTCGAGGCCACATTTCTACAAGTTATATCAACAGAAAAGTATTTCATCTAATTATAAAAGTCTAGGGTTGAAAGTTACTTACCTTATCAGAAAGGCTCTCTGCTTTGAGCTTTTGTTCCTTGAGTGCTTGCTGGAGGGCCAGAATCTCTGCCTTGTGTTCCTTGACAGCCAGTTCTACCACCTGGCGAGACTCAGTAATACGCTGATCTGCTCTCACTCTGCATTAAAATGGAAAATAATGTTACCTAACTCCCTTCAGGCTTGACCTCTCCCTGGTGTGCAGTGGCATCAATAGCTCTTTCAGGGGTTGCCTCAAATTCAAGATGTTACTTTATGAAGCCAGACTGTTTGCTGCAACACTTTTATATTATATAACTCTGTTCCTGCCCCTGCTAGAACTACAGCCTTAAAATTTCAAGACCCCACAGGAAGAGTTAGGAACAAAGACTATTTCTCCATATAATAAAGTAGAAGATAATAAATCAAGACATTTTAAAAATTACAGTGATAAATACCACTCCCCATGAATCTCTCACTTGCAAAGAAACAAAAGGAACAATATCACTGGTGAATGACTATTAACTAATAAACCATTTTTAGAACTACCTCACAAGATTTTATATTTAGTTCCAACTCCCATATCCTATGCTAAATATAATTTTTGTACTAGCTTCTATAGAGCATTTTCATAAAAGTTAATAAAAGGGGGAGGAGGGAAGAGAGACCTGCTCTGTTTCTCAGTATCCAGCATCCTCTGCAACTCTCTAACTCGACATTCAAACTGGGACTTCTCATCCCCTAGAACATTTCTCCAGGCTTCCCACTGACGCTCTTTCTCCAGGAGTTCATCATTCAGGGCCTCCAAGTCCATTACTTGCTCTTCCAGCATCGTACATGTTGTCTTCAAGGCCTCCATAGTCTAAAAATAAATCCTCCTATCAATTCTCACATCCCACATCAAGCGTGCACTTTAAGCTTCAGTCTTACCATTTAAATTACAGTACATGCAAATTGGCAGCAAACATAAGCTGGTAAATCACAACCCATTTATTTCAAGGCTCCTGTTCACTTGCGATCGCCGATAATGTCAGTTCGGTCTCATTACGAACATTTTGAGATTTCCAGGGTCACAGAATCAAAAATGAATAATTCTAAATATCTTCAGATATTTAATTATATCCTAAATATCTTCAAAGTGCAAAATTTATAAGTAAAATTCTGTAAAAACACAATGGGAAATACCAAAAATTTCCATTCACTAACAACGGCTCTGGGAAGGGAGGCTTACAGGCCATTGCCCCTGGAAGCTTATCCATTCCTTATAGGTTTCCAGATTTAAAAGAATTTTTTGCCTTTGAGATAATTAGCCAGCTATCACCCAGAGATCATGCCCCAGACTTGGAGAGCCTTACCTGTTTCTGGCTGGTGAGCTGCATCTCCCTCTCAGTGATCTCTCGGCGGAGGTGGTCGACTTCACTTCGCAGCTGCACGACCTCGTCGTTGGCCCCCGAGGCCTCGTCGAGTTGTTTGGACAGGAAGAAATTCTGGTTGTTCAGTTCTGCATTGTCTTCAGTGAGCTGGTTCAGCTGCTCTTCCAAATCCGAAATCACCTGGAAAGAAAAACAAATTAAATTACATGTCAGTGAGTACAGGTTTTTGAATCAGTATTCTCGTACGGAAACATTTATTGCCAAGCTTTTACACTTTTTTCAAATTTAAACAAAAGTAAATGGTAGATTTTTATGCATAGGAGTGTACTTCACTTAGGAAGAGGGTTTTGTTTCTTACAGAAAATAACCTGGTTTTTTAAAATCTGATTCAGAGTATAAATATGCTGCAATGCAATTTATTATATGAGTGAACTGTCATAGCTAAAGCAGTGGGTTGGGAGTCAGAAGCTCTGGTTGTGTTCCCAGCCCTGTTACTGACTTACAGTGCCTTTGCCAAAGCACTTTTCTTTTTTTTTTGCCTCAATTTCCGCTAAGAGCAATGAGGTCAATACCTCTCAGAGAGGCTTTCAAAGAGTGGTATTGAAGAAAACTGACTGAGAGGTGCAGTGGAGGCAGTAAAACCTGATGGATACCCCTGGGAATTGCTTGTATTATTATTTGTAACACTATGTGTAAACCAGGAAAGGCAGAGAAATCTTAAGAAATATAAAGTAGCAGCATTATGGATGGGACCATGAGGAAAGAAACTACTGTGGTAACACAACAGATTAACAGAAAACCAGTGAAAAGAAAAAAATGCCTTTGGGTGAAGTGGAAACATTGTTTAATCAGAAGAGCATTCCACTTAACACTTTAAACCACTTTTCCCTTAAATTTAAAGAAAAATATAAACAACAGTGGGCCATTTTCACATTTGATTTTTATGAATGAAGGGCCTGAACACAGGGTGGATGAATATGTACCTCCTCCTAACTCAAAACCAACATCACCACAACAGAAGAGAAAGGAATCTCAGTATAATCTTGAAATCAGCTTAATAAAAAGAATTTCAGAAACTGACAAACTCCATACAATTCATATTCAACTCTCAAAAATATGTTCTAGAGGCTTTTTTGCCTGGATGTCAAAGAAAAGTGAATAAGACATTTCATTAAATGGGAAAAAAATAAAACCCCAGAGCACAGTTGGCCACACATTCAAATTTAAATATTCCAATTTCCTACACAAGCCAAGGACTTGAATATCTAAAGCAGTAGAGGATAGAGCACACAGCTCTCCTCAGCTCTCTGGAAATATGACAAGCACTTCTTTTTGAAGAATCTCTAACACAGATTTTGGCAGCCTTTTACCATGCCTCTCCTAGACCTAAATTAACAGTATTAGGTTTTTAAACTGTAAGCAGAAAAAGTCCAACAGACGTTACTCCCTGCTGGGTGAAGGGGAGTTCCTGCCACCCATATGTTCAGGGTCGAATCAAGATGATTCACACTCCACAACACAACATTTCTAATGAGAATCTGATGCTGTGCTCGCTCCTGAGCACTCTCACTGCCCTCTTCAAAATACACATTTTATTCTGGACTGTTTGCATCAAGCTTTCCGAGAAGGCAGCCTGTGTCAGAAGGATGTGTTAGTGTTTGTATTGCTACCAGGATAAGAACTTAGATATGTATTTATATAAACAAAAAGGAGCAAAAGAACATTTGTTTTTACAGTGTTTTACCTACCATTCTTCCAACAGCTGAGATCTCAACTAACTGCCAGATAAGAAACTCGCTTTTTCTTCCACTTGTTTTTATTTTTATGTTTAACTACATCATGTATCTAAGCAGTTTGAAGATATATTTTATACATCCATGGTTTCTTCCACATCTATTTTATATATTAAACAAGTACTTCTATAAAAATTATTAAACTAGCTTTGAAGTACAAGAAAGCAGAGATGGGGGAAACACAAAATGGATAAAGTTACATGCAGAGTTAATGTGTCAAACTACTTAATGAATTATTAAAACTGGCTGCATTTCAAGTTGATTTAATTCCTTAAGGGCTAGAAGTGAGCTCCCATTTTCTTTTATTCTGTGTTCTCAGATTTTGACTTCTTTCCCTGAATATAACTAAAATTAAACCAAATCATTTTGTATTATTTCACTGCTACATTTTACCTAGTAGGATATTTCTGGAAAATTTCAGACAAATAAAGCAGTTAAGAAAGGAGGGTTCCAGAAGAAATGATTTGATCTCCTTTCTTGAATATTTTTCTGACAGTGTATTTACTGACAATTCCAAAATGCCCTGGCTTAAATTCCAACTATATGATAACCTATATAATGTAATCCATATAGATTGATAGATTTAATTTTTTTTAACTAGAGAAAATTTGTTCTTCTTGGTACAATTTTCCATTTTTCATGGGGAAAGGAGGAATCTGTTAACAAATCCAATTTTTGAAAGCTATCTACAGCTATGTAGAACCCAACAGAATGAGAGAGTTTATTAATACTATAAAGCCTAAAGAGTAATGGGTAATACTGACACAGGAAAATGGGACATGGTGTGATATAAATGCCTGTCCTGGGGTCCAACAAAAAAGGAAATACAAATCAAAAAACCACATTTAATTGGAATTGTTGTCTTAGGCATAAATACATAGACACAACCTATGCCAGAATCCTGCACCTTGAAACAGTTAATAGCTTTAGGTATTTTTTTTCAGTTAAGGAAATCCCCAGGCAAAAAAAAAAAACACCAAAAAAACAAACCCAAACCAACCAACCCTGAGCTATTCTGAACGTAAATTTGAAGTATATGAAAGGAAACTCTGTAAGAAAACACTATTAAATCCTTTAGAAACTCATAATATAAATATAAAAATCTGCACATTTAAAGTTTATAAAACAACTAAACGCTTGAAAGCTTGGAAAAGCAATCCTAGACCATCTAGGCCACTGCATCATCACTCACAGAGCAATTGGAATTTTCTCTTCAGTCTATGCACATCTTCATCACAACTAATCCATAAAACAGAGATATCACCTAACCACACCACACTCATCTTGGCAGATTGTTCACTACACACCACATCTAAGCACTCAATTTATCTTTATAGAGATACAAAAGACTCTGCTAATTTTTAAATATTACGAAACAACCCAAGCAGAGCAGCTCCTCAGCAGAAGGGACCATATACTGCACAATTCCTTCCCTGTTGCACAGTTTGAGGAAAGCAGAGTGTTCCTCTGGTGAGACTGAGCACGTTCCCAGCTGTTACACCTGGCTCTACAAACCTCTCCAGCCACAGATCAAATTAAACATCACAGCAACAAGCAGTCAGGGCCATGATGATTAGGTTTGCATATCAGACATAATGTACAGAACTGAATCCACATGCTCCACGTAGCAAAACCACAGGCAAAGTAAAGAGGAAAAGGAGAAAAAGAAGGAGTTTTATTTATATACTAGTAACTGCAGCTTGCAAACTTCTCCATACCCTTATTCCTTCACAAAGATGTTTCAGTTCTCAGATGCCACCAATGAACATGCAGAAAAATGCAAGGTCACAGCAAGGGAAACTCTTTTGGGATGCTTTCAGCAGCATGTTATTTGGAGCTTAACGTAATTCCAGACTAATAGTTTTCCTCCATCCATTTCCAGTCCTCCCCATCCCCACTAATCTCTACTAGAAAGCTACCTGTCAGAAGTAAATAGGAAACAATAAAAAGCTGTCTCTCAGCCCCAAATTATTGTGAGGAGGAAGCAAGAGCAGACATCAGACTTGCTTTGTCTCACATCTGGATCTGAAAGACGAAGCTTTTCAGACAGAGAAATCCCAGCACTGTAACGGAGCAGAGTACCCAGAACACGGCTGCAGAGAGATTGTTCCATTTATAACAATGAATCCCTCACTTTCCTCTCCTTTCCATAGTCAGACAACATCTGTGCCTTGAAACACACCTTATACAGGGATCTCAGTCTCCAAAAACCCATCCTGGCTTAGCTTGAGGGACATTGCTCTCACTGGGAGCTGCAGAGCAGTAGGACACTGCACTGTCTGCATTCCTCTCCTTCCCACACCAACCCGTGATTAAAACACACAGTCCCTGGACTCCCCCACCAACCAGGAACCTCATCCTCAAATGAAATTATCAAGATGCTGTCCATGGTGTAGGTCCCATTGATCTCTTTCACAGCAACACCCCAGAAGTCTCTGACTTTTTAAAGCTACAGAAGTTCAATCTCTGCCTGTAACTGGTATGTGCCATCATATTTTCTGTGAAATGAGAATCAGGATAACCCCTCCCACCCAACAGCAATTTTCTCTTTTTTTTTTTTTTTTTTTTTTACAAATTTAACAAAGCCATTTACATTTTTGCCTGGGTATTAGCCTTGTTACAGTGGGCAAGATCCCTTGACTCTGAAACAAAATTTAGCATAAAGTATATAACATCTTTAGATATAATTTTGGAAGCTGTCAAGAACACTATTCTTGTATGCCAGCTCATTGAGCCAATGTGGAATCAGGATCTTAGACTGAAGTCAGCAAGACTTCATGAATGACTAAAATTATACAGTGTTTGATGAGCTCACAGACTCATTGTCTCAATATCCAACCTCATGGGCAAGTGCAGAATCAAGCCTGTTAATGCTTAAATGGGAACACAAGATGACAAAAGAAACTCAAGGAGAGAAGATAACCTTTGTTTTATTGGAGAAAACTTGAATAAATGGAAATGCAACATCCAATTAGTGTTAAGAAATTCTCATTGCTAGAGTAAAAGTAACAGCCTGTATCTGAAAAACTTACAAGATTCAGATAGTGGTTCTCTAGTATTTTACTAAGCTGAGTGTAAATACTTTATAGGATTCTTTTCTTCTAAATATTTAAAGACTTCACTCCCTGCTTACCGAATGTTTTCTTTTTGAAACATTTCTAGTATTATTTAGATAACTTAGTTGTATTTTTAATTTTACACTTGTTGATGATCCCAGAACAAGCCATAATTCAGAGGCATCTGGAAACAATGGACAAATATGTAAATTTTCCTATTTAAAAATGCCTTTTATTTCTAGATCTTTCTCTGATGGTCTGGAAAATACTTCCAACTTCCAATGCTTCAAATGGATCACATTTTTGATAGAATTGATGTATGGAACTAGTTCTTCTCCCTCAGCAAAGTTGCTGGATGAGCTATCCTTGTGAGAAGACTGTGATAAAATATCTCTGTGTGTGTGCCCACAAGCCCTGTGTGTGCAGCAGGTACAACAATTTACAATTTTTGTTGTAATTAGGTATCCTGCTATTTCTTGCTCAACTGAGAGACAGAGAAAGCAAATTTTAGCATTTTCTTTTTGACCCCCAATAATAAAAGAGAGATGTCACAAGGGGAAACAATGCAGAGCTATTAGAGCAACTGAATATAAATTCACAAACAAGGCAGAAAGTATGACCAACACCACAGCAATGGTCTCTGTGTCTCTGACCCAAAACCAAGCAAATTTAAAATTAACAAACAGGAGAACCTAAAAAAATATCTCCTTGCACAGAGACCTCAGCAAAAGGAATAACAAGTCTGCAATAAGCATACAAGGAAAGCAGACACACATTTGAGTTAAGCCTTCCCTCCAATCAGAAGCTGTGACCTTTGTAAAGCTAAAGAGACAGAAAAAATACCAAAGAAAGTAGATTAAGTATTTTTATTTATCTTTTGAATACTACAAAAGTACTGAAGTAATTCAATATTTCAATATTTCTTCCTGTCTAATCTTATTTTCATAATTCTTATGCTGTTTGAGGCTTCTCAATAAGATCAAATAAAAATAATTCCCTACCAAAGTTTGCCAGACTAGTTCAAGGAGTTTGTATCAGCTTAAAAAGGATATCTTTTGAGAACTTGCTAAAAGAATAAACCCATCCATTCTCATGCTGTATAAGTAGCAGCATATTACAATTATTCCCTTGGAGTGCTGCGTGATTTTAAAGGGAGTATAAATTCTAATCACCTTCAAGTGGAATCACATGGTCACCAAAAAGCACGGCCTGTATCATACTGGTTACCATCAGATAAACACGAGGCTGAAAGATCTGGTGGAGGCACCATAATTAGTGTCCCCTGACCCTCACTGTGAGGAGAAGATTGCCCTGATTTCCTCTCAGTGCTCCTCAGCAGACAGGATGGACAGCTAGGACCAGTCATAACACAGAACAGGAAAATTTCTGTCCATGGTCAATTAAATTATACATGGCATTCTCCTGGGCTGGAAAGAGAATGTATGATGAGCATGTATTATTCATTTAGGAACTATTTAATTAATTTCTTATTGATGAGGATGTCTGATCCCACTTATCCCACTGAAGGGCCTGACAATGCACAACACTTTTACAAATCCTTTGATGCAGAACCTTTGAAGCTCTCGACATTCTGGAAATGTTATGGGTCACTCTTCACTGCTGGAGCTTGTTCACCACACTTAGAGACAAAGTGTTACTGGATAATGAGTTACAGACTCTGCAAGGCAGCCAACCCTGCAGAGAACAGAAGCCACTGCTTCCACATCTGGTTTTTGCCTCCATGGAGATCACATAAGTGTTTGCATAGAAAGCTACAGTTCTGAATGAAGGACAAGGTATAGAGCAAAAGAAGAGAGCTATGGATGGAAGATATAGGATGACACACATGGAGCTAGAGGATCAATCTAAGAAAATGAAGAAGGGAACAAAAAGTAAAGATTCTTGTGCAGGATTTCTTCACCTCTGGATATTTTATGAACAGAAGAATGCCCTTGTTTAAGTGCTAAAGAGCAAGTGAGGAAAACAGATTGACTCTCACCTGAAAAGGTATTCTTGGAAGATGGAAACTTGTACAGATACTTAGTCAATGAAAAATTAAATTTGAAGAAATCACTGGAAGTAGGGAAACAATCAAGATAAAAAATCCCAGAATTAAGCCCTGCTTACAGGGTGGGGTAGGAGAAAAAGCCCAGAGGGATCAGCAACCACTGCTGATCCAGAGGAACTGTGGTGCTCATCCAACACTTGTGTAATTCATGTCATTGGAAGGCAGATGCCCTCCATCAACCATCATAAACAAGTGTGAAGATTGTTAAACCTCAAGAATCCCCGTGGAATAGACAAAGCCCTTGGACATCTGTCCTGGACTGATGAAATGAATCCCAAAACATGTCAAAGATCTCAAGGTGAAAATTCAGATCCTGGAGTCCTTTCTGCACTTTGAGCAGACAACTACATGCCAATGTATTATTTGGAACCTTAACACTCCTTGCCTCTTCAAATAGTGTTAAAATCCTCCTTAAAACCCACTCTGGCCTAGATCTACAATGCAGCTCAGGATTTGGACAGGTAGATCTTTTCTTCTTGTGAGCAGAAAAGATCTTCACCTACAGTCATTTTTTGCAGCTGCTACACCATTCTTATTAGCTGCACTGCAATGAGATATTTTAATTTACTTTCTTCTCCAAAAAGAAGAATAGTATCAATTTCATGATCAGACTAAAACCTCAAAATTGAGGTTTACCTGAAACCTAAAAGAAATCAAATCCAATCCATCCAGGTCCTACTAACACCTTGAAGCCAGAAGTCCACATTAGGAACTAGTGTCATCAAGGATTAAAGGAGGAAATTGTTTGTTTCATTATCCTTAATTTCAAAATAATTCAATGATCTGTATTTAATACTCACTGTGCAGCTATTACGAAGGGCTTCAAATTTACGCTGGATTTCATCTCTATGTGCCTAAAGGAGGTAAGAAGTTAATCATCAATTTTTCATACATTAGAATTCGAATCCAACAGCTGTTGCTAAACAAACTGCAGAACAATCTACCAGCAAGCAAAGTTTGGAAGGCAGATGCTGCAGGCTATGAAAGCACTTTGCAGTGGCAAAGAACTGATTAGCAAAAGTCACATCCTACTTAATCAAAATACACTTA
>NW_020897778.1:1726695-1789837 GCF_003984885.1 Neopelma chrysocephalum | reverse complement strand
AAGTGGTCAGCAGAAGACTTGTTGATCCCATTTTAAGTTTGTACATTCTTGACATTATAATTTGAGTTGCTTTTACTTCCATATCCAGATTGGTATTTCATAGAAAATAAATACTGCATACAATTTAATGCTTGCAAAGAAAAGCTATAATGATATACTATGCAAGCCATCCCAAACAGCTCTGCCAATCTACCTGAATCCTACCACAAAGTCCCTTTTAAATCCCGAGCCTCTCTAAAAAGCAGTGATAAAACACAATAATCAATTCTTTGGAAGACAGCATCCAAAGCATGGAAAAGTGCAAACACTTTTTTTAAAGAATGCAGGATTGCATGCACCATTTTACCCCCTAATTTACAAGCAAAGCATGACAAAGCAAAAAGTTCTTGTTTCAGCCTCATGGCCTCTCTCAAAATTCACGAAAGGGATTTAAAAGTGTCTAATGTCATGTGCTAAAGGTAACCTGTGTAAAGGTTAGTGCACGAGCACATCCAGCCACCTTTCTTCTTTCAGAACATTTCCCTTAGAGCCAAGAGACTAAACAGGAAAAAACTGTTCAGCAGAAGTCAAATATGAGAGCTAAAAAGCTATCTTACCACCACAGGCAAGGTGAAAAATAAAAAAAAGAAGTATATAAAAAAATCCATGACAGGAATACTCCCCAGCCCACCAAACTGGACTGTCTCACAGCAGCTGCTCCAAGAGCACGACCATTCTGCCAAATTAACTGAAGCAATGACTGAGTGAACACAGGTCATGAATATTCATCTGTTTCACTGTTGGGTAAAGATATCAAGCACATCACCAGCCCACTGGCAGTGATATTAGTTGTTATGCAAAGCTTTCAGCTGGGAGGGGACTGCCTCAGTTTTGAGCAGAAAAGAACCCAGTGCCATGTTCTATTCAGTTATTCTTAGGCCTCGATGCTGTTGCTGCACTTGCCCAGCTTGTGCCCACTTTAGAACTGAGGGAATGGTTCTCCCATTCATCTACCAAAGCATCAGCACAATTCCAGCACCCACGTCAGCTGAGCCCACCACCCCTTCCAAAAAACAGCAATGGCAGGAATACTCGGAACAGTTCTTTGATTAAATGCCACTGGAGCACAAGAATGCACATTTTCAACGCTTCCAAATAACAGGATTTGAAGGTCATTAAAGGCTGCTGCACAAAGGGGTTTAGCTGGTAGCAGGTCATCTCCACTCTCTACCCTACAACCCTGGGAATCTTTTGTGATGGAAATATTTCTTAGAATCAAACAGTTTGAAAGAATGCTTTTGTACTCAAGAGACAGCAACCAGCAACATATAATCTAGAATTCCATTTACAGGGGGCTGGGGTGGAAGAGGGTGGCAAGACTTGAACTTTTTTTTTTTTCCTTTCTATCATTCACACACCTCACCAGAGACTGCAAGACACGTGTGACAATTTCTAATGAAACAAGCATTATGTGCTAAGAACACTCTTTCCTAGGAATTTGGTGGGGTTTTTCTCCCCCCCCGAATAAGCATCCTCAAAGCAGGGTAACTGATAGGAAAAAAATAATCAAAACATTTATGATCATCAAGTACTTCTAAACTCACGAGCTATCATTTAAATAAGTATATCACAGATTAAAGCTCCTAAAAATACCAACTTTAGATGCAACCTTCACCTCAACACAAAAGTAATAAAGCTCCTACAAGCCATCAATCAGTTTTGGCAGCAATGAACCATTACTAAGAAGTATTCACATGGTTAAAGATATAATTTGGCATTTTAGCCATTCCTGCTTCTATCAACACAAGGCACAAATTATATCCAATTCGGAAAATTAAAAATTTAATAGTATAAGTTAATTTTAACCTCTCTATGAAACATGCACCTATATAATTCTTATCTGTGTATAGAGCTCATAGCACAGGTTTCAGGGCTCACCGTGAGGGCTTGGATCTCTTCCTCTGCCTCAGCTGTTGTCTCCTCCAGCTCGGTTTTGGCCTCTCGGAGCTGGTTCTCCAGGGCTGTCCGTGCCGCCTGCAGCCCCGTGATCTGAGATTCCCGCTCCTGCAGGGTCAGCTGCAGCTCTGTCAGCTGCCTCTTGAGTTCCAGCTTTTGTTCTTCGTGCTCCAGACTAACCTGAAGAAAGAAAAAGTAGAATATAAGTTACTATCAAACAAGAGACAGGCAATGTAATCTCATTTCAGACCTTGCTTTAAGATACTATTGGATTGTCTATCCCAAAAGTCACATCCTTATAGATTGTTTCAGTTACTGAAAAATCAAGGATGCAGCTTTGTCTGCTCCCTAAAAACTACTGGTTTGCTTGGAAAGAGGTAAAAACCAACCTGCCATTTTGAAACAACAAGGGCACAAGAACAGTTCCAGCTGTAACTCAAACTTCACATATCAAATGTTGATACAAAAAGTTGAAGCAGTTTGTGATGAACTTTCTACACTGAAACTGAGAGTCTTTAAAAATCTTTACTTGGGAAGCTCTAGGCATAAATGTCCATATTAATATTTATTCTTCTGTAAATGTTATATACATTTTGCAACTGACTTTCATATTTCATCTTCCCTTCAGATTCCTTTTAAAGAAAGCCACCAGATCATCCGGCTCTGGGTTTACCTGAGTGGCTTCTGATGAAGGTTTTCTTGCAACATACTCAGGGATAAACATGTCATTTCATGGATAAGAAATGAACCACCAGCAGAACAGATCTCAGTGCTCAAAATCAATTCCAAACTTTAGCACCTTCTTCAAGCTGTCTTTTATCCCAAGGGAATCTGCCTGTTGTGCTGGAGATGCATGACAAGCCTGTCAGAAATCTTACACTGGTCCCAACCAGCTTCTGGTCAAACAAGGACATGGTTTTCAGTCTTAGCTAAAAATTAGTAGAGACTGGAGAAGGTAAATGAAGATTTGAAGTGGATCCAAACTAGCTGATACAAAACTAAAAATGAGGCACAGCTCACAAATCTTTAAAAATTTGTATTTTCATATTACTGTAGGTTTTCTTTCCAGAAAACTCAAAAAAATGTGTGTGAAGCAACAGGTCTTCTGTTTTCTTCCAGCAGTTCTGCTGTGTCCTTTGCTTTCTCTGCTGTAGACTCTAAGGCTATGGTTAATCTGATCATTGTACATAGCTGAGCTTTTATTCTCTACCCAGACAATACTATAAGGATATTGTAGAAAAAAACCCACATAAATAAGATTCAGAGAAAGCAAGATGAGCTGAAATCTCATATTCAGATTGACAAGTCCTTAATAATTACTTCTATCTCCTTCTAATGAGCAAATTTTATATTTTTTTTTTTACTACTAGAGGAAAAAAAAAAGTACTGTTAGACCAAACTAAATTAATACACTTCCAAATACCACTAAAACAACTTAATTCTAGTTCTCACTACATTACTCAAAATGGGATACATTCAAGAAAGTTTGTTGGGAGGGATTGAAGCCAAGTTTTCACCTCTCGCAGCCGCGTCTCCAGCTCCAGCAGGCGGTTCTTGTCAGTGTGATCTTGGTGACTCATCTTTTCCAATTGTTCTTCTAATTTTCGGTTCTGGGCCTCTAACTTTCCAGCTTGTGTTTCCAAGTAGAACTTCTGTTGCCTGAGCTCTGAAATCATCTCCTCTTGGGCTTTCCTGGGAGGAGAAACGCACAAGTGACAAACCCAAAATGTCCCCGACATATGTCCTTCCACTGGGGTGAAATAAGGAAGAACACAAGTTTCCTGTTAAGTAGAACAGTTCAGTTCATAACTTAAATTCTACATCCCAACTAAACATAAAAAACAGCAGTGTATTCATCAACATATGCCCAGAGCACTAAAATGCCATGTTTGCAAGTTGCACAGACAAATGGATCTTGTACAGGGTCATCTACTACAATATTTGAGCTACACTTCATTCTCCTCATTTCTTCAGTTCCTTGTTAGGTGTTTTTCTATGCAGGAAAAACAAATGCTAAGAAGAGTTGCTTTCTCACAATGTATTTCCATGAGATAAGAGGAATGAGATGCTGCAGGATAGGGGGTAGTGTGTTTGGGGTTGTTTGTTGTGGTCTTTTTATGGACCTAGAACTTGACCTACACTGATGTGAAGCTTTGCTGTCTCTGATCAACTTCTTAATCTACAAAGTGAACAAAAGCAATTACTTATGTTCATAAGAATTTTGAGAGCTGGCAATGATTAACTATTACCATTTGAAATGCACACCCTCAAAAAAAAATGGTCTTTCTACATTATTTACAATTCCTGGAATCATGTTATCATGCATTGGAAAATTCTGCCTCATAGTGTGCTTTCCACTTAGAAGCCTCACAAAGCTCTACATATATTAATGAATTAATATTTTAAGAAGTTCACTGTGAGATAAGCTGTTATTAATCCTATCCCAGAGAAATTATGTGGGTTGCCCAAGATCAAATAGGAAGACTTAACAAAACTAAAAATAGAACTTTAGTCTTCTGACTCACATTTCTGTGCACTGCAAGTAAAACCACCTTTTCACCTTTTCTCTTTTTTTAATTTACCTCTACAGATTATTGTCAGCCAGAACTGTCAAATGGTGTTATTTCATTTCCTACTGTTTACTGGGCTATCTTCTCAGGAACCTGATAATCATTGGTTTCCTCAGATACTGCTGGAACAAGAGCTTGCAGAGTTCCCCTCTCCTCTGAAGGGTTTAATCACTAGTTCTCCTCTTGATAAATGCTCAGATTAGCTGTAGCTTTTGTGCATTCAAAATGCAGTCCAACAACAATTTATGCATTTTCACCAGCCCAATTCACAAAATAAGCACCAAATCATTAACTAGCTGCATGCATAATAAAGCAATTTTCTCTCAAAATGTTGCTAATTCTGTCCTATCTTCTACCAATCCTGCAAAGTTACGTCACTTGACAATATGTCTCTCAATAATCTATTCTAAGTCATATGTTAAAATGTTATTATATGTTTTCCTTGGGTTTTATGGCTCTTCAGTTAAGTGTACTGCTCTCAGAGGATGCATCCAGCTCAGCTAAGTTCTTACCCTCAGCCAGACCAATGACTGTGACACTTGATCTTCCAAATGCTTCCCAGTTACATGTTGGGAAATCATTTGTGTTTTATTTCAGATTGAATGTAAATTATGGCTTTTGTTGCCTCAACAAACTTCCTGGGTGATTAACTAGAGGTCATCTGGAGCATAAAGCAACACAATTTAATTCCTCAGTTATTTCTGTGAATATTTTTGGCTGCTCAGGCTAAAATAACTTGCCAGATATTTGAAATACAATGAAAACTGGAGCCATTACATATCTGGAGGCATAATCACCACTGAAAAGGAATAAAACCAAGGCAGCTCTTTGCCAAAACTCACCCCTGTCTGATTCTATTCAATATTATAGGGGAATCTATCCAAGTGCTTCCCACAAGGGCACCACCTGACATTGCATCCAGCAGCTGATGGACACCCCTTGTGCAAACAGCCAAAGTTGGTGGATCTCTGAACTCAGTAAGGGCATAAACTGCTTTAGCTTTGCTCTGCAGGAGGTATCAAATAATCCACACAGGATGGGATGTTTGTGAATGAAAGATATTTAAAGTTTTCAATTTCAACATCACATGTCACAGGAATCAAGGAAAATATAAAATCTATTAGCAATATTTAGGTTCGAAAATGGAATATATGCTTCTCCAGGGGTATTTTGGATATTAAAATTATTAGTATTCATTTAACATATTTGGCAAACCAGCACAAATCATCTGCCTTAGGAAAGGCTCCAAAGTAAACACTCACTGTAATACAAACCAATTTTCCCAGTCCTGTTTGAGGAAACACAAAATACACAGTGAGCCACAGGTATGTGAAGAACAAGCACATTTTTGAAAGCATATCACTGAAAAACAAGCAGGGAGCACAGCAGGCCTGCAAGAAAGAACCACTTTTACAGCGAGAATCAGAGAATCATTTAGATTGGAAAAGACCTTCAGGTCATCTTCCTGAGACCTGTTCAGCAGTGACTGCAGCTGCCACACTTACATGTTCCTCTGGGTAAAGAGGCTGCTGTTTGCTGCCAGTTTGTTGGCCTCAGACAACTCCACAATTCTCTGTTCCAGTGACCTGATCTTCGAGTCCATTGCATTGATCATCTGAAACACAAGTGATCATAAAAATAAAGTTTACAAAAAGTCTGAACTTTTTCTAGAAACAAGAAGAACTAAAAGAAGACTGAACAAATGGCCAGAAGAGCATCAAAGATGCAATTCCTGCAGCTATTTACAACTGCTTTCTGCTGCTTTAATATTAGGAAGAAAAGCAACCATTATATTATCAAGATGAGGGGTACACAACAAGCTGCATGGTTAATTTTAAGGAAATATTCTTGAAGATACGCTGAATTAAAAAAGCATGTCTTTTAAAATTAGCATTAATCAATGAAATTCCTTCAAAGCAGCTCAGCAGCACTACAAAACCTCAAACAAGATTATCTTGCTTGAAATCAGTGTCAGAAAGCTACTCTTCAACTGCTTTGATTTCCAATTCAACAACACATACCGCCTTCTGCTCAGCCAGGACTTTACATTTTTCACGTGCTTCTTCTTCATGTCTTCTGAGCATATTCTCAAGTGCTTCCTTATCTGCAAGATCTTTCTTCATCTGATTTTCCAACACCTAAATGAAGACATTTCTTTTGTCTAAATTATATCTGTTTCACTGGGCAAAGGGCAAGCAGAAAGAAAATCATGAAGATAGACAGAATTCTTTTTTTAATTTAAGCAATTGATCATATCTCAAGCAAAATTAAACCCAGGATGCAATTGCATGAAATCCATGGAAGAGCAAACTCCAGAAAAAAGCATTCCCTCAATTATCATTGAAGACTGAACTTGATGATGGAATTTTATAGACATGAAGACAGTATAGATTTTTTTAAATTATTACTTTAAGTCATATAAACTCTGTTCAAGAACAGTTCCAGACTAATGCAAAAAAAAAAAAAAACAGAAAAACTCTCTACTCCAAAATATGTACAATAGGAGAAGTAAGAAAGTGCCCATCCTTTGGCTGCCCTACCAATATGGCTCAGAATGAATTTGGGAGTTCCATAAGTATGGATGAGAAAGGCAACATGAATTCTTCCAGTTGGAGACACCAAATCTAACAGCTAAGTAAAAAACTTATTTTTGTGACACAAATACCTGTCATCAGGAACAGGACTAAAGTAATTAATTGCTACACTTTTTAAAAAAATGCATGTCATGTATGCATGTCCAGAGCTCTAAATCAGTTGTTCAACTGAAGGTTGCTCCCTTCAAAGAAATTTTTGAAGGTACAAATTCTGCTCACCACGGGATATTTTTTACTGTTCCAATTACAAAAACCCCATGTCTTCTTTCATCTCTTTGAACCTTTTTCATCTGGCTTCCTGATTTCTCTTATTAAACCCTCTAACATAGGTCTCCATAACACACTGGTTCTCTTTTTCTTTTTATTCATTTTCTAATGCCTATCCTCTTTTCCGCCTTTTATATCACCACTTCTCCTTTCCCAACATCTACATCTGATCTTCCTGCTTTCTATCAATCACTCTCCTCTCATTGCTGATTACCACATGCTCTGATCTGCCAACAAATCTTTACTTCTCTTTTTATCCTTCATATTTCTTCTCTCCTCTTAAATATTATGTCCTCTCACATTTAAGGCAAAATGTAGAATTAGGGTCCTAGATAAATGTACCAGATAAAGATTGTTTCTACTAAGAATAACCTGGTTTAGCAAAGATTCTTACAAAATGCCTGTCATACTGTAAGCTCTTTAGTAAAAACCATAGCCAGTGCACATACTCCTATTTCCCAGCTTGTTTTTCCTAATTTTAGATGGTGTCTATGATTCTATTTCTAACTGTTTGTTAATGCTACCCTGGAAAAGACAAAAACAAAGTGGGTGGTTTCTGTGGCTTCTTGGCAGATGTTACAGCTCCAAGAGGATGGAATTTCAGAAACGCTCTGGTATTTGCTGCATTTAAAACTTGCAGGTAGGCTGAGTGAACACTCACAGAAAATCACCAGTAGGAACTGAAAGCTTCTTCAGGGTGTGAGATCTAACAGCATTAAGTATCATTGAGTCAGCAATAGTCAAATTACAACCACCAACTGCCTCCCTGTAGTTCTGACTTCCAATCCCAGCTGTCCTAATGCAGTGCTACAGACAGATAAGGTACAATGGCAGGGACTGGGAGAAAAAAACTGATTTAGATCCCACTAAGCTCCCTGCACATTGCAGTAGGGGTAAGCAAGAAGGCTACTCCTAAGACTAAACAATCAGAGCCTAAAGGCAACTGTTTTTCCCTGAACTCCTTCTACCCACAAAAGCTTGTAGGAAGATAAGATATTTTTACTTTGAGTTTTTCCTCATAGAATTGTTCCTTCTGTTTCAGCTGCAGCTCCAGGTGTTGTGCTGCGATCTGAGCCTCACGATGCTTCTCCTCCAGCTCCTGAAAGCAGCAGAGATTCATATTCAGACACCAAGAAAGAGTAGGTGCTGTGTGTATGTGTTACACAGGTATCAAACACTCATTCATTCTTTTTTTTAAGGCTTCACACTATAAAAATCCCAAGACCAGGGCTGTCATATTAAACAAAACCTTATGAGAACTGCACATTTTCACCTTTAAGCTCTGCATATTGCTGCTGACCCATCTACTGCAGTGCAGGTCCACTGCTAAGGACAAAGATTTCTAATTCCATGGTAAGAATCTCCATTTCCCAGTAAAATATTCTCAAAGATAGGCCAAGGACATTTGGTGAAAACACACAGTTATAAACATTTTATAGCTGCAGTGGCATCACAGGAAGTTCAGATCTATTTTTACCAAGGTCTCTCACTTGTTTTCTCACAGAAAACCTCAATAAGGGGCTACTGCTGTCAATGCTTTTCATTCTGCATTCAGAGTGGGAATAGCATTTACTTTGCTATATTCCTCACATAAATGTTGTCAGAACAACTATTTATAAATTGCTTGGAAAATGAAAAGTACAGGATGCAAGATACATGGTGGAACATGCCAGAATGTTTTTAACCTCTTTATTCCTCATTAGATAGTTTCAGCCATGCACAGCAAGGATTTAAGTCATTTGTAACTCAGAAATTAGCTGTTTCTGCTGTCTGACTATGTTATTTGGGGTATATCTATAATCAGCTTTCAACAGGACACCTCACAAGAGTTGGGCTTACAACTTCATGCTCATTCATTGTTGTATTTGCCACTCCAACAATTTCCCTGGAACAAGAGCAGCTCCAGGTCTGTCATTCACTACCACTGGCTTGACTCTTGCATAGACAAGTTGAGGTGTTGGGCTGCATCCAGGTCTCCTGTCTGCCTTCATTACTGCATAGCACAGGAAAATTTCCTGATACACGTGTGTATTTTAGCACTTTTCATATTAATTTCATATTTTCTCTTCTGATCTTCCTCATCTTGAAAATACATGACTTTCTTTGCAGTAATTTGCTATAGACCTCTTTTTCCAGAAGTGAGAATCAAAGAGGAGGTTCACCAAAAGTAGGTCATCTCCAGTGCCTAGTCCCGACACTTGTGCATGGAATGGAGATTGCTGCTTTTTGCAATTGAAATATGTCTCCCAGCAACAAGAGGGACAACTCACCTCCCCCAGAAGCCCACACGTTTCAGGTCCTGGCAGAGAATCAGACAACCAGATCAGCAGCAGCTTCAAAGCCACAGCATCAGACTGCTCATATTGTAGCAGAAGCTTCACCAGTTCCTGCAGTGGCACTTAACAGCCAGAGTGGGCTCAAAAAGGTAAATCTCTTACCATTCCAGTTCTCACTCCCTATTCTCTATGTAGCACTGACTTTGTGTTTGGCATCACAGCATTGATCTACACGTTCAGACAGTAATAAGTATCTTCTCTGACTTGTTTCTTGCTTCTTATTCATTTCATTACAGGCAGATGAGCTGCTGCTTCTCTGATACTGCTACATGAGTGTACGTGAAAACAATGCCTTTATTCAGCCATACCCACCTTATTCTGTGCAATTCTGTATCTTCAACTCCCTTCTTACCTTTCTATACTTTCTATACCAGGAAAAGTCAAGTGTTTGAAAAGATCAGCTCGAGGGGAGGTACAGGGTAGGAGTGCAGAAAGAAGAACACCAGTACCCTGTGCTCCCAGGTCAGAGCTGCAAGGGACTAGGAAAGACTGTAGGAATATTTCTTCAACGCCTGTTTGACTTTTTCATAAAATACTTTTGTGCCTCCCCAACATTGTGGTAGAACTCCATGGAAACTATCTATAAGTAGAGCTAAACATATCCCCTGGTGTAAAACAATTACTCGATATTTCTACATTCCCTTCCAGTTTCTCCTCCAGAGAGAACATAATCAAAACCAAGGAACAATTCCCAAATATACACAGGAGGCTTATGAAACAATTCAAAGTTTTACACTATTTCTAAACATAAAATTGGCTCTGTGCCCAGCATAGTCTCCCACTTACCATGCACTCGTGCTATCAAAACAATTTGAAAGGAACAGCACTACTAAAGAACCAATTCTACCTTTTTTTGACAGCAATCAGGCATTCTGGTGTTAAAGTCTACATTCCCAGAACAAGCCTGGGTCATCTGTTGACTCTAAATATGCTTATTTATACATTTCCATTTGGCCTTCCTCAGGTGTGTCTCTGCTAGGGGTTACTACCAATAAAATGTCATCCTTTTTTTCCTTGTCATATTGGCAACACACAAAGAGAGCTCATGAGGAAAGCAAAGAAAATTTAATTATTCCACTATAAAATTATGCTTCCTGTCCCAGGGAAGGAAAAGTATTAGAAACACCCTCTGCTTGGTGCACTGGAGACTGACATGCTAACTTGCTATAAAGATTTAATAGGTTTAAGCAGGAGAGAAACAATAAATTGCCAACAGAGAAACACGTGGGTGAAAATGGTTTCCTGACAAATATTATCTTTGGAGATGAATAGTTTAGATGACTAACTTCTCTCTGCTTCAAAACATAAGCATTTCAAATAGATCTGACCTCTAAATTCCTCTGCAATTTAGTTTAAAAGATAGATATTAATGGTTTTGTTGTTGCAGTATCCTGTCCTGAGAATATTTCACTTCTGAAACAATCACTAGGTAAAATAATCTATTACTATGTTGACTTAAGAGTCCTCCTCCTGAGACAACCACAATTTTGAAGAAGTATTAAGACTAAAAGTACAGGAGTGAGTTTGTAACTCCAGGTGCAAGGAGAGTTTAAGTGCTTAAGCTTTCTCCAGGATGACTGATACAAGAAAGAAATCCCTTTATGCAACAATTTCCACCTTATTCGATGCAATTCTATGTCTCCTGATTCTTTCCTACCCCTTTCTTACAAACTCTCACGCTCCAAGTTTCATTTTCACCTCTGCTCACCAGAATTTTCTCTGCCATCTGTTGAATTTGTTGAGATTTAGTTTGAATATCTTCTTTCAGGCGGTTTTCTCGTCGTTCCACAGTCTCTAATCTCTTCACTTGATTCTCCAGAGAATGGCGCCGTTCCTGTAGAGCAATTATGAGCTGCCATTTAGGCTATTCAACTCTGCACTAGCACAAAGCAAGGAGCAGTTTCTAGAAAAAATTAGGCTGAAGCAGTCAATATACATGGTTGGCTTCTATATTTTAAATCCTCATCATGCCTCAAATCCCTTACGTAACCACATGTCCTTATTGACTCCTCACTCAAAATAAAAAATCTCTCAGCTGTTTTCAAAGAAATGTATCTTTTTTAATTAAAAATGGATTCACGTCTAACAACACTTTCCCCTGAAGAGTTACTACAGGAATACACATTGTTCAGAGTCATCCAGATGAGGGTTCCTAAAATGATGCACATCCCAATAACTAATTTACTTCAGACAGACATTCTCCGCTCACCTCCGCTTCAAGTAATTTCTTCTTCATGCTTTCATTAGAATCTTCCCGGTTCTGCAGTTTCTCCAACTCCTTCTCAGCTCTCTCCTTTGCTTGACGGATATTCTGCAGAAGCTCAGTTGCCTCTGAGCTGGCTTTCACAGCCTGAAGGTCAAAAGAAAAGAAAAGGTATTATATGAAAAGCTCACACAAAAAATTTGGGGTGTGAAAGCTTCATAACCTCAAGATGGTCAACATTCTGAATAAATCCACTACAGAACTTTGGCCTAACTGTCTAAATTAGGACAACCACAAACATGGGCGGGAACACAAATTCTAACTTCAATTATATAATTCTAACTTCTGTTTCACACCAAAAAAAAAAAATTAAAATCCAGGAGATGCACAGGTTTGCCTTATGGAAGACTTGCTATACTTTCTACTATATAGAAACTTGCTATACTGCAAGTTTCTACTTGACTCTCTGTCTTGACAGTAAAGTCTACCCCCCAATTCAGCTCAAGTTCTTGGAAAGAACTCACAAAATAATCTTACTAAAAGATCAGGAGAATAACCTGTTGGCCTAAAGATAATTCCTTAGCATTAATGCAGGGAGAAAAGAAGATGGGATAAAACACGATTGTTTTGAAATATTACAAGTACTATTTCTATATAGTTTTGGCCTCCATGAATAATAACCCTTGAAAAAGGCCCCTCTCAGGAGGTGCCAAGTGTGAAAAGCTTGCTCAGGGGATTATTATGACAACCCCTTTCTCTTCTGTTGAAAGATTCCAATAAGACTGTTCTTACAGTGATGACTGACCATGACAGCAAACATTAGATATTATTCAGCATACATTGCCAAAGTGTTTTAAAATTCTGCTGTGAATCCTTATTGTTCAATACTTTTACTGTGAATAACTGAACTCTTAAAATGACTTTGCAATTAAAGCAGAGGATACTGGGAGACTAAACCAAGTCCAACATGTATTTTAATAGTGAGCTAAAACCAGCTGAACTCTGTCTTCAGAAGCAAGGGAGCAGTGCATTGCCCATGGCATCCCCATTAAATGAGAATTTCTCTACACTACTCCAGTTCTGACTCAGCTTCATTTGTAAAAATAAACACTGTTGACATGTCTTAAGAGTCAAAAGCATATTGAAAACACCAGTGATTTTAGATACCAGTTCCCACCCCCCTTTCCTTATCATCCCCCATGCTATGACTAATTCTATTTTTGAGGGTAAAACAAAGTGCATCCCTCCTCTCCATTAAGGTTTTACAGGAAAGTCTTGTGGAAAACTCACTTTCACCACCCAGACGTTACCTTTGTCAGCTTTTCCTGCAGCTCCTGGATTTTGGCCTGCTGCTCTGTATTGATCTACAGTTAAATAAAAAGATGGAGGGAAGGAGTCATAAAACAAAAAAGGAAAAAATGCTCTCTGCTGATGATACTGTATTTATTTTAATTCACTTCCTAAAAGCCTTTGTTTCTCCCTATAAATTCCAACACATCAAAATGCTCATTGGCCAATCTATTCCCACTTTGCTAACTTCTGCCTGATGTCAAATTTTGGTCACCAAGTAGACTGCTCAGTATGAGAACATGCAGAACTCTATTAGGTTTTCATTTGCTGTTCTTTATGAATAGAGAAAGCCCTTATGCATCCCCAATTTCACTCCTAACTCGGATGACACATAAAGGCCTGTCTTTGCCTGGCTTCTGAGCACAATCCATTAAGAACAGGTTATCCAGAGACAGCTTTATATCAAATCAGAAAGAACAGTGAATCACACCAAGACAAAGACGTTTTAAAAAATGAAATGAAATTAAATGAAATAGGGAGGGTTGAGAGGCCGTGCATGTCACAGACTAGCCAAAGGCACTCTTGGTTTCTATGCATAATATGAAAGACCCAGCAAGCAAATTCCAGGACACTGAAGTGAACATACCTTCTCCAGTTTGCAATACAACTCTCCTGCTTCATTTTTTCCTTGATCTTTAACCTGTAACTTAAGTACAAAATACATAAAAATCTCAGGAAAAGCTGTAGTACATTGTGCTTCTATCCAGTCGTGGTATTTAAACACCAGGAGTTACACAAAGTTGAAGTCACCCTATTTTGAGTGCACAACTGGAAAACATTTTGCACTAGTTGTACAAACCACACTAATCTCTGAAGGATACCCCCCCCAACTCATGTGTGAGTGTGTCAAACAGCACTAGGAATTCAAGCAAACCATCAGCCCCGTGTCTCCCACGAAGCCTGAACTACCTTTTGCAATTTGTTGTGACATTCGGCAGCTTTACGTTTGAATTCTTCGGCTGCCAGTCGGGACTCTCTCAACTCTGACTCGTAGAGGTCACTGCGCCTGCGAGCTGAAATCAGATCCTCTTCCAACTGATTCATCATCAACCTCATTTCTTCGACTTGAGCTTGATATTCCTGTAGTTGGGGTGGAAGGGGAGGAGAAGGTATTACGTTTTAGAGGCAAGAGGGGAAACGCTTGGAGCAGCAGATCCCAGAATATTGATTACAGGCAAGAGATGAGTTTAAGAGGATGTGGAAGAAAGGTAAAGTACAAAATAAAACAGTAAAAACTAAACAAAATAACATCAATGGTGTTCTGGTTTGAGTCTTGCCATTTTCAACTCAATACCTCGTAAAGTCAAAACATTGACTTTTTAAGAGTGCAGGAAGACACAGATACATCTACACACAAATGATAAAAATTACTTACATTTCTAAGTTCTGAAACAGAAATGTGCCTTTGAGTTGATGCCTCTACTAAATGCCCAGATGCTGCCTCAAGATCTATTTTCTCAGGCTGATAACATGACAGTTATCACAGATCTGCACAGCTTGGGTAAAAGGAAAGAAGGAGAAGCAGAGGGGTAGCACACTGTGCCATCAGCTATTTTCTCTTGACAGAGTTAAAAAGGATCACATTGCTCTGCATGGGAGACAACCTAAAATCAAATATTATCTTAGAAAAACTATCTATAAATCACATTGCCCATAGAAGACATTTTTCTATGTAGGCAGAAATAAAGATTCCCCTTGCAGGAGACTACAAGATAGGGCATTTGGATGGGGAAGACGGGAGAAGAAAAGAATTTGAATTGACTATCTCAATGACACTGGGAACTCATACTGAGGCTAGCTCAAGAGATTGCTTCTCATATATTCACTGGATAAAAAAGATTTTAATCATGTTTATTTAGCATTTACTAAGTCCCGTAAGTATACATTTCATAAAATTACTCTAAAGCAAAGAAAAAAAACAACAAAACAACAAAACCAAAGTATTTTTTATGAAGCTGAGAACAAGTAGAAAACAAGCACATCAAGAGCTAGGAACAAAGATTATGAAGGACTGACAGTGGGGGAGTCTCTCTTTCTTTCCATTTTAATACCTCACAATACGCCTGACTACCCCCATATGCAGAAGAGTAACTGTCTCGTGACAGGCTCAGGTTTGTCATCGCCCCCCCAGACAGGCTCTGCCTTCAGTGAGAAAGGGACTGCAGGAGCACTGACCCCAGGGGCAGCCCCTGACTCTCCAGCAAGGAGAGCTTATGCAGATATTTAAAGAAGCTGGGCCTTTAACAAATTGCTTTCCTATCCCTTTGGCAGAATGGCTCTTGGCTTTGTAATCCCAAAATTGGTTCTCCAGTTTGTAAGGAAGGCAGGGATCTATTCTTTCCAGTTAGCCTCCTGTGGATGACCTTATTTTCTTGCTGGAAAGAATTAGAGCCTTTTGATAATAAAGAAGCATATATTAACTCATATATTCTTTTCATACAAACAAATTTGTGAATAAAAAAGGCAGAACTGTTTGAAGGAATACATGTCCTGCTCAGAAAGTATAATTTGTTAAGACTTCCTAAAATACTGGGGTTTTATATCAGTAAGCACTTGACCAAAGAATTACAAGTATGACTACAGTTGCCACTGTGACAATGAGTGTTTGGGAAGGGAGGAGAATGGGGAAGGAGAAAAGAAGGAAGAAGAAGAGATAGTTAGTGGTATTTCAGGTTTTCTTGTTTCATCACATTTGAAAGATTATCTTTGAATAATTCTCATGATCAGGTCAGAGGAACAGGCAACACAGAACAAACCTCTCAGATATTCAGTGGTCAGAGTTTAAGAACTACCAAGAGGTACTTAAGTGCATATTAGTGGACAGGCAAAGCTCAGGGCATGTACCTGAAGCAAATCACATCAGGGAACTACATATACGTGAGTGGGGCTTTCAAAAAATACAGATTCTGAGTTGTTGCAAGTACATCTGCTCATACAGATCTTCATCAAGTAACAACCAGAGCACAGGTTCAGTTAAAACAAAAAAACAAAACAAAACACAAACCAAACACACACCCCAAACAAACAAAAGACCCCACAAATCCACCACACTCTTCTATTCAAGTACCTGAGGTCAAGTTGAACCTACAGCCTTGCCCTGAAAATACCATGTGCCTAAATATTAACTTTTGAAGGTTCTGATTTGCTGTTGATTTGACCTGTTCTCTTCTCAAGTTTCAAGTTTTCAACAGCAAAACTCTAAAGGGACTCTTCCATCTCTCATCTCCCAGTTCCCTCTGACTTAAAAATCATGGTCCAAGTTAATGGCCAAGATCCACCTGCTCGTATGAGTCAGCACAAATATCTCAGCATTTTTTGTTGCTCTTGTCTTTCAGAAAGCTCAGAAGACCACCCCAGATATGAAAGCCTGCAGGATATTACAGATTCATTTGTTGACCTAAGCAGCATTTTTATGTCATTGTGAATCTTCACAAGCCAAATTAAGAGATTCTGGGACAAAGCATTTGATTAAAAATTACTTGCATTATGTTTCCTCTGTTACATGCGTCTGTACTGCCTAAGAATCCATGGGTATTTATAATCATCAAAAATGTCCCACATTTCAGTATTTAAAGCAACTTTTCAAGCAAAGCACCAGAAGAGAGAGCAGGGAGTTTTAGATCCCTTGTATTACATAAAACAACCACCCAGAAGAATGCAGGAGAAGTCTATGGAGGCCTGATACATCCAGAGGGTTGAGTTTGCATTTCATTACTTTTTACATAAGAGCTTCTTATGTCTGGAGAATTATTACCAAGGTTTCTGGGCTTCCTTGTCTCAAACGCTTTGAAATGAGTCAGTTACCATTTGTAAAGTGCTTTGAAGATGAAAACCAACAGATAGTTGCAAAGAATTATTTGAATGCTACAGCAAATTTCGATTTCTTTTTCTCAATGCAGTATGTTGCTGTTAATTCATAAAACTGAATGGGTTTTGTCTTGTAAATAATTTTAAATCCTAAAAATGTCCAAATCTGGGCACATTTTCATTTCATTTTGACTTTTTTTTTTTCCTTATGAACAACCATATGGATTAATGAATTTTGAACATTCTTCTAGTGGACAAAAAAATTTTTAATTTCTCCTTTGCAAACAGATTAAATTAGGAAAAGAAGAGTTAGGCAACACACATTCTATTTTGAAAGACTATTAAGCATTTTAAGTGGCCAGATAAGAAAGAAGAAAAAGCAACACAAAATAAAGGCTAGCTCAGTTCTCTCTCAGGTGAAGATTCATTAACTTGTTGTGAAATTTGCATACCTTAACCACTTTAAATGGATAGCTCATTTCTAATGCAGTATATTACTAAAGCATTGCAACTTTCTCCTAAGCTAGTTTTATAGACAAAGTCCTCTCAGGACTAGGAAAAGAAAAACCTGAAGTTTGGAATCTATGCTTACTTGCAAAATACACAAGTGGAATTTTGTTCCTTCCTATATTGTTTAGGAACCCATGTGCAAACACACAGATTGGGAGTTATCACAGCCTCCCAACATCAAATGTCATCCTGGCAGCAGAGCTAGAATATGCCAAGAATGCCTGTTTGTGGACAGCCACCCTGCTCCCCAAAGAAGCAGGAATACCTGTTCTTTGATCTCTTGCAGTTTTCGGCTTTGCTCTCTGATATCATGAAGTAGCTGCAGTGCCTTATCATCTTCCTGAGACACCTCCATCCGTGCCTGCTCCAGGCTGCGCTTTAAGCTCTGCAGAAAGCAAAATGTTCAATACATAGTCTTTGGTTTTTCAAATGGTTGTATAACGAAGATCTTTAGTTACACAAAATGCCTCCTTGACTGCAGTGAGGCATCAAAATAATTAAAAAAAAAATTAAAAAAAAAATAAATTGAGGCACCAGTGATGGAACTCTAATGAAATTCATGGCCAGTGCTGCTCCTATCTGAACAGAAGCAGCCCATTTTTACAAACATTGTTTACTCAATTCTTGGTTCAAATCTCTACTTCCTCACATCGGGTTTAGAGACAAAAACCAAACACAGATCACAAAAGGCATCCATTATTGACAGCATTTATCTATATTTTATCCAGCACTATTAATTCACAACCTAGACACAATCCTTCAACTTCATGTTACTTACATTTTTCTTGTTGCTGTTAAGTGAGTCAAATGCTTTAATCATTGTTAAACTTCTACAAAGAACAGAAGAGCTGAGTCTGTATCTCACCACATACCTTACCTGCAATGGAACGGTCCTCCTATCAACTGAGTATTATCCTTCAATAGAGAGATATAAACTGAATTTTATTTATTTACCTAGTAGCATTTGGTATGGTAAAACTCAGCCCCGTTTTAAGATGTGCTTCCCAACAAACCAACCCATCAGAAATGGTTTTCAATTCTCTGAAAGAGAGTATTATCTGCACTTTTGTTCTTGGTACAAGAGAGGAAACATAATTGTATATCCAACTGAAAATACAGAGACTATCGACTAGAATGAAAATATCCTCACTGGAATCTTGCCAGGACAACTGGGCAGACATTCCAGCTCCCATGAAAAATGCCAAATGATCTTTGAAGGCATGGTTTTGCAGTCTCATTTTTATATTCTACCTGAAAAATAGCCCCTGTCCTACAACCTTCCCTGACATTGTGCTGGGGAACTGGATCAGTCTGAACTCAGGACACCACAGATGGAGGCAACACCATTGCTTCCTAATCCTATTTGTTCCTGAAGATTTCTGTCTAGGCACTGATTAGGCCCCATCCTCTTCTGGCTAAGAAACCTGCAAGAAGTCAAACCCAAGCATGTTCTAGCACAGCCAGTAAGACAAACATCACAAATAGTTTCAGCAAGACCAGGACAGTAGTCACTCCTGCATGATCTAAGCACATGACCATGAAACAACGTTTGAATAAAACTATCAAGCAAGCTTTTGCAAACAATTCAGGGCTCCATGTTCAACAGATATCCCCTCACACGTTATTTTCTCTCCATCAAGTACCCCACTGAAAGCACGATGGAAGAGAAAGACAAAGACCACCAGATTTCAGGCCCCCAGATCTGGAAGGACTGGGGTAAGGGCTCACACTGCATTCTGTGATATAGGTGGCCAGGTCCTGCTCCAGGAGGGATCGCTGGGTCTCAGAGGCTTTCAGTTCCACCTCCTTTTGGCTAAGTACAGCCTCCACCTCTGACACTCTCCGGTGCAACCGCGTCATTTCCTGCTCCATCTGCAATAAATATCAAGAGGTTATAAAGGGGGGCTTCACAAGCTTTGTTAACTGCTACATTCAGAGCTCTGTTTGCAAGGAATTTGTCTCCAAGAGACTTCTAAGCTATGTTTCTCCAAATGGTGTTTAAATTCCGATACCATTGTCTCTGCTCCAGGAATGCACAGTTCTTCTTAAGGACAAGTAGTAAGTCTAAGTCACCCCATTCATTCAAGCTGCTTGTTCATATTCAGTCATTCTTCGAACCCCAGTTAGCAAAGAAGACACAATCATTTTTCACCTGACTTGCAGAGATGGGTCACTTTAACCTTATCCCAAATCCATGCTGGACCAGAAGATGGTTTCCCCCCATCTCCTTGTCAGGAGCAAATGGTCAAATCCAGAACAGAGCAGGGAGAAAAGTAATGGAACTCTCATAAAAGTCTCAAACAAGCAGTAAGTGTTTAAAAGACTCCACCAGGTTCCCTTTATTGGAGCACAGCAACTGTTATGAGACGTTCACCATAAGCAGTGACGTGACAACAGTTATATAAGCAGGAGCTGATGAGTGAGGAAGAGCCCTCAGAACAGTACTGGGGTAACTGTTGTGATGAAGAGGCACGGCCTGCAGGAAGCAGCAGTCGTCTGTGTCAACGCTGGGAAAAGGACAGTTTAAAATCCAGAGCCGCTTCTTGTTAAGATAAAAGTATCTAGAGCAACAGCATGGCCTAAATTCATCTCCCTTTGTACTGGACAGGAAGCCACCTCTCTGAAGGAAAAGCACTTTGCCCACCACGAGTCTGGATGTTCAGCAGCATCTGACAGATCCCTGGACATACAGTGGTTGCAGATTCCTGGAGCAATGGAGATGGCCAATCGCATAAATAAATACCTTGTGACACTTGTCCTGGGCGTCTTGGAGTTCTTTGCTCTTGAGAAGAAGTGTCTTTTCCATGGAGCTGACCTTGGCTGGAGAATCCACACTTGAAAAAACAGATCTAAAAGAGCAAAGCCAAACAGCACATGAATATAGGCAAAAGGTAACAGAACTCTGATTCATGCAGCCTCTGTAAAGTCATTGTGTACTTACTTATCCCGGGATAAAAGAAAGGTGCAGCAATTCCAGTCTAACAGCCATCATTTCAGATCAAACATACCATAAAAGCTGACGACAGTATATCATTATTAAATAATCCATGTGTACTTCTATTTACAATATTAGTATTTTCCACCAGTGAATATGTCACAGTGCAAAACAATAAATCACAGCAGCAGCAGTGCATAATTTGTAGGGATTTATAAGTGCAACAAAACCAAAGCATAAAGCCAAAGTAACCTTTGGAAAGATAACAAATTTCCGGAGAAATGCTTTTTATTTGGTACTTTATTTTTAAACAGGTTTTTAAATTATCATCAAACTATAAAAGCCCTAAAAACTTCAACATTTCATAATCTGCACCACAGGAAGAAGAGTTTAATATCCTTAGTTACATTCTGTGAATCAAAATTGAAACTTTCCTAACCCAATTCATATGATCCCTACGAACTCAATCAATACCAATATGATTAGTCACACTGCAGAACTTCAGAGTTCCACTTAGAAGTAATTCTTTTTCATGAGACACAACTTAACTGTACTGTTCAAAACAATTTGACTCCAGAAACCTGAGGGAAATATTTACTTGTTCTTAAGCTTTCTGTCTAATTGGGACTCAGCATTTAAGAAGTTACCGTTTCTGTTAGTCTAAATTCCTTCTAGAAAATGATAGGAAGCCACCTGATGTTCGGCAGCATATTTTTAGTGCTTTGCAGTCTTAAATATGCAATCTGCAACCAAAGAATTAAGTACACGCATCAAAACATAATTTTAAAAATCACATTCTCCCTCGCAGAAAATGATTCAAACCAGATATTTGAGCAGTTAGTGATGGAACCAGTGTTAACTGATAGATCAGAACGCAGGAGCACAATAAAGGTGCTAATAAAAGATCACAGGGGCTGCCCACACATTGCTTTCTGCTTCTCCTGGCCACAGTTTGGTGTGCAGCCAGCTATCCCCACGGAGAGAAAGGAGCTTTGAGCAGCTCTCTGCATATAGCCACACACCCACACACAGCAGCACAGGCTCCTCTTAACACCAAGGAAAGTTTCATTCCATCACCACCATTTTCTGAGAAAAATCTACTCCTTAATCCAACTAGATATGCAACACAGGCACAGGAAGAGAGACAGGGATTTTGATGAAAATGCTGCAGCAACATTTCTGTATCAAACAGATCGTCAGCTCCACCACCTCGAGCTGTCATTAGGAAACACCGTTTTGATATCAGCAAACAAACACAGCAAAATCCACCAGTTCTGCCCTGAGAGGTCAAATATTAATATCTCTTCAGAAACCTGATATGGAAAAACTTAGAAGAAAGAATCCTGCATGTCAACGATACAGATATGATCAGGACTTACTAAAAAAAAATGTTTAAAATTAATGTTTTTATACAGCATTCCTTTAGTCCTGGTCCAATCAATCCGATCCGTCAAATTACCATATTTAAAAATCAATTTATAAAGCGTGTCTATACTCCTACAGAGAAAAGGCAACCATCTGAGAAAGATGCATATTAAATTCCATAACAGCTGGGTGTACAAACAAGGCTAAAAATGAATAGTTGAGAAAAGCAGTCTAAAAATACAAATTAAAGCTCACATTAACTAAAAAAGACACTAAGGAATCTGCTTTCAAATGTTAATCAAATATATGTAAATAGCTGCAAATATGTACTGAGACAAGTCTGAAAATCTTCTTATTATAAAAATTTATTTTTACAGGTCTGAACTGTACGGGCTGAAGCAATCTTTTTTTCAATTACAGTTTCAACCTTATCCATCACCTTTTCAAACCTGAGGCATTACCTAAGAAAACTCCAGCCAGTTCTCACAAACCTGATTTTACTTGTGGCTTCTATTCCACCTCCCTAAAGGAGCTAATTTTATTCGTTATTTTTGCTTATTTATTTTATTTGCTATTAAAAGAATCAGAGCCTAATGTTACAGGCACCATTTTGCTTTTCAAACATTTCTCCTAGTAAGCCAGCTTAAAGCATCCATATGCACTGCAAACCAGGCAGGACCAGGATGGATCCAGGGAAGGAGATGCAGAGCTCTGCAAGGACAGGTGGTTCAGCCAGGTGGGATGGGCTGGGACAGAGAGCAGGAGACTGACCGAAGTTTGCATTTCACGAGGTGACTGCAGAGGGAGCTGCTCCTCAGGGTTGGTGTTGGCTTTGTAAGGGAAGAGGAGGCTACAAACTAGAACTACAATCTTTCTTCCTCATTCCTGTCCAAAGCAAGGAAGAAATTCCTTAAAAATATATGTCCTGGTGACACGACAATTTTCCTGCCGTGGAAACAGTACATCTTATCCCCAAGGAAACCGATTTTGGTTAGCACTGGACACGCAGCTTTTAACAGACTTGCTTTCCCAGTAATTCTTTCCTGTGTACAAATTGTATTAGAACAACTTCCTGAACATCCATACAATCTTCAAAGTATCAGAAAGGGGCAGACAGAGGAAATCAAGAGAAATGGAATACTGGCTAATCTAATAAGCCTTGTCATGGTGATAGAAGCTCTCAACAGAGCATGACAAGGTGGAAAATACCCATATTTCTGGGGCACTTACATTCTTCCTCAGTCAGCATCATTGCAGAAATTAAACACATGCAATCCAACATCAAAAGCCATGATGCAAAGCTATCATTCAGGCTGGGACCATCTCAGAGTATTTCATTTAATTAACTGCTACATCTGGATCAATTCTCTTAGCACGACAGCAGTTTCCGCTGTTTCCTCTGAAGTGTGAAAAAATAGATTAACAAAAGGTAACCAGCATCCATCAACAAGAAAATTGCAATAAAAGATTAAAAAAAAACTGAAGTCAAGTCTATAGTACCAAGCTCTGATAGCACTGCGGCTGTGCCAATTTACTTCCCAAAGAAGCACTGCCTGCATGACTAAAAACCAAGTTAACTTACAGCTGACTAGTGATTTCACAGCTAGATCAGCAGCAGCCTCAACCAGCAGAGTGATCAGAAATGGTGCTGGTTGTGTAAAAGCTCCTCCAGTCCCAACTTGGCTGAGATGAAAAAGAAAAAAGCATTAGCAGAGGAAAAGCTCCAGGATGACTCCGGGGTATCAAACACGTACCTTGGTCCCCCCCGTGCATCACATCACACCTTGTAACTTCCTGTGTCCTTTTGTGCCACTCTCATAAACCCCCAACTCACCTGTGCTGCTTCCTTCTCACAATGATTGGCACCATCTGTCCTAATCCTGGCCCCCACACAACATGCCCATAATCTCATCCCCCATCCCTCATGCTCTATTCCTTTTAGCATTATACTCATCTGTACCTTCCGCCCCCTCCTAAATGCTTGCTCAGGCCTAAAAAAAAACCAACCAAAAACAAACAGTGATACCATCAATCTGTGAATAGAGCTTGCTGAAGCAAAGCATATTTTTGGTATGCTCATCCTGTGCTTCCTCTTTAATCTATCTTTGGTGAAAGAGCTCACCAGAACCGACAAACTGTTGGAAGAAATCAGTAGTCCTTCTTTTTGGAAGAATGGCCCATTTTAAATCTCAGTATTTTATAATGACAGTCATGAATCCATATAAAATTTTTAAATTAAAAAAAAAAACCAAAACAATCCCAATAACCAAAAAAAAACCCAAAAAACAAAACCCCAGAAATCCTGAAAATACCACTTCTTAGGACCTTGCAGAGAGGACATGGGCAGGCAAAAATTTGCATTATAAAGTATTTTTTAATTAGATATTTTTATGAGGTATTTTGGTACATTTTATTTGGTATTGATTTTTATTAAGCATTTATTTTTATTAGGTATTTATTTTTATTAGGCAATTTGGTATATTTGGTTAACCCTGGATTTATAACATATTTATCTTATGCCTTCAGGCTTCTGCTAGTCACCTGCAAAGGACAAGAACGATTTTCCTTCACCACTTGATGCATATTTTTGGCACCCAAGGGTTTTTGTCACTTGTTCTAAGCACTGGAGATCAGCCATGGTAAGGGACAGGAAGGTGGGGCTGGCTTTTAATGGAATTAAACCCTCAGTTGCCTCTTATCTTGTCACAGTCACACGCTCGCAGCCAAACCAGCAGCCAGGTTTGCAGTCAGACAGGCTCTTCTCCCCCATACCAGGAATTCAGAGGCCATGATGGGAGAAGGACTCAGCTGGTCCTTCTCTGCAGCCTCAACCCAGCTCTTAGAATCATACAGCAGATTGCCAGGACAGGAACCTATGGCATAAGCAATGAAGCCCTTGATTTCTCCTGATTGCTTCCAACGATACATTAATGTCATGACTTTTGCTCTTTTGTTAAATTTCACAGTTGTTAGAGGGTCACAAATTCATCCCAAATCTCATCGTATGGGGCATTACTGTAATTCAATGAACCCTTCTAAGCTATACACCAACTATATAATTTCTGGCAACAGGTCTAAGTGACTCAGGTGAACCCTTCAAGCACTAAGTCATTGGGAGAAAGAGAAGAATGGAAAAGAGAACTTCCTTTACCTTTCTTTTCTTTTTACTGAAGTATTTGAAATTCCCAGCTCAGCCATACCTTCTTACTCTCCAGTGAACAAGGGCAAGAGCATAACCCTAAACTTCGTGGCTTGACAGCCCTCAAATTAAAAGCCATGAAAGTTTCAAGGACCTTGTTACTGGCACCCTGCAGCTGCCTGGGCTCACTGTGAGCAGCACTGGAGGGCTCGTGCTGCAGACAGGAAAACAGATCTGCATCACTTAGCAACCATAAGGTTGGACTTTCAGAGGAAAGATTTTAAGAAGAAAAATTCTGGACTGATCAACTTCATGACTTAGGACCTTCCAGAGAAGACGTCCCGAGATTCACAAGAGATAAGCCTCCCCCCTCCATTTACTGTTCTCCATCTAGAATTTGATGTCCAAGCCAGTGTGGACAGAAACAGTACTGTATTTCCTCAAGTAAAACACACACTAGACAACATTTTATAAGTAAGAAGTTATCTTTAGGACCCAATTGCAGTGATATTGAGAATAAACTAATCACTGCATTATTTAAATACAGATATATTTTCAAGTCTCCGCAAGCTCTTTGCCATATTTAAATCACCTTCTTAGAACAAAATGCAAATATTAACTGCTAAAAATAACAAAGTGCATTTATCAAGATCTCATTCAAAAAAAGAAGCCAATAAGATCTACCTACATTAAAATTATTTGGGGGAAAATTAAATATATGATGTCTTTCTGTTCCAGTACAGGGAAAAAACAGGCCACACAAAACAGAAATTTTACTTCAGTCAAAATTTCTCCAGAGGACATTAATCTCTATATTCTTTTGCTATACCTCCTCCTATCTATTACCAACATTCAAATATAACTTCCATATGCATTTTCAGTACCATCTCCAAAAAAGAAGCACATCAATCCATCTGCTACAGCTGTCTCAGCCTCCAGCACAGTTACACCACTGTTCTGAGACTTTACCTCACACTCCTCTTCAGTTCTAGTCCTGGGCCCGATTACATATAGATTTTTACCACACATATGTGGTCATTATTGAGGCTCTTCTGTCACCTGAATGGCCATTTAGCCTTGGAACATGGATTGCAGTTCCCCAGGCAGAAAAGATAATACCCTAAGTTAAACTCATCACTCCTGAATTAAGACAGATTTTAACCCCAGGTATCTACAGATCTAACCATCCCTTTTTCTAATTCTGTTGACAATATTAGATCAGTTCACCAAAAGAACACTTTTTGGGTTTTTATGTTGTCTCCCTTTTGCCATAAGAGCAACTCTGCTGAGGAGGGACAGCCAAAGATTCCCTTCTTATTACTGGTATAACCATCATATAACCTTGATTCACGGCGTGGGCAAGATCAAAGATGTCAACAGTATCACCAGATTTGGTGACACGTTTACTGCAGAGCAACTATCACAACGAGTATGACAAAAAATGAAACTTGATTAAGACAGATTGACAACCAAGTCCCTGAAGGGAACTAACTAGCAGGAGTGAACGATGGTTGACACGAAAACACAGCACCTCAGTGCACTGAATCACTAACACAGCTAAAGCCACTGCGTTCCTGAGAGGCCTCCAGATCCCAAGGTAAGGACTTCCCAACTTAATGCACTGCACTAATACTTTTTCAATAGCTCTGTCATCAGAAACTAACCACCCACCACATCAGATGGTTTATAACACATTACTTATATTCTTCTTCTTCTCTGACTCCATTCCCTCGGAAAGCATGTTTTCTTTCCATGGAAAACCATTTCTTCTAGATCTTCACATCCCTACACACACACACACACACTGCATATTTCACCTGAATCTCCAGTCTCCTAACACAGTACAGCAATGTCCAGTCCTCCTATTTAACTTGACCCAGCAGCACACAGCCAGCTGCCATCAGCTCCTTCTCTTGTTCACTGACCCATTGCTGCACATTCCCAGGTTAGTGGAGCTCCATTTCTGTGGATCACTGATTTAGCCCTACACATCCCCAGCACTTGGTGCCCACTCTCTGACCCAATAAAATAACACCACCCCCCTTTTCCATCTCTGAACTCAGTATTCTCCCTCTTGCAGGGATCTGCAGTACCAGAAATGCAATCATCTGCTGCTCCCTGCTTAACAGCAACAACTAATTCAGAGTATTTCAGCAACAATTTCAACAATAACTGCTTTAGAATCAACCTTTCCATCCCATTCCCTCCCCTTCATCCCAGAAATAATCACAGAACGGCAGGACATGCACAAGGCACAGCAGCAACAGATCAAGCCCGAATCTGGCAGCTTCCCTACAGCAGAGTACAGGTCAGTTAAAACAGCTTTTCCCCACACACCATCCTCGCTGTAACAAACCTGCCCATTTTCCAGCGGTCCTATCCACCCAAGCAATAATTCCCACTTACTCTGGTCTGAGGATCCCCAATGCCTTGATGAATGAAAACCCCACAAACGGCAAATCTTCCCCCGAGAATCCTGCTGGGCTCAACTGGCGCGTAGAGGATAAAACCCGCGAATTCTTCTCTGGTTCATCAAAATTTGAGGTGTCATCATCAGACTTGAGAGTAGGAACGAAGGGGGGAGGAGCTGGTGAAAAAAAGCAAGAAGAAAAGACAAAATTCAGCTACAGTTCACTCTGCAACAGTCCCACTCATTCAGTGCTTGCAATGGCACTGCAGCTCCTGCTTTTAATCTTGCTAACACAAGCAGACTGAGCTGCTGCTCTCAAAGCGTATTACAGCAACAAGAGATTAACCCTTGAGCCACCAACATGGCTACCACTCTGCAGGCACAACGTCTCCCACACTCATCAAACTGGGCTTTAGCTTGGGCATTTGAGATTGGGGGGCTTGGGGTTTTTTGTTTCAGGTTAGGATGTTGGTTTTTTTAAACACATACACTGAATAAAATCAAAGCACCAGGCTAAGTAAAACATTGCTGTAATATAGCTAAAAGTCAGTCAATTCTGATTCATCTCGAAAAGGAAAATGTCTTCAACCTGTCCAATTAGTGACACTACCTGAGAATGAAGCCTGATCCTGTGCCAGTCAGCTGAGGGATATATCTTACCCTTCAGCACTAACAAGAATGTTCCCAGCATGGGCTTCTAATCAAGAGCAAACTGGTCTTTCTCCTGGAAGGTTCTAATAAACTATAGCTACTAGAAACTCACTGGTCTTTAGGAAAGGAAGAAAGTAAGATTTTATTTCTCTGAAAGAGCTTGCTGAAGATCTGGAACTCTTGTCGGGACACCACTGCAGTCTGGCTCTGATACAATCAGCTCTGAGGAGAGGTATAAATAGCAGGAATTACAATGTATTTCTTAGTATAATTTCTAAATTGGTACCACTTAACTTGTCAAGCAGTTGTTTAATTTCAGCCGATTTTCTTACATTAGCTTCAGTTTAATTAACCCAAGGAACAAAAGGACAAGTTCTCCTCAATGATGTGCAGCACCCGAGCTACCTGCTGGCTCGGCTACATGTGGGAAAGGAATGAATGCAAGAGCCTGCTGTGCAATTCCTGCCTCATTAAATCACGTTTTCTCACATTTATTTATTTATTTCATCACTTAGGTCCCCACTCTATAGAGCTAAAAAAGAGATTAGCAAAGGAGACAGCTCTTCTGTCAGCAACCAGAACAGCCCATTGTCACCAGCTGATGGAAGTGGAGTGTGCTAAACCCGTTACCATGGATCCAGTATGGATCTCCTGGAACTGAAGGGCTGGTGAGGATTGAAGAACCGGGAACAAACATTCCAACCCCTGCAGTGCAGGCTCCCTGCTCCTCACTCCCTGCGTGCTCGGGGTTTAACCCTACCTGCCTGCATCGTGACAGATGCTGCTGCCGACGGGACTGACAGGGGCAGAACCAGGCACGGCTGGAGCTTGCTGGCTCCCTCTAGGCTGCCAAAGCCCTTCACTGCCCGCTGTTAACTCTTCGTTCTCTACGCAAATGTAGCTGAAACTACCCAGCAGACCAGCAGTAACAGCCAAAAGAAAAAAAAAAAAAGAAATGTGCCTGTATGAACTGCCAAATCCCAACTACACGCACAGGCTTTGGTAGCAGCTCCCCAAGGAGCCATCCTGACGCTGCTCCCAAGCAGGGAAGTGAGAAGAAATTCCATGAAGCCAGATAGGATGCTGCTCACGTACAGCAGTTCCAAGTACATTAGAATGAGATAAATGGGGAAAACACAGAAATTAAATAGGTTCTGTAAGTAGCAGTTTTACTTACTGGCAGCAGAACATTTAAAATTTCTGTCAATATAATGAATTTATTAATTTCTTCTGTTTTATTGGTTATACTACAAATTTAGATCCAATATAACACTGATATTTATGTACCATAAATATAATTTTGAAATACAGATTGTTGATTAGGGTGTGTATGTTTTTTTTAAATCACTTAATGTCAGAATAATGTCCAGCTACTCTTCCATATCCTCTTAATGATTAAAAACAGAGAAGTAACAGAAAACAATTTGTAAGTATTTCATTTTTAATGCAAATATAAGCTTAAACTTACAGTTAATTCACAGCAGAGGAGGATTAATTTAGGATTAGTATTTTTTTAGTTCAGGACATTTGCTGAAAGAACTCTGCACATCCTCTTACAGGAGGGGGCTGCTGTGAGGTTTTTAACATTGTTTCTGAAGACAGATGCTGTCTGTGAGGTAAAGTAATAGGGAAAACAGCAAACTCTTCACTTCATCCAGGAAGTCTGGAATCTTTCTTAAAGGGGTACCAAAACCCAACTTGGCTGCCTTTTTATAACAGTATAAGGACCCTGTTATGCACTTCCCAGAGCCTGAGAGAGACCTAGAGCCTTACTTCTCACCAGAAATCAGCAAAGAAGATCTTAAAGAGTCATCTTCAAGCCCTTGCAATTAAAAGGAAAGTCCTTCCTCTTACCAACAGTAAGAATTCCTACTCAAACCACATGCATAAAAGAAAATACCATTTAACTATGCATGCACATAAAAAGATGAAAAGCGCTCAGTGGGGGCACAATGGATGCACAGAGATAAAACTGAATGTGAGACAGAGCAAACCTTTGGGGCTGGTGGGAAACTAGTTTAAAGAGCACAGTGTTTTACACTATAGCTTCTTCTAATGCTTAATAAAATATGAGAACAAAGAAGAGAAATTGTGAACACCAGAGTAAAAAAGAATGAAAAAATCCTTTGTCCTCTATGTTGCATTCACTCAAATCCATAACTAAAAGTCCAAAAACTCTGCAACTCTGCAGTATAACTTTGATACTAATCATATTTGTATTGATACTAACTCTAATATTTGTTCAAGAAATAGTAGCAACTGAAGAGGAAACTTAGAACAGTCATTCAAAAAAACACCTCTAGATGTCAAGTAGTTCTGAAATTGTCAACAGTGACTGAAAATGAGAAGCAGAACTTCTTCAGAAGTTTCAACACAGGAGAAAAAAAATCACTCCAGAGTAATAACAGGGAGTAACTTAAAAAAAAAAGAAAAGGTCAGATCCACTCTGTCTGATTTTGTTAATTATTTGGTAGCTTCTTCACAGTCTTTTATTTCCAAGACTGAGTCCTCTGTCTGAAGTCCAAAATACCCACAGAATAAACAGAGTAGTCTTGTAAAAACACACAAGCTAAAACACACAAGCAATTTTGTTCTCAAATGTGGGTCCCATGATGACATAATCTCTAGTTAAATTATTATTTCTTGCTTAAAATCAGAAAGCTGTCACACAACTATAGTATTTTCAGAACAAGATGAAGACTGGGGAATGCAAATACATTGATGTGCTTATCAGTTGCTTCTTTAAGGGAAGAATCCTTTAGCAGAGGTCAAGACAAGCCTCTGAGAGCTAAATGTGAACACGGTGCCATCACATCTGACAAGGTGAAAAATTTGCACTTTTTTCAGGCTCACTCAAAAGGGAGGCAAAACTATTACTCAAAAAGACACTAAACCTGATGTTTCTACTCATGCAAACCAGTTGGGTATAAAGACCTCTTTTTGTCTCTGACATGTTACGACGAACGCACATGTTCTGTTTACCATTTAAAGTATCTTGTAGAGAACTGCATGTTTTAAAAAAGCCAATTGCTTGCCTAGATACCTCCCCACTTGTGGAAGGATGTAACCCTCTTCCATCTGTTCCAAAGGATGACTTTCAGAGGAAAAGGGGGTGTTGTAGGTTGCTTAGTTTAAAAAAAAAAGAAAAAGGAAAAAAAAAAGAAAAAGCCAAAACCACCACATGCACACACACTCAAGTACTTGAACCAGTTTATCATTAAGATTAGATGAAGTGTCTCTTATGGAAATAATTTTTTTAACACTGCATTAGTGTGTGTATTTATGACTAGTTCAAAGAACATTGCTTTAACCAGGTCTTTCCATCATTTCAAAATATTTTCATGCAAATTCAGAAAAGAGAGACTGCATTTCCCCTGGGACAGTGAGAGACTCAACTGAAATAGGAGACTTAAAAGCAATACAGAATGTTTCTTAAGGATAAAAATGTGTCTTTTCTTGATCTACAAGGTGATCTATAAATGCTTCCTGAGGAAAAGCATCCACACAGCCTTTTTAAGTAGGTTAGGCATTACTGTTCCTGGGGCTCTAACAGCCCTATTTGAGAAGGTGTTATGGAAGAAAAATAGAAAATCCCAGTGATGTAATTTAAGGATGTTTTCTCTAAGACCACTTATAAAAAAGGTACTGTACTAGTTTCAACCAATCTATACAATATTATCTTAACATTTCCACTGTTCTGTCAAGACAAGGATCCAACATGTACATTTCTGTTAATAGAAGTGATCTCCAAGCTGAAAAGTGATCTCCACTTCAGAAACAAGTCAATAAATTTCTCTGAAGACAAGCATGAAAGACCACAGTGTTTAACTATTAACATGCTGAATGTCAGCTTTGGGTTCAAAAGGATAAGGAAGTGTCTTAGACTTATGAATAATGAGATTTGGGTTCCTGCTTGTTCAATAGCAGAAAACAGCCTAAAAATCAGTCTTCAACACTTTCACAAGTTCTTGTGTTTGCACAAGACATTAATTCTTTTCTTCTCATATATATAGTTTCCTCATGCAAGTCCAAACATGCCATTCCATTTTCAAGACCTCTTGGACTGCAGCTACTAAGCAATTCTTAAAATGAAATGTTCTTTATGCTATACATATATATATTGCTTAGATAATAATAAAAGTCTTCTGACCATCTCCCAGCTGGGCTTCAGCAAAGCACTTTTTTGGTTCCAAATTGAAAAGCTGATGCAGTTTATGGATTTGAAATTACAGAAGGTAACTAACAAAATCCACAAATTATAAAGAACGTAGCCTTGTTGCTGATAACTCAAGTATGTCATCCCCCCATTCTCTACCTCTGATTTTAGATAATTAAGTACTCAAATAGTTCTGTTATCAACTTTCCAGTGAAACAGCTGATCATTTAGCTGAAACACCAGTAGAAATATGCTTATTCCAGGTAAATAAATTCAAAACCATTTTCAGAAAATTGTGTTAAGTGAATCAACACAAACTTTTGAAAGTTCTGGGTTGGTTTATTTGTGAGGGGAAGTGTGGTGCTGTCTGTTTTGGGGTGCCTTTTCTTTTAATAAGCTTTAGAAGTCGTTAAATAGCAGAAGTCAACAGAGAGCAAAATCCATAAGTGTGTTTCAGTATAATACTCCAATGAAGGGGAAAATTACCTGTTGAGACTAATTCAGTTAAAACTGACCTTAGGTTTAATGGTTTGATCCTGTTTCTGTAACTTAAGAGCTGCTTCTACAGACACACATTACCTGAACCCAAGGAAGTTGAGAGCTTTTTTTAGAGGCAACAATCTTCAGGAAAGGGGTTTACTAAAAAGTCAAGTGTTTCATAGGTTACCATAACAACAAAATGTAACACTGAAAAACCCCTTAATGACACATTCTTAACCAAAATCAGTGCATTAAGAATGGCTATCCTGGAGTTCTCAGCATGATAATTAAATACCTGCAAGGCAAAGGTACCAATTTTTCCTCTACCTTGCTCAGTTTGAAACAGAAATTACATCATTGCTCTTATAGACTAGAGAAAAGTCTGACTGTACTGACACAGAATTTGTTTAACAGTTGTAGAATCGTAGGATCATTTCAGGTGGCAAAGGCCTTAAGATCACCAAATCCAACACTCCATAACCCCAAAATCTTTGACCAGATTAACTTGAGGCAGTGAGATTCTTTAATATAAACCTAAATCCTGTGACCTCTTCCAGCACTCACTAGTTTCCTAATTTTCTCAGGCTGCCATTGCTCCAGTCAAACACCACTATCAGCAGAGGTCAAGATTAGAAAGAGACTTTTAGCTTTTAGATAGCCCAGGTCAAACCTGACAGAGGTTTTGAACAGAGTGACAGCACCACTGCCCCGAAAAACCAGCACAAGGAGAGCCACTGCCGAGAGCAAAGCAATAGGTGATACATTAAATCTGCTGCTTAAAGCAAGAAGACTGCTGTGTTCTGTGCTAGTTACAGTGGGGGTTTATCCAGTATGAGGCACAACATCGAAGTCAGGGGTCAAAAAACTCCACGAATTGTCACAGTAGGTAGGTCCGGATATTAAAGGGAGTGATTCAATCCGCTGGCCAGCTGCAGGCAGAAATGGGATTTTTTTTTAAATCCCAAATGATTATTGCAACGTTATAATGACAATCAGGGCTGCCTACCAGCTTGCCCATCAGCATCACCACTGCCACATGAAGTGGCAAAAATGCTCAATCAACTGGTGCAGTTGTGTGAATCCTAGACAGGCAATTGCTAAGGAAACACCAGAACAGATGCTCACATGGCACTATTTTTTTCTAGATCTGAGATAATATGATATAAATGTTATAGAAAAATTTCAGAAACTGGTGGCTTAGGCAGGGCTCTGGGGAAAGAAGGCAGAGTGAGCTGGGAAATGTATGCTAAAATGATGAAAAGGGCTCGAGGCTCAATGGCTCTCAAAGGGCAGAAACAATGGAATTTAACAGAACAGCAACTCCACAAGTTCAAAATTAATGAATCAACAGAAAAGTGAGCAAACAGTCTGTGGAGCTGACAGCTGAAGTGCTGAGATAGTCATCAAAAGTAGAAGCACTGGGCTTAGCAATTTATCATGGAAAATGGAGCACAATCATTCCCTTACAGCATATTTGATAAAAAATATAAGGCAGGAACGTTGCCTGCCCAGATAATCTTACAGTCCAAATAATTTCAAATACTATCCAACACAATTCAGATGCCCATACAGAGATCACTGATGATCTGTGAAATATTTGCTTTTGCTTTTGCCATGGAGCTGGAGTCTCAGTACTTCCAAACATGAAATTCCATTGTTTATATAGTATTACAGTTTTCTGCACAGAAAATTATCTGCCTCAGTGGTTTTATTCTACTCCTAGCTGAATGAACAGATTTTTGACAAAAAAAACCAGTGATATATTACCCCCACTGACACTGAGGACAAACTCAATGGCTCTACAGCCATGGACATTTCATCACCTACAGGAACTACAAAAAATAAACCAACCTTAAGTGAAGTTGGTTCACGAGCAACGAAGGAGAAAGCTGAAGACACAACAAAAAAAAAAGGAGATGAAGCTCAAATTAAGCAAACTGAGGTGGTAGAGGCCTGAATAAACCTACTGATGCATTTTAATCTGAGAAAGGACATGGAAAGGACCATTTTGATTTTCCAGTCTAGTGCCTGCAGTAAAATGGCAATTGCATCAGAAATTCATATGGAGTTTTATTAAACTCATCTCACCTTACAGTTTTCACCTGAGATGTTAACATAGCCTATTCAAAAACCAAAATGAGCTGTTTTGTTAAAAACACCTGCTCCAGGACACAGTCCTGTTTCATAATGAATAATTCAAATCAAACACACAAATACTCACATTGTACCAATTTTCCCATTAACCAAAGAATCAAAATTCTTTATAAATACAGTTTTATTCTACTTACTGTTACGGATATTATTCCAGTCAATTTTAGAAAAAAATGGGTGGCAGCAGAGACCCTCATAACCCAGCCTTTCCTTCTGCCCACAAAGCAGGCTCTGGATCAGGTCAAGAAATTCACTGCTAACTTTCACATCCTCTGGGAACTTCAGAAATCTCTGCATTAGAAAGAAATAGATTTCTGCTCAGTAGGAAAACAGGCTCAGAACAGTAAGATTAAGTTTCATTATTCTGAGATATGTCAGGCACAAAGGATGAATATTTATAGCACACAAATAAAAGCAGGGTGCTTTTTATCCAAATAGGCTTTTATATGCATTTACTGCAGCAAAGATAAGAACACAGGAACAATCATTCCCACCCAGGCCAGTGGTATCCCAGGTCACCATCTTATGCTGAGCAATGGCCAATGGCACACACAGATGGAAGAGTAAAACAAGACACTTTCCCAAAAATTTCTCCCAAACTTCCAAGGGTGTGTGGCTTAGGATTTTCTGAACCAGGGACTATGACACCTGTTACAAAAAATTACTTGATATCTACACTACAGAGACGTGCAAATACAATATAAAGCATATATTCCAAATATTTTATGAACATGACAAAGTAAGAGACATCCAAAAGCTTCTTTTCTCAACTGTAAGAACAGTCTTTAGTTACACCCTTTTCACTCGAGAACAGGGAAGGAGTTCTCTCTACCTGGAAGTTCATGATGTTATTGAAAGTTTTTGCTGAAGTCCCTTCAGTGAAGGGAGTTCTTCCATAAACCATTTCATAGGCAATGACTCCGAGGGACCACCAGTCACATTCTGGACCATAAGAGGCTTTGCCATCCCCACTCAACCCCGTCAGCATTTCTGGTGCCATGTAGTCAGGTGTGCCAACAGGTAGCCTGGCATTCACCTAGAAGCAAAGATATATCAAGTGATATTACAGCACTTTCTGTTCATTTTCATCTTGTTTCTTTCTTTCTTTCTTTTTTTTTTTTTAATGAGGCATAATTTTCAGCCCTCCAAGTGAATTTTAAGTATGTAATTTTAAGCAAGGCTGTTTGGCAAATAAGTGCAACATTAAGGACACTGCTGATAAACAAACAAAGCAAGCTATTTGGTATAAAAGGAGTCAAATCATCAGAGCCAACTGTTATTAGAAAGTACAAACTCCTAAAGTAGAAAAGCTGCATTCCAAAAAGCACAGGATTACTAAACTGATGTTTTAAGCAGAAAATATAGTCTAGCTCTACTGCTTCAAGTAGTATTAACAGGGACATTGTAGCTGAAATTTTAAACCCAGTCAAATTTAGACATAAATATTCCCTGCCCTCATTCCTCTCTCACCCCTACCTTTTTACCTTATGTTCATGATCAGCAGAGTATTAATATCTGAATTTCTGGACTGCTTAGAAAAGGTAATTCAGGAGTCCAAACTGCAATCATTTTTGCACTGAGTGGCATAAAGAATGAAACAGAACAGCAGGCTGGCTAACACAAAACCTGAGGGTGATTGAAAAGGTAATGTGAAGAAAACACTTAAAAGGAAAATGCAATGCAGAAAGCACTGAAAATGCAAGAGCAGGGAAAAGAGAATGGTAAGAATCACATCAAAAAGAAAATGCTATGAAGAAAGAAAAACTGTAAAACACGACCGGAATCTGGTGCGGAACTTCATGTTCTCACTTAGATATATTTTAATTTTAAATTTTCACTGTAAGCTGTATGCAGTTACCAAAACTTACCAGGAACTTATAAAAAACTCCACTGATTCAGATTTCAATGTAGTGCTTTCTGATGAGTGAAGCCCAGAACACTGGAATGTGACCCATTTTAACCAAGAGGTCCCCAGTCTTCAAAGCCACACCACCTTAGTTACAACAGACACGATTGTCCTTCCAATTATGAACAATTATAAGTCCATGTCCTCTTTAAACACAGCATTGAACAGCTGTAAGAACCTCTGAAAATACGATTTTGTATCACAGTGCATCACCATGAGTAAGTAGTCTTATCTAAACCTTACTTATGTATCTATATGTATTTAATAAGCTAATATATATCTACTGAGGGCTGCAAAAGATACTCGAGCTCATGTTTGAAAAGCCTTTCATAAATAGAAAAATATGATTAACAGCAGATTCTTGGACAAGAGAGGCAGAAGAGCAAGGTACAGTCCAGGAATAAATACCAAGTTAGTTTTCCCCTTTTGACTGGACTATCCAAACAAGCCACAGACAAAGTTTAAATCCACATTATTACCGTTTTGTTTACTGTCATCTTGGCAGCTGACCCAAAGTCCACCAGTTTAATGTGTCCTGTTCGGTCAATAAGAACATTCTCTGGTTTGATATCTCTGTAAGCAAGAAGAAAGCCATCAGTACCTTTCCAGGCTATTCCCTACTATCACATCCAGATAACAGGATATCCCTATTCAGTTAATACTCGACCATGTGCTCAGTTGCACTTTCAAGTGGGAGCCTTATTTCCAACTGCTGTTCTGTTTCCAACCAAATAGGAAAGTATTAAAGTTCCCCTTATTTCATGGAAGGTTAATAATTATTGATAGAAGATGGAAAGAGAAGGTGGTTTTGCAGCCTCACCACACTGTAACTGAGTTACAGTAAAGTATGAGGTAGCTTTCTTCCCAAATTCCCTTGCAACTTATTCTGCTCATCTTCCAAATCCAGGCAGTGACCTCGCATTAGAGGGCCACAGCCCGTGCTCTAAGTGCAGCCACTGCACCTCCTGGAACATAAAATAACTCCTAACATTTCCACACCCTCGGAATGGAATACATTTATTAAATACCAACATGATTTGAAAATGCACACATCAGCCTCCAAGCCTTGAGAGAAAACTGTGATATTTAACTACTCCAACATCCTATACTGCCCTGTTCGCCAGTCAGCACACAACAATTTTTAACAATTACACTGATTTCCCACACTCTTTGGTGCCAAAAGCAGCAATCTCTGGAAAAGATTTAAATTTTTTATAGTGCAACATTAAGGCTTCTTTTCACTGAGCCTCCAGAAAAATATATGTAACAATCCTTTCTTGATATTAGGCCGAACTTTACATCAAAGTTAACGCCTTTAGCTACAATTATAGTTGGGAGTCTGATTAATTTTCTAATTTTGTCTTCCAATACAGCTTGTGAAATACTGTCCTGAAAGAGGACAGAATATAAAATAAAAGAAATCACACAAGAATGCATCATTCCAGAACACCTTTTCTGGAATGATACTAATTAAACATATCTGGGCTCTGCAAAGCAAACTTTACCTACCTGTGTACATAACCCATCTGATGGACACTGTGAATGGCCAAGACCAACTCTGCAAGATAAAACTGCACCATATTCTCATCCAGTTGGTCCTCATATCGGTTTAAGAGCGACAGCAAGTCCCCTCCGGGCTCATACTCCATAACCTACATTAAATTTTAAAAGAACACATATTTCATATACAGAAAAGATATTCCATTCAACTCCTCCATATTACATTGGACACATTTCAAACAATGGCATATAGTGCAGGAAAACTAACAGAAGATGAGCACATTTCAACCATCAAGTTGTTTTTCAATATAACAACAGCAGTAGTGTTCAACGGAGGAGAAAAACAAAGAGTGGGCATTACCAAGTAGAGATTTTTCTTGTCTTGAAATGCATATTGTAACTGTGGAATCCATGGACTGGTGCTCTGAGCTAATATGCTGCGTTCTTCCTCAAAAAATGACACCTACAAAAAAAAGTGTTCAGTTATAACATGATGAGAGGGAGTTAGAATACATTAGAATCCCCTAGTTTGAGAAAAATTTGAGTCTGTGCCAAAGGCACACATCGCAGAAATTTTAAGTGCTATTTCCTTGTGATATACACCTTTAAAAAAGTAATTTAATTTTACTTCTTTTTGTTTTCTGTTCCCCTCCCACCCTCTGTTGTCTAGCTTGCTTTCAGCTGAACAGTCCCTGCAGCAAAGGCCAGCTTCCCTCTCAATCTGTTGAAGCATCCACCAGTCTGGAGTGCAACCCTGGTTGACTTCATCTGGACTGGCCCCAATAAAATAAAACTAATCTCAAAAGAATCAGACAAGCAGAAAAGAAGCTGGACCAATTATGAGGTAGCATCTTACAGCCAATTTAGTAATACATTCATTGTAAGGCATTAAAATACAAGGCTTTGATGAAATCATCCTCTAGCAACTATTTAATTGTTCAGATGTTCAGCCAGACAACAAGAAATTAATTTTATTACAGAATATTGCAAATTTCTTTAGACCAACATTCCCTACTTTCACTGACCCACAATGAACAAGAATGAGCAAATGCCATATGAGGGTAGTATCCTACTTTGCTTTCTTGTTATTCTATGCAATAGAAAGAACAATTTTAGTTTAGCTTCATTTTTAGTAGCTACAAAAAATTATAAGGAATCTCGGGAGCAACCGAACTGCACCATGTATGGGGATCAACTAATGCAGATATTGCTGTATAAATTCAAGAGGTCTTTCATGGAGTGTCTCTGCCCTGCTTGTCATCTCAAGTCAGTAAAAGAATGAACTTCTGTTTCTCACCAAACTATGAGAACAACCTCTATTATCCCTTTTTTAAGTTTAAAAGTAAGGCATTTCTCAAGGTAGCAAGAGGCTCTCCATAAAAACCCAATCACCAGTTTGCCTTCACACCCACTCTCGACATTCTACGTCGCTCTTTAAAATAAAAAAAACCCTTAATGAATAGATTGCCTGAAAATCCAAGCCATCAACAAGCAGATCAATACTGATTCAGTGTCTTCTTCATCTGTTTTTTCTTGTCTTACAATTGATGTCAAGCTCTTGAAGACACGGGCCATGTTTTAGCACCTGAGGATGGCACCTCACCCAGTAGGTCCATGGACTGTGACAATGCCTTTTAAACACAGCAAAACTACACACAGATTTATTGCTTTACTGAAATGTAGGATGAACCTTCTCAAGATGCATTTTTAGCTTTATTCTAATAGCAGTGACAGAAAGGAAGTGTTTAACAAATTGCAATTTATCCTCCTACTGTAATAACACAAATATACATACGTGCTCCTGTGCCAGCAAGGACTCCTTGCTCATCACCTTCATAGCATATATATCACCAGTGACTTTCTCTCTTACTACTTTGACCTCTGCAAAGTGACCACAGCCAACAACACTCTTCACTTCAAAATCCTTCACGCTGGGTTGCAGTTCCTTTAGTTCAGCTATAGCCTCTGCATCTATAAAAATAAAATACTTATTTTTACATTGGCCAACTGGCATTTCATAAAAGAAGACTGAGGAAAAAAACTAAATTAAAAAAATTTTTCAAAAAAAAAAAAAAGACATTCAGTTCCAGATTCTCAAGAAATGTTAAATCTTTCCAGAATATGCTTCTTAAAAATAACAGTATGCATAAGAACTAGAAAAAGAATGTATCGATGCAGAGTTAAGTCAGAGATATGGTACATACAAAGAAATCAGGAAATGCTAAGACAGTTCTCATAGCAACCATAATTCTGTCCCATTCATAACATCAGAGGCTGAGAGCCTCTTTGGTTTCCAATTTCTTTCCGGCCACCCTTTACCAACACAAAGTGTATTCCCTAAATACGAGGGCTTTACTGGAGTCCAGGGGCAGGGTTTGCTCCTCTGCCTGAGGGAGGCACTAGTCTATTGTCTAACAACCAACCACAGGCATTTATTGCAGATATTCAGCTCGAGTTTTCCACTGACCAGCATGCAGGGTGCTACTCAATCGCTCATGGGAGACTGTTCTAAAAATTCTTCAGACCAACAGAAAATTACTGTCCAATAACAATATCTAGAAATCATTGGATGGAGCTGTTACAGAGGGTATGACACGTTGCTTGTAACCAAATGGCTTTCTGCTATATCTTAATAGAAAAATTGATGAACCTTTTATTTTCTCTCTTCCCTGAAAGGAATCCGAGCACATTATCAGTAACATATTTACTCCGTTAGAAATTAGATCTTTGAAGCACAGAAACACTATTTACAAGTTGCACATGCAAAACTCGGGTAACACAAGGAATCCAAAACATGAAAGAGCCAAGGATTATTAAGTTCCTTTCTTGAATTTTTTTTCTCATCTCTCTAGTCACTACCCTGCTCTCAACTTCTGACATCCTTCTATTGTGTGCACTTGGAGCTTTGCTGTATCAAGTGCTCAGACACTTTCCAAGAAAGTGCCTCCTCAGATATAAATATAGTACAGACTAAGGAGGATGCACATTCGAGTCATAGCACTTCAAAAGCCACTTGCATTTGATCTTGGACCTGAACAAAGCTTTACCAAGGCTGCCAAGATCCCCTTTGCAATGTTGAGTCTGCCCACAAAAAGTCAGATGCTCGAAGTCCTGGGTTACATTCATTAATGGATCAAAGCAACTAAAGCATTACTTAAACATCCAGATTACTAAGAACTGTCTTTTAAAATGACACCTGAAAATTAGTTTAAACAAACTTACACTTCTTGACAAAGTTGCCAACGTGTTTAATTTTCATTAAAGCAGGATTTCTGCACTCTTCAAAAAGAACAAATAACGAATCAAGGATGCCTTCCCGGGAGAGAGGAGACATCTGCTGTTGAGTCACAAAGAGTGGCTTCCCCTGGAAAAAAAAAGCAGCAACAGCAGATGGAGTCTCAGACAACAATGAAAAGCCTCAAATCAATAACAGATGTATAGAGCAGATTATATATTATTCATTTTAAAATCACTTCTTCAGAAATTAGGCAAATGATACAGAAGTGTGAGGTAAATATATCAACTCACTGTGTCTATCTGTAATAACTGTCACAGGTATTTTACTTTTAGACAAAGCAATCTTAATGATTTTTAAAGTTCAAATCTCAGCTTCCTTGAAACTATCTACACCCTCCTGATGACTCTGATCTGACTGGATTTTTCCTTGATATTGTATCATGTGTGTTTTTTTCATGGTACAAATGGTTTAAGCAATCGGTATCAATATTAACCCTAGGGGAAAAGCTGCTGACCCTCAGATGATCAAATAGCAGCTGGTTAGGTAAATTCATCTCAGGACAAACCCACAGCTACATCACCCATGAAAAAAATGAAGATTACAGAGCACAGAATGCATCATTTCATCTTTGCATGGAAAAATCCATCAGGCTAAAGCATTGAGACATGCACAAAACATCAGACCTGATACTATCCACTGAACTTTGTGCAAAGTAGATACACTTTGAACTTCACCTATTTATCCACTTCTTTTACCCCTTCCCCCAAACACAGGCACGCTTTGAGCATCCACACAAACAAGTAAGGCTGTATTTTGACAGGCAGGGAGTGGACATGAACAAAACCGAGATCAGCTGCTCCCAGGCCAGATGTTCTTTACCTGAAAGAGCAGATTCAGCCGAGAAGCTCGGCTGGTGATGGGCTCCATCGCTCCTGCCTCGACCGGATTTCGGGCACCGCATTTAAACTTCAACATCTTTACTTGTACGAGCTTATCCCGTATAAACAATCACCTGAAAAAGAGAACAGGGACATTCAGAAGGAACTTGAATGGCTGACTTTAAATTAAAAATAGGGAGAGGAGGGAGGATGTAATCTAAGCAACATTTATATTCCTTTGGGGAAGAAATTTACTAATAGTGGTAAGTTTGAACGCGCCTGGCGCGTCCCAGCAATTTGGGGAATGGGAGGATGCGGGGAGGGGAGAATCACCCAGCCAATGAGGTTGGAAAACTCTGAGATCATGAAGCCCAACCTGTGGCCGAACACCACCGTGACAGTTACACCAGGGCGCTCAGAGCAAGATCCAGTCTTTCCTTAAACACTTCCAGGCACCGCGGCTCCACCACCTCCCTGCGGCGGAGAGGGAACGGTGCGGAGCCCCCCCAAGCCCCCGGTGGCCTCAGGGACCCCTCAGCGCCCCCGGTCCCCTCAAAGCCGCCCCTGAGGTCCCCTCCGAGCCCCCTCCCCGCAGCCCCGCCCGGCCCCGCGCGCTCCCGCCTTTACCGCCGCCCGCGTTTGAACGGCGCGCGCGGGGCGGGGCCCGCCCGTCATCACTTCCCGTGCCGGGGCGCGCGCCAATGGCGGGCGGGGCGGGCCGGAAGCGGCCCCGGCCGCTGAGGGGGCCCGGGGGGCGCGGGGCTGGCACCGCTCCGGCCCGGCCTCCCCGGGGGAAGCGAAGGCAAACCCGCGCGGCCTGCAGTGAGCTGTGAGGCGCCGCCGCGGCTGTCGCTGAGCTGCTGCTGACCTGCTCTCGCCGGTTTGCTCCCGTACGGCGCGCACGCCGCTTGAAATGTGTTTTACCTCTTTATATTTTTTTTTACTGGTTTTTTTTGCTTTGCCAAATCTTAGAACGCACAAAATGACTCATTCCCAACAGTCCTGAACTGGAGCTGGCTCGACCCTGCCCTGCACGTCATAGTTGGCAGCAGCGGCTGCCAGGTAGGGCAGCCAGAGGGGAAATGAAGAGGTTTTCAGAAGCTTTAAATTTCCTTTCTGTAAAACGCCTGCCTGACCTTTACGACCCTCTTTGTATGGCCGTTTTATTCATATACGGGGTGATTAGCTTGCGAGCGAAGCCCCGCTGAAAAGCTTCCAGCTCGGCATCCCCTCCGAAGTGCCTCCATGGGAACGGGCAGTGGGATGCAGCGTGACCTTGTTTAAGGACAGATCCATGAGATGTCCGTGGAGAACATGGGCACGAAGCATTCATGGGATCTGCGGACACCACAGTGAATGTTAAACACGGGGTGCAGCGTCAAAGCACAGCCCGTTGTTACACAGTGTCTTGGCAGGATTTGAGCTGGTAACAGAAACCTCGGTGATGGGGTCCTCAAAAGTAACCATGTTGCTGTGTAGTGATATAAAATATTTTGCTCTCCAGCATTCATTTTAGTGACGCTAATACTGGCTTGGCATCTGGCTGCTAAATTACAAATCATTTTACAGATTTGTGCTTCCTTCCACCTTTTTCAGTCCACCTCTGGAACACTGACATATTTTTGGTCTATTTCTTGTCTCAAACTTATATATCTGGGCTCATTTCAAGTTATTGAACCGGAAAGAGTTTTTAAAATCTAATTTATTGTCCGCCACCTGCATTGCCAATTTGGTTTTTGGATTCCACTCAGAACACTGTCATTGGCTGTGTCTCATCCACAACCGCATTGCCCGGGAGAGATCAGCTCTTAAAAGAAGTGCACTAAAGAGCTTCCTGTGCATTAACTGGTCAATTTTCATGCTAGTGCAAATTAGTAAAATACCACATCCTGCCCTGACATTTGAAACCTTATCCTGTCTAAAGGTGTCCTTTCCTATATTTTGGACAAGTCTTATTGTCTGCCGTCCAAACTAAGAGGAGAACTACAGGCTCCTCTGCCTTTTGCTTTCTCCAGCCCATCTCCTCCTCAGCAAATGCCATTAACCCCCTGTCTTTTAACTGCCAAAATTACTGTTAAATATCCACACTGTTTCAAATTCCATTGGGGAAATCACCATACCTATACATTAGTTTAGATGTAGAAAATGAGTGCAGCAGAAGAGCTGGGTTCTCCCTCTGAGAGCTCATTTCTATACTGTGTTCAAATCACAAGGTGTGGCTGTTCCATCTTCTCTGCAGGACACTGTGGAATAGCTGATCCACAAACTGGGAGAGGAGATGGGTCATTAAAGGTTTCATCTCATACACATTAGGCTACCCTTTCCCTTCTACAACATGAACAGCTCTGGGTCTCCCACACAATATCCCAAATTTGACCAGCCAGGTGAGCTGCTTGGCTACCAAGTCTGCCTTGGCTGGACCATGGGCCTCTCTCAGCTGGCCAACAGGTTCGACAATGGCATCAGTTTAGTTCTATGATTTTCAGGTTTATAATTAATTCTTTCCAAATAAAGATTTCTTTGTTTCCATACTGTTGGGTGTTTGCAAGGAGGGAAGCTGTTTGTTAAAACTGTTGTTTGGGACAGATACGGCTTTCCTCCTAATTTAGATGGGAGTTAAGTTAGATTAGCTCCCTTTAAGAAGGCCCTTAAATACATATTTTTCTAGAAGCAGCCACGTAGTAAAAGATCACTTACTGTTTTTTTCTTCTCTGTTGCTGTGTGAAAAGACTCACATCAACAAGAATGTCTACCAGCAAAATGAAAGAGTAGCATAAAAATACAGTTGCACCAGAATTGTTATCTAATATAAGAAAAAAACCTGAAGTGGCAGATGAGGGGAGGAGAGGAGAGAGAGAAAGGCTGTACAGTTTCAGTGATAACACCTCAGCACCCACTTCTTATGTCTCAGGTAAAAAAAAACCATACCTGTTCAGAAGAACATGTGTTTTGCTTTTCTTTAAATTGGTGATCTGAAGTCTTCAGAGTGAAAGTGATGATTCCTTCATACTTTTGATATTTTTATCAAGAGCAATCATAGTACACCAGTTCTTTGTAACAGTCAAATTACATATCACTTCTTGACCTTGACAGCTGCTCCTGAGAATAACCTCACTTAACTCGAAGGATCAGCAGCGGACCTGCAATTGTACAAAGCAAGGGTTTATTCCCACTATTAAATTAACAGGTCATTTGAAAGCATAACGGAATAAATAGCTCTGTGATTTTCCCTAAACAGGTCTCAATATGGTGCTCAACATGTTTTTGACATCTCACCATGCATTGAATTGGTTACCATCTGTTTGGCTTTTTTTTATTATAAGAGTAGGGGTTTCCCTTTATTTCCTTGGCCCAAATTCTCCTTCCTCATGCTGTTGGATTGTGCTCCAAGGTGACTGTGTTCCCAAAATTACTTGTCACTGTAACACCCTTCAGGCTTGCCTGAGGTATAAGACACTAAATGTAAAAAGACCAGGCACGCAGGTACACCAGATTTTTGCCAAGGACCTGGCACTCAGATCCTCATTCAAACTAACCTCACCATATTTAAATGGGCAGAGAGCTGCCAAGTCCCCCCCAACACCATCTGGCTGAGAACTTCTGTATTTACAGCAGCATCACTCCGAAATATCTTCATCTGTGGAGCAGCGAGACACTGGTGGCTGTTCCCAGGATGCCAATGGATTTATATGTGGTTAGGAAGTAATAAAACAGGGGTTGTGCTACCACAGTGCTGAGAGCTAAGCATGACCAAAGAAACTATTTTTACTCATGCAGACTGGGGTCTGCAACCCAGGATTCCAGAGCATGTGGACCCCAGAAATACATCAAGTACTTCAGCAATTCTTTGAATTCTTGAATGTAATGGCTGGCCTTTACCACAGTTAATCTATAGTTAGTCTATAATTCTATATAAAAACAAAAAATTAATTATCCTTTATCAGCTCTATGCCTTTCTCTAACTCACCAGTATTTAAAAGATCTTGTAATAAACCAAGTTCTTCTGTTGGTTTTTTTTTCCCCAGCCCTAACTCTGAGCACAGCTGGGTTACCACTTTCTGTATCAAAACAAATCAAGTCAAATAAAATCAAATAAATTTGGCTGACTCAAATACTGTCATAAACCCTTGCTAATGGTAGCTCTCACCTTCACTTAATGGGACCTAAACAATCCTTAAGTCCCTGGTACATTTTGTTCCACTTTCTTTTCCCGAACTATCACAAAGTATCCAACCTAGATATAATAGTCATGCACATTCCAGGGGACAGAAATATTTGCACAATACATCTTTGGGAATAACAGTTATGGAAGAGGTAAATAAATTCCTTTTCAAAGATAGGAAGGCAAAGAGAAATAATAATCAGGAAATTATATTGTCTTTCCTTATGCAGTATTTTTAATTTCCTTCTGAGGATTTTTGGGAAAAGACCACTCTGCAGTCATCTTCCTGGGATAAGCAGAAAGGAAATGAAACTTTAAATGACCTGAAAGGCTGTTTGGTGTTTCTTCCACTACAAGTTAGGCACAGAGCTACACCTGATAATATTCTTCAAGGTTAGTTTGATTCAAATATTAAAGGCCTTTTTTGTTGTATTAGCAATATACTAATAATTCTATTATGTAAGTGCTAATGTTCATTGGGGGTGTTTTTTATACATTGCTGTTATTTTCTTTATATTTACAGAAGTAAAATCCATTAAAATAGCTCTAAGTACACATGCCCTTCCTATTAGATACACAGCCATCATCTTTTATTTATAAAAATGCAAGCAGACACATGTGGTGCTCTTCAGACCAAATCCCAGTTCTGAGGATTCCTCATTCCAGCACACACTGGTCAGTACCTGCCCCTGTTTTCTGACCAAACTCTCCTAACACAGCCCTGTGTTGAATTTCTCCGTAAGCCAAAACATAATCATGATAAATTTCTGGTGTGACCAAAATGAAATGGTAACAGAATTGGGTCACTGACAATCTTTCTTTATGTGCAAACTGAGCATTTAACCACATGAAAGTAAAGCTTTTTTTAATCCTAATTGTCTTCCACTTTTTTTATATATTTAGCCTAAAACAAATCCCTCATTACTTTCTGGAAAAATAATTTATTAAATTTTAGATGCAGTGAAAAATAAATTATATTTTATATATCTCAGCGTCATGCTTCCTTTGTGCTATCACAGGAACACCCCTGACTCCACAGAAATTATTTTACAGAAAGCAATTTATTAAACCTCACGATCTGTCAAGACACATGAATATTGATGTGCTCACATTAACATCTTCTGGAGCAGCTGAAAACTAAATTTGTCATGACTTAATGGGAATTACACGTTGCAGAGCAACAAGTGACAGGCGCTTAATTAAAGCAAAACTGACAAAGTATCTGAACCACTATAATAAACGTTTTGTTTTAAATGTCACTAAAGAACTACTTGCATGTTTTCATTGATGCAGAAGGGAAGACAACCCTGAACTCTGCCTTAGGAGATAAAACCTAGAATGGAACAGGTGCAGTTTATCAGCTGGAAATTGCATCTAACAAAATGCTCAGTTACTCTGGAATTCAGTTAATCATGAAAAAAATGGCCATTTCCAATTATATTTTACCTTGATTCCAAAAGAAATTATGAACAGAGATACATTTATGGTGAAGACACCGAATTCTTTTGAGATCACAATTAAAACTTATTATTAAAATTGTATATTGGTCCCACGATGAACGAATTCTGAATGTTTGCAGCAAGACTCTTTCCTTGCCTTAAATCAACAAGATTTCTGCAGGAAGAAATCACTACAGAAATTACTACAGCAGTAATTTGCTTGTTTGTGGGATGAGCATCGGTGCTTCATCACCATGTGTTGAAGTTCCATTTAGGAACCTGGCATTCCCAGCCTCCTGTGGGTTCCAGAACACTGTGTATCCTCATTTGTGGGGAAAGAATTTCTGGCTCCATCCAGTCCACAGACTATATTTGGAAACTGGAAATCTGACCATCCTTGAGGGAAAGTGTCCAAAAAGAGCCCTTCTGTGTTAATATAAGTAGAAGGCTCTTAGTTGATCCCCGGGATCAGCCGGAGGCAGAGACGTGCCAGACACATCTCCCTGCCCAGTACAGATGCCTTGCAGAGCCCTGCACACCCAGAAACCTCTGGCTGGATTAATTCAGGATTTAGCTGGTGTTGAAAGATACTCATGTGTCACTGTACCGTGGTGATTTGAGGGAGAACAGATCTAGTTATTGTTTGGAATTTTCTGGAATAAATAAGATTATATTTCTGTTGGCACTACAGGATGTAACAACATGGCAGGCAGCCATGAGGGAAGCGTCACTGAATCAGTTCTCCACTGGAGTAGAAAATATCTCCCTTTCTGAAACAGGGATGTTTGTTAGTTTGTTTGGTTGGGGTTTTTAAATAGGTCAGTTCAATGCCAGTTGAAAACTCGATTCAGCTGGGAAGAACCTGCTCATATCAAATCCATACTCCAGTTGTCTCTGCTGGAGAAACCAATGGAAAGTACAAGGTGCCTTCCTGCAGGCCAGTGTTGGCTGGCAGGTGCACCACAGCATCCCAGGATCCTTAGGGTTGGAAAAATCCTCCAGGATCACCGAGTCCAACAGGCCACCACTAAACCATGTCCCAAGTGCCACATCCACATGGGTTCTGAACACCTCCAGGGGTGGTGACTCCACCACTGCCCTGGGCAACCCCTTCCAATGCCTGACCACTCTCCCTTCAGTGAAGACATTTTTCCCAATATCCAGTCTAGACCTCTCTTGGCACAACTTGAGGCCTTTTCTTCTTGTCCTGTCACCTGTAACCTGGGAGAAGAGACCAACCCTCACCTGGCTCCACCCTCCTGTCAGGTAGTTGTACAGAGTGATAAGGTCCCTCCCGAGCCTCCTTTTCTCCAGGCTAAGCACCCACTGCTCCCAAAATACTACAACATACTACAGAGTTCCAAGATTTGTCATCTAAAAGCAAAATAAAATCTCTTGCTCTAACCTACAGTTTAGAAAAACAAATACTGCCAGACTGAAGCATCAAAATTAAGTATAAAAATAGATTAAACAAAATATGTCTGCTAAAATTATGTCAGCTTTTTAAAAAAACCCAACAAGCCAAAACAAAAAAACCCACAACTTTTTACTAACTCTGGTGAATTAAGATACAGAGATAGACTTGGATTCTTCTTTGTGACGACCCACCCCTAAGGAGAAGGAAGTATATATTCATATGATTGAACTTGAAATAAATTCTATATTTTTCCTTTGAATATTTATTCCAAAAATTCCAGTAAACAATGATCTGTGCTCTGCAGCCTCGTAACATGGTGGGAAGTGTGAATAGGGTAAAAAAGAACAACAATAGCACTTTGTACACAGTATAAATAAAACCATCAGATGAGGCAATGGCAGCTTTAACGTCAAAGGACACTTCCAGGTAAGACTAAAAGAAATTTAGATTTGATTGCCTATCTAGTTTTTAATCTGGAATCACGATTTTGGTGCTTTACAGATTTGAGATGTTCTTGCTCTGAGTGGGTGTGTTCATTCCTGTCTTGAAGAACTCAGCAATGACAGCCTACACGTTACTTTATTTAATTCCTCTAGAATTAGTTCTATACTGTTTGCTTGGAGGCCAAGGAATATTTTACAGTGACTATTGTGGGATTCAGATTTTTAAACAGCTTTTCCATGTTAAGAATTGTGATGAATAAGTGATTAAGAGATTACACTGAAAAACAGGGAAGTAGCATAAGGTTCACAAAGGAACTGAATGACACTTTCTGGCTGCTCTGGAGGTCACTGCCTGGTCAAATTGCTTTTTTTGGAGTGCTGTTCACCATTCCTCACAGTGATTGGCCTGGCTCACATTGTTTCCTTACACTTTTAAATTTCCTTTACTACCTGGAAAGAAAAGGCTACAAAACCAGTATATTCTTCCTCAAAAATAAAGCACGGTGTGAAGTTGTTGCAATGATGCAACTCTCTTGGTCTGCCAAGGAATTGCATTTAGCCATTTTTAGCCAAATGCTGGATACCAAAATACAAGTCTTGAAAGGAACAGAAACTCCACGTGAAAGAGTTTCTATGGAATAAACATTTCCTGCAAAAAAAGGGGGTTAGGCTACTTTTCTTTTTTTTCCCCCACTGTTTTTAAAGTACTGCAGATGGGCTTTTATTTTAAAAATCGCTTTTTAATAAAAGGTGGTTTTATGCTACAGTTTCAAATTCATCTATAATTGAATGAATTACATAAACCCTAAAGTAGAATATTTTCTACTTTCTGCTCTTCCCATCACTTTGCTATCCAGTTTTCCTCACAGCAATGGATCTTTTGTATTGCTTCTCAGAAATTTTGAAATGGATCAGATGCAACATTAATAAACTGTGCTGGTGGATGGGAACAGCTAAGAGCAATTACTCCCTTGGAAACAAGGGGAGAGGTGCAGACCTGTTGGGGCATAGGACACATTACATCTTAACCCTTTTAAACATGAAGAAGAAAGCAGTCAGCTTTTCATATCAGTTATCAGAAAAAGCCTAATAGCCAACCTCAAAATGACAAAAAACAACAACCAAAAAATCTATGCTAAGTAATTGTTATTTGCTCACAACATTTCTAAAGCAGAACATCAGCTACCTCTTAAAATCCTCCAGAAAACAGCAGTAAAAGCAGTGGAGGAGGCTGGGTTCTACATTAACCCAATCCATCATGAATAGGTGTTGGGAAATAAAGATTATTTAGAATACAAGATGCTGGAATAAAAGATATTTGCACACAGGCTGCAGTGTTTATTGTACCTCTGTCCTCTCTATAATACCCCTGGTTTTCTTTCTGATGCCTTTCAGTACCCCAGCCTCAGAAGGTGATGTATCATCTGGTTCCCATTAATAAGAGGTGCTGTTTCTCTCTTGAAAAGGGTTCTTTAAATCCTCCTGTTTTTCTGGAATTCTTCAGCTCCAAGTTGAGCCAGAGGCAGAGCCAGGCAGTGCTGGCAGTGGTGTTCAGCAGCTGTGTAGAGTCTGCAAAAGGATGGCTATTCTAGAACCAACCTTGCCACCTTATCTGTAGACTCTTGGGGCAAAAAATACTGTGCAGCATTCAAAAATATCCAGTGAACAGGCTGATACAAGGTATTTATAAATGAAAAAGGTGCAGGAACAAGCCTGTCTCACCAGCCTGTTGTTGACTGCCCAGCTGTGGTATGAGAGAAGGACACACAACTCCCACAGCACAATTCAGGAGCACCAACACATCAGAAAATGGCAACTGCTAAATAACATTTTCCTTTGCATCACTATCAAGTCATTTGTAAAGGGCTATTTCTGCCCAAGCTGCATATAAATTGCACGTTGTTAGTGGATTGATGCTCTCTGGCTTCATCTGCACAGTGCTTCGTGCCAAAACCCACGAGACTGCAGGACCTCAGTCGTAAAGAAGAAAATAATCAATAAGCCTGGGCAGCTTGTGATGCTTAGTGACAGGTTTTCACTGCCTATATGGCTGTATTTTAATTTAGACAAAAATAGTCAACACTGCACTTGCATGCAAAAAGAAGTCATCTGCTTCTTATCTAATGTGTAATTCAATAATTCCTATAATTGATCTTCATTGACAGTTTTTGCAAGCTCACTCACCCACACTGCACATATTGTGCTTCCTGACATAATTCCCAACATAGGCAATGATATTTCAACAGAGGAAGCTTGTTAAATCAGGTCAAACAAAATAAAGAATCAGAATGTGCTACAAGTCCCTGCAGTTGTCTGTCTTTCTACCATTCCCCCCACTTCCAAAAAAAAACAAAAGCCAAAAAATAAAAGAATCCCAGCTACTGGCAGTTTTGCAATGGGCTAAAAATACAAAACTCAGCTTTGTTAAATGTTGATAGGCTTCCGAGTTGAAATACATCATCATTATCTCCCTAGATGCTGGACTATTACTGTTGATCAGATATAACTGCCAGTCTTTTATTGCTTCCACAAGGTTTAATTTTCCCTGGAAGTGCCATATATATTCTAATGACCTGCTGAATTAAAAGGATTCTAAATCGGTTCCCAATTGATGAGATGGTATTTCTGAGATCAGCCAATAAAGGGCATTTTCTCTCATAGACAAAGGAACACAAAAATTCTGGAGGTGATAATGGGTCTTCAGGTGTCTGAAAGAGTGGTACCTAATTTCAGAGAAACACAAACAATAGATGCATTTTCCATTTACAGTGATTGTAAATAAAGAGGAACATTATGTTTCTGTTTTATAAACACGATCACTTGCCTACTCAGCGTTCTCCAACTATATCAAACTACTGTTATTCTTCAAAGAATTGAGATACAGGAAGAGTTTAACAGACTAACAACTAAGAGATACAGTTAATGGAAGCATGTTAGAATACTAGACACGAAAGGCTGGAGGATCATTTCCAGAGCATATGCTGGCACAGGAGAACCCCATTTTAATTTTCTATAAATACAACTCCAGCTTTTAAAACAAAACATTATTGGAAGCACAGCGCAAGGCACTTTTCCAAAGATGTAGATTCCTTTATTCCAGATTCTCTTTCCAGCTCTAAGCCCTCATTCTATAGCAGTTGAGAAATGATTCCCATAAATCACCTCCTTCACCCAGAAGCCTTTTCCCCAGTCGGCTGGGGGTGGGGTCTTAGTCTGACTCCCGGCTGTGCTGCTGAATGATTTTCCAATTTCTGGTGGCTTTAGCACTTCAGGTTAGTTATGCTGCACATTATTGAGCTGCTAAGTCATCAGGAGAAAAAGGGAAGCAACCAAGGGTGACGCATGTGCAGACACAATCAAAATCAAAGTAGCCTGCTCTTACCACAGCAAGGTCCAGGGAGGCTCCTGCACAGGGCGGGGGTGTTGATGTGCCCCGAAGAGTAACACAATATTTCCTGAGCTCTGCAGACGTATCATGCTATGTGAAAGCATCTTCTTTTTCCCACTGAGTAAGTTCTGAAACATTAAGCAAACAAAAACACTTGAAGGGCAAACCCATAAATATTTCAGTTGGTTGTATATAGGTTACTCCTTTGGAGTTAAACACTGGAGTAAAACTGACACAGTGTGTATCTTACATGTCACAGACACTGAACAACACAAAACTGATCCAGGGAATAGCAAGGATTCCAAGCTATGGGCCAGACTGTGGCACAGGAAGCCATACAGCCTCTTTGGGGAGGATATTCAATAATGGAATGTTTGGAAGGTAGTTGCTTCCTTTCCTTTTGGTCTTCACTAAAATTTCTTTACTTAAATGTAAATTTGGGGAAGCAATATTCATCTATGTGATGTCCTTAAATCAAAACAGTAAGGGAAAATATAAAAATTAATTAAATTCTTTACATAAGGCTACATCTAACGCTGACCTAAAAGAGGCAAAAAATTTATTTATTTAAACTAAGATATAATTTTAATAGTAAAGTGTTGCTGAAAGAATCCAGATACCCAAATATGTGGCCAGCTAACCCACAGGACTGAAATCACGTGTGAGATGACTTCTGATGAGTCTTCCCTTCCTGCCTAACAAGGCTGATTTCATGTGATTCAAAAGATTGTGCCAGGCAAGAGTCTGGAAGCTTTATAAAATAACCTGATCTCCAAGAGAGAGGAGAATCACAGAGCAAAGGGCATTCAGCCAAACCCAGCTCTGCTGGAAAGCCTGAGTTGCTGTGGAGCTTTATCACAGTCTCTGCACACAGGATGAAAGGCCATCAGGTCAGCAAAATATGCACCCGATCTCTCCATCCCCTACAACAGCATGTCAAGCACTCATCGATCCCAGGGAATTATGTTTGGCTTCATTTTTGTCACGACTCTCGTTTGTCCTGTTGCAGGTCACACTGCCTTCACACACCCCATGGGAGAAGTTTGCTGTGAACTCACGCCGAGGCTGCGCTAAACGTTCATAAATGTCATTTCTGATGTGACTGAGCTCACCAGGCCTCTGCAGGCATGGAATGCTGTACAGCAAAATGTAAAAATGGGAAATGAGAATAGAAGACACTTTGTTAAGGTAATGCTCGTATCTGAATTTCACCCCAATATAGATCATGTGTGGGTGAATATTAGATTTAAACAGTTAACTGAATGCTGAATATTTTAGTGACAAATGTGGTCTATGCACTTCCTAAAGTGTCTAGAAGTATGCAAAGCAATAACATGGGAAAGGGAGGATAGAAAGAGAAAGGAAACTTTTAATCTTAAGGTTTATTTTTAGGTGATACATTGAATGAAGGTTTGGCTTTTCCATAGAACACCCACACCCATGCAGCAGAGCAAAGATTCTGATGAATGTGATACCCAGAGTATCACAGCTTTCTTCATGACTGCTTTTTTCATATAATGTAGTTAGTTAATTAGATCTCCTCTGATCAATCATTGAATTACTGCTTCAAAAGGCATTATGATATGATGAGAGTGCCTCGCAGCAGTTAAACACTTTGATTTTTCTGTCCTAACACATTTACAGCTGGTGTCAACTAGGTCCTCCCAGCAGGAATAAAGAAATACTTTTTTAAATTACAAGCACAATTTATCTCACAATTTATCTCACAATTTAAAAGCTGACCAATAAATTTACTGTAATATGGATTCATTCTCCCCATTGCTCCTTTCTGGTACTTAAGAACAGTCTCTTTCATGTTTTCCATGTGCCTTATGTTTTGATCTCAAGTTCTCTGGAGCTGTGACCTTCTTTCTTGCTCATGTTCTATTCAGCTCTTTTATACCATCACCGTCCCACATCTGTGACTTCAGCTGTGTCACCGCATCTCCTTCCTTGATCCTCAGAAGTCCCTCTCAAAAACCAAAGCAGTGTAGTCACTACAAGAAGATATTGACAGGAACTCTTTTGTTTTCCTTTTGTGACGGCTCTTGAAGAGAAATTGTAATCTAAGGGTCACAACTTCAACAAGAGATTTGCATGACTTAGAATTGGGGGCTGTTGGCAAGTTACTGCCTTGGCTTCTCTTCATCCCTCTGTGAAAGAGCAACAGGGATTACAGGACAGTGTTACCCCAAGACTTCCCTTGTTACAGTTTGGACTGCTTGGAAAGTCCAGGAAGGGGTGATGTGTAGGTTAGGGAAAGGTCTGGGTTTGCAGCCTCTCCAAAAGCAGGTGCCACTTCACATGTGTAACATTCGGGGATCTTTGCACGGTGCTGTGCAGAGGAGTTGTTGTGCTTGCACTACAGCAGGCAAATAAAAAAGCTCTCAAAGTTTTGCTTCTGTTAGTGATGCAAGCCCCCAAATGGGGAGAAAAGAGGCATTGGTTTTCTGAGCAGTATAAATGATGGAAAATAATTTACTTTATAATCCTAAAGAAATACATTTGCCCGATGAAAGAGAGCTGAACTGTTCTGCTGTTGCCTTTCCAGCAGTATAGTGCAGTTTGCAGGTAATTAAACAACAGAAACCAATACCCATAATTCAACTGTATGTCTTAGCTATTATTTGGCAATTTTTTTTCTTTTGGAAACTCTTATACATAATATGTGCTTAAAATGGAAATTACTCATAGCAAGTTTTATTTCATTGTGAATTGTTCTCATACAGCAATATGTAACCACATTTGTAAAGAACCCAAATCTTCTACTGCCAACTGAAGCTGTCCTGCACTCTTACAAAGTCTGCTATTTTGAATTTGAATGTGCTACCTGCTACGTGGGCAGCAGACCCCAGAGAGATGATATACCAGTCTGGCAGCTCTCCACTCTGTGAAGTGGAAGGGTTCTGACAAATTGAAGGGGATTTAGAAAGCAGCAACCAGAATGAGAAGACATAAGATTTCCATTTTTCTGGAGAGATTAAGACTTGGGTATTTTTATAGCAAGGTTGGTTACTGCTCTCAAATTAAACACCACTACTCAGGGAAATGTATTATCATCTGGAAACTCATTTCCTAGTACTTGCAGGTCTCCTCATGGCCAGGCCAGAAGAGGAAAGAGATTTCCAGGTGCCCTGCAGAGCTAAGACAAGAAGGGGTTCCTGCTCTGGACCCCCTGCAGAGCCCTTTTCCTGGGGCTCAGGGAGGCTGAATGTGGTCCCTGTCCTGTGGTATTCACAGACACCACTTCACCTTCCAAAAGAAAGGAATGGGCATTTTGAATAGAAGTCACTTGGACTTCTCTGACTTAAATATTCAGAAGTTTTGTTGCTTCTTTCACTCCTTTTTTAGTGTTGGTTTCTCTCTGAACACCTGTTTCAGTTGTTTCTCATGAGCTATTATTTAGTAAATACTACAAAGCAACGTAATATTTAATCAACATTAAGAAGCAACAGCTGGCTTTTCCAGCTGAAACTGATATGTGGAAGATGAAAACCAAGAATGTTTCCCAATATGATCCTGTTACCAGAACATACACTGGCAGGCATCTCACCTGCCTGCCCACAGCATCTGGATATCAAAAAGATCAGGCAGTTGACTTGGGGCTTAGGCTGAACGTGTGTAAGGGGACAACACTCTTTCTAGTAACTCAGCTGTTAAAAAGAAGTGGAAGAAATCACAGTTTGAAAGCATGAAAAAGAGGAAGGATGCTGGGGAATAGCACTGACTACCTCAAGCTAATGCAGGGCCCCTCATCCATGTAGAATGAGCTTCAGCTCACCAGGAGCAACTTAATTACTTCTGTTCAATGGTTTCCCACCCACATGTTTATCGAAGTTCGTGCCTTGGAAAGTGCTGAGGAAACAGCTCAGGGGATGAAAGGGGATTACTCTCATAGGTAATGGGTGCTGCAAAAGCTCCTTGTGAAAGCTTCTGTGCTGCACATATCCAGGGTGCCTCCACCTGGGCAGGATTGTCTGGCTCCTGATAATGTGACAGTTCAGGCTCTGAGACTTCTTCCAGTGCTTGGGATTAGTAAGTAAGGGGATTCCTTTGCACTGGTTGAAAGGCAAGTTTTGTTTGGGCAAAACACCCCAAACTAAAAATCCCTTAAAGCTGCACATTCCTTCACCTTAAGGCAAGAAAACAGCAAGAGGTGGAAAGGAAACTCTGTTAGACACACATCCTGTCTGAAATGTTTAAATGACTGAACAGGAGCAAGAGGTTCTTGCATCAGATTATCAATCTCTTGCAGTGTCCAGTCCTCCATAAATCTTGCTCTCAAAGGACAAATCCTTCCTGCCACAGTCACACACAGCAGTGACCACAGCACAGCCAGAGCAAGGTTTTTGAAGCTCATGAGCCCTGCAGGTGGAACACAGAAATGTTCTCGAAATCCAGCAAGGTTAGCTGGGGCATCACCTAAACACAGGCAGGAACAACCTCATCTTCAGCTGTGAGCATCCATTAACTACATATTCTCTAATGAGGGACAACAACTAAGCAGATCCTGCAAGGATACGAAGCTGGTGGTGTTTGCACCAAGGAGTTAACAGACCCTAAGGATTCGTAATTACACAAATAAATATATAGCTAATAAAAAAACCCTATTATCCTGTACTTTTTACTTTAAAATTTCTTGTGCCCAAGAAGTGAATCAGGTCTCTCTTCATATATTTTATAGAACATCAGTTTCCATAACAACATAATTGCTCAATGAAGCAAAAATACCTGGCAGAGTTGCCATTATCATGAAATAATTGACCACAACAGTGAGTGAAAGAGGCTGCATTAAACCCCACATTGCCATGTGTCAACATATTCAATTACAATCCAGTAATGCCAGATCAAGGAGCAGCATTCCTAACATGAGTCACTACAAATCACAGCATATCCCCAAGAAGCAGAGCAAGATAATAGCGAACAAATATTTTTCCCCACAACAAAGGACAAAGTCATGTCCAATCATTTAATGGTTGCAGAACTCCATGGCCAACACCATGACAGGCAATTTTAGGATCTGAGGGTTTGCTGTAAAGAAATACAGGCAAGAACATCTCTCTCACCTGGTATCTTCATATGAGCAAAGGTACAGGCTACTTTATATTTCTCAAAAGGGGTGTTTGTTCCACAAAGTCTTGTCAAGCATTGTCATGTGGTAAGATCCAAGAGAGAGTAGCTCACACCCACTGCTGAAAACACCTACTTCATTGAAAAACACAACCCTAGTCTGGATGTAGATCTACATCTCCCCATGGAGCCCTTACATCCTTACTCTTTCAGTGGGATGCAGAAGCTGCAAGTCCCAGAGCCAGGTTTGTGTGGAAGGGCTCAGACCCAACACCTCTCCCCACCGTGCACAGCCCCATCCCAGGTTGCTCTGGATCCTGTTGTGCTCATCATGCCCCCAGGACAGTTTTTGTTTCCCTACAGCTTGTCCATCTGAGAAACCCTGAAGCAATGATAAGTGGTGCTGCAGCAGCTCTGGGCAGCAATGTCTGTAACAGGATGCTGAAGGCACACACTGGCAATCCCTGCAGCTGCTGCAAGAGTATGAGCCATCCTGGGGGAAGTGTTGGAAGACTGTCGCTGCAAGGAGCCAGCTTGGATCCTGTGTCCAGAGTCTACCTGTAGCGTGGTAAGTCAAGAAAAAGCCCCAGGTACAAAGTAGCCTGTGTGTCAGGTGAGGGCCAGGTGTGAACCGAAGTTAAATTGCTGCTGTGGTACCCCAGACAGATCAAGCTGACCTTAAATATTGGCCACGCAACTGGTCCAGCTCCAGAGTAGTTCTGTTTGTTCCTAGCACTGACAGCTTTGTTCTGGAGAGGCTGTTCCAGCATATTTCCAAACTTTACACCTCAAAAAGACTAAAAGCTATGGTACAAAGTATTCACATCTCTAACTCACAGATGTCTCAGCATGATACTTCCGTGTTCCATATCACAAGTCAAAATTGTTTCCCTGTTCTTTTTCCTTTGCGCCCCTTGTTCCTTACACACAGGCAGGGTGAGCACAGCATGGTGTTGGCTCTGTCCTTGGGCACTCCTGAGTCACCCAGGCCATGCTTTGCACCTTAGCAGTCAATGAATGTTTCCACTGACTTCAATGTTATGAGTCACCTTGGTGGGTGAGTGCTCTTTCTGCTCTGATGTATTATTGATAACTCTGGAAAAAAACAAACTTGTCAGAAACTCTGTGGGGATATTGAGAAAAATCAGGATGTTCTTTTATTTTACTACATGTTGCTTGGCTAACACACTCATAACAGCTTTCTTTTCCCTTCTCTTTAATGAGAAATTTCTGTTCTTTTCTCCCTTATCAACTTTTGCAAATATACCTTCCCATCTTGTATTTCCTCTACCCAGCACCAGGGAAAACCGTGGCACACACGTACCACATAGCTTTGGACATTACAGAAGCAAAGAGGAAGAAAGGTCACACATGAGCCTTATCTCTGGCTTTGCAGTTCTGGCCTGATTTGAAAGCAAGACACATATGTCCTTTAATTATTCACTAGGGTAACAGCAAACTCTGAGGCTGCCTGTACCTATCACTGCCCATCTTGCAGCAGCAGGAGGCTGTGGCACACAAACACCTCAGCACAGAGGTCCCAAACAACCAGAAAAACTGAAACATTTGTCAGAAATAATGTGCAGTAAAGCAAAGAGAAAATAAGGCAATTAATCACTCAAAAAAAGGGGGGATGGGGGAAAAGGGGAGAGAGAGGGAGGGAGAGAGAGAGAGAGAGAGAGAGAGAGAGAGAGAGAGAGAGAGAGAGAATGGGAAAAGAAACCTGATAGCTTGTGCTGCCTCTCCTGGAAGTCTGTCAGCCCACTGACAGGAAGATTAAAGATGCTGATGGGAATTCCTTTCTCACCACAGGCAGCTTTAAAAGCACAGGACAATAATCTACTTTTACAGGTCTGGCTGTGGCTTTCCCACAACACATCTTTTTCCTCCCTTACTCTAAATAAAAAAGGATGATCCACTGCAGCTCAGCTTGTTTTCTGAGTGCTGCCTTCACAGCTGGGGTGAAGGTATTGATTGAAGCACTTGGACATGTATTGGATTTGCGACTTTTCTGATGTGTTAAAAATGTTTTGACCTGCTTAACTCATACAGTCCTACATGCTCCAGCATTTGTTAGTGTAACCACTAAAGGTCCAGACTCTCTGCCACACTTCCTTTGTGAAGAGACCAACCAGTGAAATTCCTGGAAGGCAGGATACAGATTTCAAAGCATTGGATTTAGCAATACACTTGACACTGGGCTTGAAGAGCCTGCACAGCTTAGAGTTCACCTCTCCTTGACCCTCTGGGAAGGACAATACACATTGCTGTACCCACAGCTTAAGCTGGATTGCTGGTTTCAGTGAATTGCTTTTTTAGGAACCTGTTTAGCAGAATGAATTGCACTGGTAGGTTGCTCTGAATGGCTTCTTGAGTTCTCCAGCCATCCCCATGGCTTATTTACTGAATGGGGTCATCCTGGGCTGAGGAAATGCAAGAAGGGGAAATTACTGACAAAGTCAGTGCTGTCCTTTTGCCCCATAAGGACAGAATTTTTGCTACCTGATTTTCTTATACAGATCTCTAAGTTTTTCATCTGAGCAAGAAAAGAATGATTGATCCTCTTACAGGCAATCTTACACCACTCTCTTATACCTATGCTTTATTTTCACCCTTGTTTCCCAATTCCACAGAAAAGGCCTTTATATATCCTGGACAAGGTGACATTTTTGTGTTCTGTGATGACATCACTTGTTCTCTGTGTGCTTGAGTCAGTCTGGTCTTTTTGCATTTTCAGAAAGGGTCATCCCTGTGGTGATTTCCAGGCTGAAGGATAAATTGTGCTTTACACACAGGAACATTCCGTGTTGCAAGAGCATCAAGTCTTGAAATGTTTGATCTAAATCTCCAGAAGAACTACTCACTAGTGAAGTTCTCAGTACCTGAGGAGTGATGTCTCACATCAGGCTTCAGCAGTGCAATTAAAAAACAGCAACCTCCTGTTTCACTTGTTTCATGTAACTAATTATTCTGTTTTCTGGGCTGAGGCTCTCCAAAGGACATAACCAAGCTTAGCAAGGGGAAGAAAAGCAGAAATGGGAGTCGAGTGTCCACTTATGGGCAGCAAGTATCCCAGCTCTCAGCTGAAATAAATTCTAGGATCCTAATAGATAATGTCACCATATGACTGTAAATAAACTCTATTATTATATTCTTTATAGTTTTTCATGGATATTCAAATAGGATAACACACACAAAATAAAATACTAGTAAAATAACAGACAAAGGAGTTTTAAAAAATAGTAACCTAATATATTTCTAAAAAGTCAAATCAATAATTAAATTCACAGGAAAATGGAAATCTTTACTATTTTTTTTAAGTGGAAGTCAATAACATGTGTTGTAAACAAAGCTTTAATCCAAGGTTACTCCAGATACACAGTAATGTTTTGCAGTCAATAGGCCCCAAAAGAGTATTAAGCTTCCATAGATGCCTGACTAAGATGATGACATATTTACAATACACACCACCGATTTATATGTGTTTTTTCCTCTCCATCCAAGCAATAGCTTTTCCTCATCCCTATCCTAACAGCTGCAGCTACGGGTTTTGCTTCAGGCTTTGTTTGGGGGATTAAAAGCATCTCAGTATAATCTCTTTTTGTTTTATACACTGAAGGAAGCATTAGAGATGAAAATTGATGCCACAATGGATTTCATTAATCACACCAGGAGGCTTGGTTTGCTGTAGTAGGCACTTCCAGCAGAAGGTGCTCACAATCAGCTTAAATATTAAACACCCTCCTGTGTTTAAATAGCGATGATCAAATCTGTGAAAGCACAGCTCCCATGGCAGGGCAGGGGTTCTTTCAAAAGGGCCAATGCTGTTCCAACCAGCTCACCTTATGGTGAATCCTTCTCTCCAGCAATGTAAGCATCAGTTGACTGCAAGGACAAAAGGACCAGAAAAATCAGTGCCCGGGGGAATTGCTATGAGATAAAGGAAGCATCACCTCTGGGTCACCAGCGCAAAAGAAACCACGATGGTCATAATGGCCAACAGTTACTACTGTGGGACGGGTGCTGGCAGCTTGGCACGAGGTACCAGGTGTCTGCCTGGCCCTCGGAGAGCAGGAGCTCCCATTACAAAAAGCACCCCAAATGTTAACTGATGCTGCCAAGAAAAGGGCCGAGAATAGACAGGTCCCGCTGGCCGGGCTGTTGGGGCGTATCCCCACGGAAGGCCAAGTCCCAGTGGCAGATGGCCAGAGGGAAGTTTGCATTCCCACAATTCATGTTCTAACTGTTACGAATAATCAGCAGCTCTCCAGGGCCCTGGGTCTGATGCGAGGCAGGAGCCAGCCCTGCTAGAAAACTGCATCAGTCACCAACTGTCCCAGCCAAAAGCATCCTTGGAGTGATGCATCAGGGCTGTTGCATACAGATGAATGTGGTCTGAGTATTCTGTAGAGGAAAGGAAAGAAAGCCCCATGGAAACAGAGTCTATAGAGAAAAGCTGTAACACTCATAATTCCTTTCTGCAGAATCCAGGAATCAAAAGCACAAGTTTCCTTAAAAATGTTTTTGTTCAATCACTATTAAAGTATCATTTGAAATTAGAGCATAATCAGAAATTGAGGGAATGGGGTCTCAGCAAACGTGGCAATATACAGTTTTATGCTGGCTTATACTGCCTCAGCCTCCGTCCCGTGGTGAGACAACAAAACCAAAATTGAAAACCCAACAAGTCCTGACCCCAGTAGAGAGAACAGTGCCCGGAAAATAATTGACTACAACTCCCAACGTTCACTAAGGGTACCTTTAGGACAAATGCTATCCGGGAATATCCCAAACAATCTGAAATTGAAAGCAAGCCCCGGTGGCTGTTGGAAGCTGTAGTCA
>NW_020897778.1:1615841-1726295 GCF_003984885.1 Neopelma chrysocephalum | reverse complement strand
GCCAGCAGCGCCAGCTCCTCCTCCAGGGCCAGCTCCAGGTCGGAGTCCCCGGGCGGCTCCATGCCGCCTGCGCTGTCCGCCTCGGGGGGCGGCGGAGCGGCGGCGGCGCGCAGGGCCATGTCGGCGCCGTGCCTGCGCCTGCCCGCCGCCGGGTCAGCACCGGCGGAGGCGGACAGCGCCGGCGGCATGGAGCCGCCCGGGGCCGCCGCCCTGGAGCTGGCCCTGGAGGAGGAGCTGGCGCTGCTGGCCGCCGCCGGGGAGCCGCCGGAGCCGCCGCCCGCCGCCGCCGCCCGCGACCCCGAGCTGCTCTCGCTGATCCGGCAGAAGGAGAAGGACCTGGTGCTGGCGGCGCGGCTGGGGAAGGCGCTGCTGGAGCGCAACCAGGACATGAGCCGGCAGTACGAGAGGATGCACAAGGAGCTCACCGACAAGCTGGAGGTGAGGCCCCGCCGCCCGGCCCCGGCCCGCGGGCGGACCATCGGAGCGCGGCCCCTTCCCCGGCCGGCCCCGGGCACGGGCCCTGCCGAGCAGCCCACGGGACTCCCCGTGGCCGTGACGGGGAAGGAAGGGTCTGAGCAATCCCTCTGAGGCCTGGGGGAAGCAAAGCTGCTGCTTTCTCCCCCGCTCCCGAGCTGGGGCCGGGCTGCAGCGCCGTGCTCGGGAGGTTCCCGGGGGGCCCTTTCGCCCCAGGACCCAGGTACCACCTGGGGGAGGAGATGTGCGCGGTGCTCGGCTCATCTCGTCACAGAAATACCTCGGAAGTTAAATCTGCGCAGCAGGTACCGAGCTACAGAGCATATGTGACCCTTATGCTTAAGCTGTTGCAGCTCAGGCATTAGGCATGGCAGGAGATAAGCCCTAATGGTACATCTCTGTTAGCTGCTTGCTCCGGAAAATACCTACAGGTATCTGGAGAGAGCCGTTTGCCGGGGACTCAGTGGATTGAGCTCTTCATCGATTTTTAAGGACAATAGAGCTATTACAAAGAAAAAGACTTGTGCAGGCAGCTTCTTTTGGAACAACTCTCTTGCACAACTATGTGAGAGAGCCACTATTATTACCAGCACTCTTTTTCACAGAGGTGCTCTTGAAATAGTATTTCTTCCAGTAAGTAATACTGCTTAGAAGGCTGAGAAGAGCCTCTCTCACCTTTCTGGAGAGAGTTTGAACACGGCTGGATGAACGTTCAAATTTCAAGTCACAGCCCTAAACCAGTTCTTTCTGCACAGTCCTGCATATTCGTGTATTCCTTCCTCATGGACTTAACATTTCTCAAGTTCAAGAGGATTTGTGAAATTACTGTATGGCCTTTGTTCTCCTGAAAAAATTCCTCTCTATTACTAAACTTGTCACTTTACCCCCCTAACTGGTCCCTTCCTCTTTGCAGGGAAATCTCTCTGCATTTATTATTCCGACCAAAGAATAGTGAAGGTGACATTTGCTCAAATTGTTGTTTAGTGGCTCTGTTTATCAGATTAGAATTTCCCAGAGTATTACAATTTGCCAGGGTGAATGTTTTCAGGTTGGTCTTTAAGCAAGAACAGACGTATGTGGTGTTGTGCTGACGTGGTTTTCCTTATGAGTCGGAGTAGAATCGTTTCTGTCATTAAAGGAAAAACACACAAGTTTAGGTACTCACTGAGCAGCCTGTCAGGGAATTCAGGAGCCTCAAATACCACTCACTGTTTGCAAAATGTGAAGATGAAAGGGGGGGGGAAACTATGACTTTATATAGCACTTTAAATAACATCCCCCAAATGTTTACCTCTGCTCTCACAGGACCGTTCAGAAGGTGAATGAAAGGATTGTAAACACAACCAACTGTTTACATCTTTTCATCCCATTACTATTGCCCTAACTTCCCAGTGGAATAACAGGTTGCTATTTTCCAGGCTACCCATCTGATAGAGTTAGTGCTATCTACTTAAGGGTCTTTTTTTTTTTCCGCTGGGTTTGGCAAATCTAACCCAGTGCTACTTCACACACAAAAAAATCAAATTTAAACATTAATCTTCTACAGCACAAGCCTGGTAATCCCAGCCTCTGCAGATTAAATGTTGGCCTCCTCCTGTTGCCACTGAAGTGAATAAAATTTCACAATAAGCTTTCCAGTTTCAGAGGAGCAGGGAGGAAGGACCCACAGCTGTTACCTCCTTCTCTTTGCTGAGAACTTTCTGATGATGACCAGGTGCGAAGTCTCAGATGAGATCCTTGGTGACAACCTGATATAATGATGTTTTAGGAGCATTTAGGAGAGATTTTTTCCCAGTTCACAGTTGGTTACAAGAGCTCAGTGAAGCCTATTTCACAACAGCCAAGGTGCTGCCCTGCTCCTCAGGTGCTTTGCCTCAAGATTAAATATGTTCTAGTTTTGTGGGTTCATTACTGAGGTACAGCATTCCTGCCATACACCTACTCTAGCAAACCTTTCACTTCACAACCTGGATTTAAATTCATTTCTAATCATGGAATTGAAGTCCTGTAATAAATTCCGATATGCAATCCTAGTCAGTTTTATCCTCTGCAAGGGATTAAAACAGTTAATACTGCTGTTCCTCTGACACAGAGAAGCCTGCTGTGTCCAAGCATTTTACAGTATGAACCCTCTCTATCAGCTGGGAAACACCCCCTTGCTTTCATCTCTTTAAATGAGGACCAGCCCAGCTCAGTTAAGTAGAAGAGAAGCTGTTTTCAGAAGAAAACATCTTCTAGAAAGCAGTTCTGTGCAAAAATCAATGAGCAGCTGGTGAATGGAAAGACACTCAGGAAACAAGAAACTCCCCTACTGAGGACAACAGTTTGCCCTATCAGCACTGTGTGCACAAAAACCCTGTCCACATCTGCAGCTGTGAAGGTGCTGGGGTGAGGGCAGGCGAGGGGAGACGGCTGCTGAGAGAGGCAGGAGGGACCAGTCAGCAAGTCTGGTCTGGTTTATCCTCCTCTCTGCAACAGCCTCTCTGTGCCCCACTGCACCCACAGTTCTGCTTTCTCCGTCACAAGAGAATAAACTTGATATTCTTCACCTCCCCCTAATTCCAGCCTTTGTGATGGAACCAAGTGCAGTGTGGGTTTTCTTTTACACTGAAGGACTAAAGTGCCTTTTAAATGATTGACAAGGCTTATCAGTGGTTTCTAAATCACATTTGAGTGTGTCTGGGGCACTTTAGCTGCAGTGCTGCTCCTCAGCAGGCTGAAGTTCCATTTTCCATTTAGAGAAGGCCCTGGATCTTTCTGAACGTTGCCTAGCAGTGAAGGAGGCAGAGCTATAAAAGACAGAATTTTCAGTGTGCCACTAAAAGTGAAACTGTGGCTGCTCTAGCCCCACTTGAGCTACAAACAAGATTTCTGTGCAAAGGTTGTCATGGGCCTGGTGCTGGGATCTCATGCCTACCCATTGCATTAAAATATTTATAATACTGCTTAGCTCTCTTATTTGCTAAGGTGATCACTCTCCTAGTGTCTGAAACATGGGGTAATACTCTGCTTTGGGCCACTCTTTTTAATCAGCCTCACATTTGAGGGTTTTTCATGAAAGTTCGGAATTTGCAGAAGGATTTGGAAGGACACAAGCAAGGTGCTGTTACACTGAGCTGAAAGGAACATAGGAAAGGATTTGGAGATAAGGTCAGGAAAGAGAAAACATGGCAAAGCAAAAGAGGTGGAGGATTAGTGATACAGAGGCCAGAGGGCTGCTGGGGAACTGGAGGGCTTTGACATTCAGACCTGCTCAGGAAGGTGACAGAGACCCTGCAAGGGAGGCTGTGTGTCATCAGCAGTAGGCACCCAGGGGAAACAGCCCCCTCACAGCCTGTGTTTCTAACAAGCAATAAAAAGCCACTTCACATAAATGCAGCACAATTTTCTTTTCCGCCTAGCAGGTTTATTTTCCCCTCCTCTCAGAAGTGCCATGGGAATTGTTCACCAGGGAATCATAGCCTGGGAAAAATGGGCGAGTGCTGCCAGTGTTGGGCCCAGTGGGTTTCTGTTCTTTGCTAAAACACATTCCTAAAAGACTGGTGAATCCAATAGAGAGTAGCAGGAGATTATTCTGGGGGTCGGAAGACAACCAACAAGGAGAGGACTCCTGCTCTTCAGGTTTCCCTGCTAATCCTGGGACTTGGCCATGTCCCCAGTCTGTGATTGTTCTGCAAGTAAGAGTGTGGCTTCAGTCACATGGGGAAATTCAAGCTCACTTTTGGAGCAGGGATTCTTTCAAATGGGCACAACATAAATCTGCTCTGACCTGATTTGCAGCTCTGTTTCAGTCAAGCCCTCATTTAATTGAGCCTGTAAAACATGCAAAAGTTTCAGGTTCAGATTCATTCACTTTCCAGCCAATCCTGAGCAGAGCAGAGTCTCCAGAACTGAGAGTGGTTTCTAAGAAACCCGAACCCAGAACTTGCACATACATAATGTCTATAGCAACCAATTCATTGCATCCACTGCCATTCCAGAGCGGACTGCATCAAACAATGGAGTTACTGTGCACTATCAAACTCTCAGACAACTAATTAGGTCAGGAATAGAAGGAGCAAATGGATAGATGATTCAACTGTTGTTCATAAGACCCATATGACAAGAAGGATGCCTCATCTACATTCCTCATCAACAGTAAGGATACAGTTCGTGTGGTCTTGACTATAAAGGCAATTTTTAAAGAATTATTCTACTGGCCACTGAAATATTGCTTTGGAGCTAAGCTGGGCTCTGCTAAATCAATTGCTCTGCCTGACCTATATATTCTGTCTATTGACATGCAGCCTACTTTACTCTTTTGGCAGTTATTTCAGTAAAAATTCAATGTGCTGATCTCCAGCGGCCAAGGACAGGCCAATTGCTGGAAATGGAAAACGACTTTAGTGCCAGTGACCTGCCCCGATGTGGGATTGCAATCTCCATGGCATTCTCACGCTCTAGTACCATTCTCTTTCCTGCCCAAGGTTTCAACCCTAAGCATAGACAAGGAAAAGGAGACAACGTTCGCTTTCCTTTTGCTCCCTTCCTAACCTCTTCTCTCCCGTTATTTAGCACCTAGAACAAGAGAAACACGAGCTACGGAGGCGATTTGAGAACAAGGAAGGAGAATGGGAAGGAAGGGTGTCTGAACTGGAAAGCGACGTGAAGCAGCTGCAGGACGAGCTGGAGAAGCAGCAGGTTCACCTGCGCGAAGCCGACCGCGAGAAGACACGGGCGGTCCAGGAACTCTCCGAACAGAACCAAAGACTCCTGGACCAGCTCAGCAGGGTGAGTCCCCACGGCACAGCCAGGGCAGGCACCTGCCACCCTGGGCACACGAAAGCAGCTCTGCTGTAAACCACCTTTCGGGCAACTGAGTGGGGAAGCTCCCACTTTCAGGAAAACAAATGGTTCTGCCTCTGGTCATTTTGCACAAGTGTCCCAATAAGACACGCTGCCTTTAAACTGATCTAACACCTTTAAGGAGTGATGAATTTCTTTGGTAAAACAGTTATGTTTCTGGACTGAATGGTCAATTACTGCACAGATGTCTCTCACCTGTTTTTCCTATCTAAAACTGGTTTAGAAAATCTGTTTCTAATTTACTAATAGGCTGAACAAATGTAGCATGCAAGGAAAAGGCTGATCTGTGACTGTGAGGTGAAAGGCTTTTTGCTGGCCTCCCTTTTTTGAGCTACATTGGCTGTAATGGTAAACTGAACATACCATGTCATTCTAGGATGGTGTGTCACTACAGATAACTTTGCCATGGTTAGATGTGTGAGAACCTACTGAAATTCCTTGGAATGGCATGTTTCATCAAAGAGCTTAACTTGCCTGTGAATGAAAGAGGATTTATTGCGAGGCTGCTACAAATCAGCCTAATTGACTGAATACTTACAGCATGAGTTTCTTTCTGACAGCAAAAGACTTAACAGTTTCTGCCTCCCTCCCCCAGAAGTTAACCTGTCTTCCAGAATTAAGAACCTTGGTTTTTTTCTCCCCACTGGACAGTTAGTACAAACCATAATTTTAATGCTTGAGAACACAGTTACTCCAGCAGATGAAGGCATTTTCTTCTTACCAGTTGCTTATTCCCAAAATAGCACAGAACAAAAACACACACCACAGATTCATGGTGAAGAGGCCCATCTAATGTTCTAAGAACATCTTTCTGACTAGATTCTGTCCTAGCTGAGTCTCTGGGGCTGACACAGGGATTTTGCCTATGGGATTTTCACCCCAGACCAGGAGACTCTGAAATGGGCCAAGTATACAGGTCTTCACTCAATGCAGTTTTCCTGTGTCTCTGGAGGTGAGAAGAGCAAGTTTTGGCTATGACACTCTGTACTGATCCTTGAAGAAATCATTCCTTATTCTGCTGTAGATTTTCTTGTCAAAGACTAAAAAAGCCACTTAGTGCAATTTGATTTTTTTAACTGGTTTTAAAAAAATACAAAAATACCTCAACTTCCTTAACTCAGGAACATTGCTAAGTTTATCCATGTTTTTAAAGCAATATCTCCCAAGTGCAGCAGATGAGCTAGAGAAGATATTTCACCCTTTCTCTGGACACAGCATATTTCACATACAACATGGATGAGAGATTCCACCCAAGCTTTCACAAGTTGTGTGTTGTGTCAAGTTTCTTATACAGGGCTAAGAACTTGTCTCCCATCAGATTGGGTGACCCTCAATAATTTTCTGTCACTGACTGGGAAATGTAAGGCTTGTTATGGTTCCAGCGTAAGTATAAACTGAAAGAACAGACTAGAAGGTAGGAGAGGAAAACCAGACAGCTTGCTCTGGGCTTTAAACCACATGGGATTATCCTCACATGACACTTGCGCTGCGGGAGCCACTCACAGCCAGATGCTCAGAGAGACATTCAGCTAAGCCTTGTCAGAGGAGCCACCAAGTCAAGTCTACCAGCATGTAATGTCCCAGCATGGGTTTTGTTCCCTTAACTCCCTATTACTGCCAGAAATAGTCTTCATCGACCCACTCCAGAACTGCCATATCCACAAAAGCTGAGTCTCAGTGCTGCCCTTCCCACTCCAGCCCAGCCCTGCTCCCAGCCTGGAGGACTGTAATTCCCCAATGCAGATGAAGCAGAATGATGCCAAGGCACGATTCAGTGCTCATCGAGTTTGTCACCTGGCCAAAACTTGCCAGTAACTCAAATACAGCAACGGACATAGCACTGGTGTGAACAGTCTTCCTAAAGTCAGGAGAATCTGAGCAAATTAAAAGAGAGTGGGGAATGATCTGTTGTTGTTCACAGGGATTTAGCAGAGGCTTTTTAAAATCTCAGCATTATATTAGCACTTGATTACTGGCTGCTTAGTATTCCACATTTGCTGCTCCATAGTGCAATTGCAGTCTCGTGTCTGGTCTCTTATTTTGAAGAGGTTATGCATGTAATCCCCAAGGCAGTGGTAGTGCTTAAATCCTGTACCCACATAGTTCTGGCTCCTGTGCCACTTAGGCTTTCAATTAATAAAAAGGACAAACAGAGCTGCATGGATGTGCTTGCCTACAGCCATATTGCCATAGGCTGGAGTCCTGCCTGGGATCATGAACTGAGCACTGACAGAGGAAAGGTCCTACAAAGAAGTGCTTTTACAGCTTCTGTGACCTTTGAGGTGGTGCTGGTATCCTCCTTGAATTCCTGGTTCTTCATTTTGCACCTGCCTTTTGTGTCATGGTGGGTTCTTTGGGAGGAGGGGGTTAGGAGAACCCTGGGATAAGGCAGTGAAAGCCTTATTCGGAGCCTCAACTCTGCCTCATCCAATACTGTTCTACCCTGCTTCACCCACAGGACAGAAAGAGAGCCTGCTCTCTGGTATGAGTCATTCTACACTAGCAGGCACTAGCTCTTTAAATTTGAATTTCCACAGTTTTTGGCAATTAACACCTCATGGCCCCATTTCACAATACTTGATCATCTCCCTCCTGGAGAAGGTATTCCCTTGGCATAGGTTCTATATGTCAAATGACAGTCTCAGCCTCAGGAGCTGCCAGCCCACATGGTCCTGTTTGCTCCTTCTAGAGCCCCTGGGCTCCAGCCTCTTTTACCTCAAAGCAGGGCAGCAGCCACCATCCTAACCCTCCTCCTCCCTGCTGCTGATGACATTCTTTAACCAACTAATTAGGCTTTAGGACATTTTTTTAACCCTGCCTCCCCCAGAGATGAAAAGCCAACACAAGCACATACTTTGTCTAAATGTGGCACAAATGCAAACCAACCATGCACACACACCCACACACAGATAGCAAGGGGGCCTGGAAAGCTCTGTCTTGCAATTAATGCACGGGACTGAAAAAACCCAGCCTCAATTCTAGGAAAGACTGATAAGGAAAACTCAAGGATAGGGATTTTAAGTCTGTTCCAATCTCTAAGAATTATCCTTTTGCCTCTGCCAAGAGGCTAAAATAAGGTCCTTAAAATGATTTGAGGTCTTCCGATGAGGTGATGATATAGGAGAACTTTAAATATCTAATAATAGTAAGTAGGCTATAAGGAACTTTGCCTCCTCTTGAAATACAGCCTTTGGTTCTCTGCTTTTAGCAGAATGAAGATACTGCCTGAGGTTATAGCAGCATTAAACCATGGGGAAAATTTGGTGAGCTGGACCAGGAGTGCACAGTGAAGGAAACAACTGAGATGCCAAAGATCAAGTTTAAGATCTCCACAGTAACCTTATTTTTTAATTTGCTAAGTGATGATTAAAATCCCTTCTGCACATTGCTTTGATTTCCCTCCCCCTGCCTCAGCACAGCAAAGCAGGAGCTCTCAGCAGTGTGTCCACACCAAGCTAAATGCTGAATTTACCAAGGAGAACTGCAGAGCTCATTGTGAGCAGGATGCCAGGGTACAAACTGCTCACAGAAATGCTCAGAGATAAAGTAAGGGAGTCAAAGAACAGTTCTGCTGAGAAAGTCAAGGCTTGGGAATTCTTACATGTTCTGTTTCCAGCTCCTTCAGTCTCTCCCATCTGTTTCAGTTCTCCACTTGGGAAAAAAAAAATCCTGTGCTCTCTGTCCTTTAGTTATAAAATTTGAGGGCAGTGGGTATAGGGAAAGCTCTCCTCTTCCAGGTGCCCACAGCAGGTAACACAGCTTAAATCCTGTCCCCACCTTTGGGCTTCTAGGAGTTACTAATGCAAACAATAATAACAGGCAGTCCTCTTCCTATAATGAGGCAACATATTACTACTTTGTCAGGAAGTGAATGAAAAAAGACTTTCACACTGTTTCTAAGTGCCTTCACCAGATGGCTTTCCCACACATTTCCTGCTACCCAGCTCTGGGCTCCTGGAGCTGTTTGCTGCGTGTAGCTTGGGCGAGGATGTATCCATGTGTCCTTCCCCGTTCAGCTGGGCTTCCTTTATGGTACACAGAGCATAAGGAGGCAATTTCACAATGTCAGGCTCAGGTAGTTTTTGCAATGCAAATCTGTTTTCAGTGGCAGGAAGAAGCGTGTCATCTTGCACCGCTGAAATAGCTCTTTGTGTTCAGAGGGGAGCTCTGCGTCCCTCAGAGGGGCCCTCAATCACCAGGTTCTTATATTCACTCAGCATCTAGAGCCAACATGCTGCTACAAAGAATGAGGTGTTTCAGTCAATCCTTCTGGTACAGCAAGAACATGATCAGCCAGCCCACAAGTCTCCAAAGGAGGTTTTATTTACTAGCCACAAAACCTTCCTTTCAGTAATTTTTCAATTGAAGAAGGAGTTCTGTTTCTAACTTCATGCTCCAACATGCAGCATGGCTTCAGAGGACTGGCAGGCACTGCCTGGCTTGGATTTTAGAGAAACAGGTTTTTATTCAAGAATAAGGTGACCATGTTACGTTCTCCTTTCCAAACCACTTTTATTTTAAATACATCCTTTTGCGGTCAAGAACACACTCACAGGAGAGGCAAACCTGTTGTCTATTATTGATTTGAGGAGATTTTTCTGAATGGTTAGTTGTTGGGTCTATCAGCATAGGAACAATGTTGGTTTTGAGAAATTCAGACTAGTCACTAAAAAAAAAAAATTACTGGAACAAGTATGCTGAGCAAGATTCACTGGGTTTGCCATGACAGATTTGTAGCTATTACACTATGAACTAACTTGTCTTTAATTCTGTATTTTATCTATACAGGTGCTTAATGCAAGCCTCCTTATGTTTCTTGTTTATTAAGTTTGTCTCTGATAACCTGACAGGGTCTCTTGGGAACTTCATGCTTAGCACAGAGGCAAAGGAGTCAAGCTAAATTTAAGTCCTGCTTCAGGGGGTTTATTTTTAACCAGAAGAGGATCCGGGGTGGACCTAGGCTAAAGAAGAGTTGCTCTGACTAGCCCCACATTTCGAGGTGCAGATCAGTCACTACACTGAATTCTTTTTCATAAAAATTGTCCAGTTTTTGCTGTGGCTCAAAAGTGTTTACTGGACCTATTCAGTGAGTAGCTTTCTATGAGGAACTCCCCTCTGCACTACTCAGCAGCACAGAGTTTTGTATAGCCAATCTTGATCTGAGCAGTCTGAATTCAATGGAGGGGGAGATTGCACTAGAAAAAGCAGCAGCTACTTTAGGGGCTGAAGTACCTGCTTGTCATGGCAGCTCAGGTAGGGCTGCTCACTCCCTGGGGGAGGCAGAGAGTCCTCCCAGCACTGCTTTGTGCCTGGCATAAGGTCTCACTTATGTTTCTGTGAGAGGAAACAGATACCACCACAAGACAGAGCCAAACACTGAAGCCAGCAAACCTCCCATGAACCACATGAAGCATTCCCCAGGTCCCCGCCCCTCTGGAGCATCAGCAGATCCTCACACCACACAGCCAGATCCCTCATCACCCAGGGAATACTGATTAGTGCACAAACAGGAAAGGCTCCTTCTCTCCAGTTACTTCTCCCCTAGCAGAGAGCGCTTGTTAATAATTCAACTTCATGCCACATCAGGCCTGGAGTGCTGAGGCTTTCTATGCTAAAGCTGTAAATATAGGACGTGACTGCAGCTGCGTGTTCTCGCCTGCAAAGTCCTTCAATGAAATGATTCAGTGCCCTAGAAGGTAATGAAGAAACATCTCGAGGTCACTGCTGAGTGGCACTTACCCACCATCCCTCTGGAGGAAGGGACACAGGCAGGGAGAAAGGCTCAACCCTCTGCTGAAAGTCTGTCCATTAACCCCATTTTGGGGACACCCAGAGCTTCAGGACCCAACAGGAACAGGGCCATCCAGACACCAAGACATGAATACAGGAAATGCTAAAGAAGTAATTTCAGCAAAGATGGGTGAAATGCACCCCTACAGAGTTTGCCCCGAAATTTTGCACCCACTCATTTAAACTAAAGGATTCGAGGGTAAAAAATCTTTCATTAAGTGCTGGTGAGCACTGAGGGAATGGACAGAAAGGCAAGGAACTGTAGTGACAGGACAAGGAGTAACAGGTGCAAATTGAAAGAGGGGAAATTTAGGTTAGATATTAGAAAGAAATTCTTTACTGTGAGGGTGGTGAGACACTGGAACAGGTTGCCCAGAGAACTTGTGGATGCCCCAGCCCTGGCAGTCTTCAAAGCCAGGTTAAATAAGGCCTTGAGCAATCTGGTCTAGTGGGAGATGTCCCTGCAGGGGACTAAGTGATCTTTAAGGTCCATTCCAGTCCCTTAACATTCCATCACTCTAAGAAAGCTGTACATGGAATAATACAGGGGGTTACTGAATAGCAAAGCTCTCCTTAAGGAAAGGGTTAAAAATTACTATTAAGGTTAAAAAAAAAACCCAAAATGTTACTGTTAAGGCAGTGGAGCTACAAAATCCCTGTGAAAGGATGGCATCCATGGGTCCCGGGGGCTGGGTGGGACCCTCATCCCCCCGCGGGGCAGCGGAGCAGGTTCCCCGCCATCCCCGGGGACCTCCGGCTGGTTGCTGGATGACAGCACCGCACGTCCCAGCTGGTGATGTTGCTGTGGCAACCGGGTGTGATTCCTGAGCTTGCGGTGCCACGACAGCGAGCGGACACGCAGGGAAACGCACTTGGTGACGTCCGAGCCAGGCGGGCGGTGGCCGAGGTCCGTCTGCCACCGCCGTGGGCTCGGCTCGCTGCCAGGACGTGTCCCCGCAGTGCCACCTCACCCCCCGCACCCCTCTCCCCACGTTTCCTCCGCTGCTCACGGCAATTTTTCCCCCCAAAACCCCGCTGGACCTGTCCCAGCCCAATGCAGCCTGTTGTCGGTGCCACCCACAATAAGCTCCCCAGCCTGCTGGGGGACAGGTAAATATTTTGTTTCCTGGGTAGAAAGAGCCCCTCGTGAGCTCAGCCCACAGAGGGTGACTCCACCAGGGCATGTCCCTGGAGTCCAGTTCGGAGCATGGCACGACAGAAATGATTATCTGCCAGAGCCACTGAGCCTCCACGCCGTGCATGGCTCATCTCACACCCTCAGAGGCTTGTGGTGCCTGCATGGAGCAGCAGAGGCTGGACCCGAGAGACATCACAGAGACCAGACCTCCTGTCCCACCACCCCTCCTTTCCCCAGGGCAGCACATCAGCAGAACAAGTGTCCAGAGCATTATCTAGGACAAATACACACAGATATAAAGCACGTGGTAGTCAGCCATACACTGTTTCTCCCTGCACTTCAGCTGAACCCAGCTCACACCCCAGCTTTCTCCTCTAGCCAGCGGTTCTAGAAGAGATTTCTGAAGTTCCTGCAAGGCTTCTGCCTTGAGACATCAGCAGCAGCACTAAGCTGTGAACACCTGAAAGCCAGAATCCAACATGAAACTGAAGTTGAATTTGTCCTGGAGTGAGGAGATAAAAATCTGAATGAGTGCCTTCTTCCCCTCTTGCACTGCACTAAAAATTCCAAGTGGCTATTCTGTTTAGGCCCGTGCCATTATGTTCATAGGAATTGTTTTATTGTGCAGGAGCTCAGAGGTAGGAACACATGGGCAGAAGAAATTCTTTCAAAATATTTCTGCTTATTCACACTTGCTGTAAACACTTCCTCCAGGAGATTCTACAAAGTAGGACACACAAGGTGTTTGCATCCAGCCACTGCATTACTAGCTAGAACCAGAGCTGAACATGATTGAAGGCTCTGCAAATATCTACACAAGAAAACCAATTAAAAACATTTGATCTTTAAAGAGCCATTCTGGGTTATAAAGTTTGCACACCTTATAATGAAAGTCTTTAAATTCCTTCTTTTTTCAAGTAGGATTGCTTTTTCTGAATGCAATTTAGTAGACAATAGCTCAAGAGGGAGGTTTCTTCTCCACTGCAGGGGTTTTGCCAGCTGTATTGGGTGCTCTGATTACCCATGAAATCGTAGAGGCCCCTTGCAAAAGAGCCCAGAGCTTAACCAACATTTTGTTTAGAATGGCATTTAGCAAAACCCAGTTTGCTTTGAGCACAGATGTAGGATCAGCAAGACTTGCTGATGCCACAATGCAGTACAGAGCTGGGTAATGCTTGGCAGTGCCACCACAGGGATGGGAAATGCCACCACAGGTGGGAACAGAACACCATCCAGAGGCAAGAGTACAATAGGAAACAACTGATGGATGAGGACATATGTCAAGGGACCTGCATGACAGAGCAACTGGAGTAAAAGGCTGCCCATAAGTAGGCCAAGGGAGCATCTCACTAACAACCTCATTAGGTGTCCTCCTGTAGAGGCTCAGTTCTGTAGCTGTTGAGATTTGCACCAGGTTTCCATCATGGAGAGGATCCCTGTCAGTGTTTGAGGGGGGACTGTCAAGATCAGAAGTGTTGGGAACAGTTCCATTAGCTGTTCTCACCATATCCTAACTGTTCTTCCCAGGAAGGTTCTAATGCTGAAGCATGGGAACAACACTTCTAAAAGGAAGAATTTCTTGGGTAGTTTCAGCTGGGTTATGATTAATGCAGATGTGTCATAAATGTAGAGTTCTCACAGAATAGTTACAAGATCTGAGGATGTTTGGATAACTAAAGCATCCAGCTCATTGAATTTGCCCTTTAAATACCATTTACTAGTTTCACTGTGCAGTTCATCTGACTTTAAAGAAAAATTCTGTTGCATTTTGTCTTTACTGCAACCCCCTTCCCTTTTGTCCCTCATTCATTCTTCCCTCCTGGAGACATCTCAAGCATCAGTTGAAGCTTAAGCTATTACCAGCCTCATGCTGGTAGTTGTCTCTGCAGTTTTGTTCCTTAAGCTGTTGTGAGACCAGTTTCTTTGGGGTCACCTTGGCCCCAACTTCCAGTACACCAAGAGAGGAAAATTTAACCTTGTGATTCCCTTGTTCTCCACATCCTTGGAAGTCTGGAATCCACTTCCAGACTTGGCAGAGCTTTGTAGTGACAGAGGTGCTCTTAGAAAGCTGTTCCATTTGGCAACCATTTAGCCTAAGCTGTTCATGGTTACTTGTTGAACAAAGCACCATTGTATTTGTTTGCCTACAAGCTCAGATCCAGGAAAACTGAAGTCTGCTGTAATTCAGGTATTAGACCAGCAGATTTGTTGCTCACACCAGGACTCCAAGGAGGTATAAGCCTTGAGACTTGCTAGAGGGAAGGGTCTATACTTGCAAAAGAGATCCATAGTCCCAATAGCTTTTGCAGGTGAAGTGTTTCAGGACCAAGTAAAGTTTTAAGAGGAAGGAACCTTTTGGAGAAGTACTTAAAGAGTTCTCAATTGTTTCTTTACTTAGTTAGCAAGTGATTTGCATAGATTTTATTGCAGCACCAGAAGACTGAAACATTGACAGACTAGGCAGCAATTGTCAGCATAAACCAATAAAAACAGACCCTAGTGAAGGAAAAGTCTCCTCTCCACTTAGGCAGAATACACAAGAGCTCTTGATCTTACAGAATGGGGATGAACTGGGTTTTTAAAGTGGGGATTAGAAACCTGGTGACTTATGTCCCATACTGAAAGTGTACCACCCCAGGAAAAGGTCAGCAGTCAGACATTACTCCTTGACAAGTTTAAGACTCATTCTTCATATCCCTTACATAAAGGATAACGTGTATAACTTGCAGGGTAAGAATTAGACTGACATCTGTAAGGTTGGCTGAGTAGAGGAAATGACCCAGAGATTCTACAAAGTCTCCAAAGGAAGCTTTTGGGAAGTGGCCAAGTAGTCACTGGTCAGGCATGGCTGAACAGTTTTCACAGTGACATGGGAAGAACTAGGCAAAGTTAAGCCTTCTGAGGTTTCTCTTTTATGCAGACAAGACTTTCACTAACATCAGATCAAGCCTTCTTGCTATGTATGAATACTAAGGGAAAGAGGCAGAGAAGCCTGAAGGAGTACTCACAAGGAATACATGATCTCAAAGACTTTGGAACTGACTTGCACTTTCATCTTCATGGGCGTAAAGTAATGAAAGAGTGCAAACAAATGTAAACAGGCCACTATTCAGAGGTAGGTTCCAACCTTTGCTTGAACATGAGCTCTTGAGCAGACTCAGATTTCATGGGAGTCACACTTTCCAGCAGATTTATGTTTAGATAAAGCCAAAAGAGAAAGCTGAAATGACCATGTTTGTTCAAAAGAGATTGTAGAATTTAGCAGTGTGATATTTGTCCAAATAACATCTATTGATCAGCTATGAAGTTGCAGAGGGATTTGCCAACTCAAATTATTCCTGTAAGTTTGCCTCTATTCCAGAGAGATTTATTTCCCTAGGCTTTACTCTGTGTTGTTATTTCACTTCATGCACAAATTCTTCCTAAATGTGCTGCTTAGTCTTCATTTCCCTCTCCACCTTAGCACAAGGGACCAGACAGTGAAGACTAACTAATGAATATCCAAAGCTTTAAGAGCTCAAGGTAAATGCTTATGAAATCGATTTCATTAACACAACCCCTTCCTGGGGCCTTTCTGTGCCTGGGGCAGTGGTGTCATGGGCACAAGCCCTCACCCTGCAGAGCTGCAGACAAGGAGGGGTCTCTTAGTCCTTGGCTGCTTTATCAGCAGAGGCTGCAAGAAACCATTCCAGGCATTATCCAATCCAGCAGCTCAGTTAATCTCTGCTTACCCAGATTAATTGTGGCATCACGAGACACAGCCCATCAGCTGCAGGCTGGCTCTCAGCAGCTCCCCCCTTTCAAAGGAGTACTCAGGCTTTCAAAACTCAGAAAATTCCTTCTGTCTTCCCATCCTTCATAATCCTCCATTAAGAGACAGTACCAGAGACTAAGGAAGTCAAACTGGGGGAGAGGGAAGGAGACAAGGCAGCCTTTTGCCCTCATTTGCCTTACCTCAGCACAGGAAGGGAAGATTTGCCCAGTGTGGGACAGCTCCAGATCACAGAGCTTTAGTGCTCCTGGTCCCAGACATGGGCCTCCTCCATCAGTTTCTGCCCCTTCTCATGGTCAGTGAGCACAATGCCAAGAAAATATTTTGCCATGTGAAGCAGGGGATGCAGAAGCCTTTCCAAGCATGAGCTTGTTCAAAGGAAGATATTAACTCTCCAGCTTCTTTTAATCTCCCTAAGCAGAGCTATAAGTCACCCCAGGTCAGGGAAAGTGGCATAATTGACCAAAATACCTGCTCAGACCCACATCCCAAGTAGCCCATGATGTTAATCCTGCCCACAGCTCGGTGAATGTGACATAAGCACCCAAAGCCCACAGCCAGGTGGCCACAGGCAACTGAACTCACCCTGGGGACAGGGATGGAGGAAACAGCTGGTTGTCTGGAAAGCCACTGACAAAGCACATACAACCTCCATGCCATGTGTATGTACATACACACCTCCTCCACTCTTCCTTCCCCTCACATCCCTTGGCACACAAGACATTTGCACGAGGCACCTCCTAGTATTTTGGGCACATGAAGTGGATGGTTTTCATTAAGCCTCTGTCAGCACCACAGACTGAAACGGCTTCTTTATACTGCTTATCCTTATTTATACTCTGCTGATGCCACAGAGTGCAGGTGGCTGGACAACCAATCTTGCAGCACCACAAAAGCCTTGTCTGCTCCTTCCACAACACTGGATGAGGCCACTGCAGGATGAATTGGAAAAATCAAGGCCAAGCTGCTGCTGCTTTAATATCACTGGAACATTTTTTGCATGTGTACCAGTCCTCCATATTCATCACAGAAGAGACAGTATTTCAAAGGCACTCATATAATCACTTTTTGGTGCATTCCACCAGCATCGTTAGGCAAATGTCCATAAATACCCTTCTCACATATCTTGTTTCACTCAGATTATCCTTGTCTCCTTGGCAACTGTCAGATGATGTATAATGCTAGCAGGGATTAGCCCCAATGAGCCTTATAACCCTCGTGTAAATTCCAACTCTATGAAGGGACCTGACCAAACACTCTTCTTTCCTGGTAATGTTTAAATGTTGCCATAAACAATATTAAATCCAAGAACCTTTCAGCAAACCTGAGTAAAGACGAAAACCAATATGGAGCTTTTTAAGTGGTAGTATTTGTCTTGTCCTCCAAACACATAAGTTTGAGACAGGGATACACTTGGTGTTTCACATCTTGACATGTAAGGCTGTATTTTGAATCAGTACTTAAGAAAAGGCTTGTGCTGAAAACTTGGGCTCTAATATCTTTATCTTCCCCGTCCCTTGGTGCCAAGTGGGGATCACACTGGGAAATTCCAAATCCCTGCAAGAGCTTAACAAATTTATGCTACACTTTAACCTATTAATTTCTGTAAACCATCACGTGATGCACATACACTGTCTGACTTGAGACTTTCTGCTTCTGAGCAAGCAGCTATGAGCTGCACCCTCGTGCCCCACTGTTAAAGCAGACAGACATCACCAAAGCATCAAGTCAAGGAGGTACAACACAAGCTTTCTGCAAGTGGAGAATGTCTCTGCTCCATACCATGCCTGGTGTAGAAGTTGGTTGTCTCTTGGAAGCCCACTTGGCCTTCCTGGGCCAAATTTTGCCATGTATGGTCCTGACTTGAGACCTGTCCCTACGTGGGAGATGCAGAGTCTGCCAGTGCAGGGAGCTGAGTAGCACTGCACTGTGTATAAGTGTTAAGGGTTGGAGTATCTAAGTGATTAAAAAACAGCCTGTGATGCACTAGTGACATGGTTAAACTACTTGTTCCTTCTTCACTCCATCTGAGTCTTTATAACATCCCAGCTTGAGGACATCTGCTCTAATTCAACAGAATAAAAAAAAAAATTTTAAGCAGAGCCAAAGAAAGGAGGCTGAAAGCACCACCAGCCTCAGGAGCAAAACCAAATGCAGACACACTACAGCACAAATAATAGTATTTCTGTAATTAAGCAAACAAATCTCTGGCACAGCATTGTGCCTATATAGGAATTCAACAATGTGCCATGGCTGATATCTACTAGAGTAATCAACTAGAGAGAGCTGAAGGAGGAGGGGAAAAAAGGTCTCCAAGATTATTCCAGGAGGTAGGTCACAAAACAGTCAAGCCAAGGGGTGGTGGGGAAGCCAGTGCAGGCAGGGTAGTGACAGGCAGAAGAAAATCCAAGTCTGGTTAACAATGATGCAGCCTGGTTTCTTTGCATGTTTCTGTGGACCTGTTTGCTCCCCGGCCATCTGCCAGCTCCAGCACACACCTCATCACATGCAAGACATGCAAGGAAGGGGAGACGGGATCAGTGGCTTCAGGCAGGTGATTTTCAGCACAGATAGGATAAAAATCTTCCTAACTCACATGCCTGTGTACTGGCAGGAGTTCCAAACAGCACCATTTTAGACACTCCACCACACAGCAGGCGCTCGGGAGATTTAGTGTTGCTACCACAGGCTTGTGCACTTGGAGAAATTCAGCTACAGCAGCAGAAGTAATAAAAACTGCTGGAAGCTGAATACCATGATCTCCTCTGTCACTGGTCACATCGCTCTTGATTTCAGGCAGCAAAAGGAACAGAAAGTTAATCATTTATATGCAGGGAAGCTAGGGAAGATCCCAGTGTAAAACCCTACTGTAGTAGAAGAACTGGAGCAGGAGATCAGCCCATGCTGAAGTGCAGGATAACCCACACACACTCGCGCAAGGCAGCCCTCTCTGCTGAAGATAAAGTGATAAAAACATAACTGGAAAGCAATGAAATTTGCCACAGTAAAGTATGATCACGCTCAAACAGGGCTTTCAAAATTAAGCACACTCCCAACGATAACTTGCCAGGGAGTCTTCAAAGCTGAAGAACAACTGCTGCCACACCAGTTTTGTTGTGTTTTTCTTGTTGACTTTACAGCTGGTCTCCTGTTCCCTAGTTAGGGCCGAAAAGCACATGCACAGAGTACATGCCATCAGTACTGACATTTGCTTAAAAGCACCCGAGCCAAAGCCAACAGCATTTTCCCTATCCTCTATTCCCAAAGGGCACCTCCAGGCCTTTACACACTCTGCCCCTCCAAGACAAATCACTGAAGGTGAAACAGGAAACTCTGGTGAAGGGAAGCATGCTCCCCTTTTCTCTGTTCATGACAGCTTTATCAAGGGTGCTTTTCCTTACCACACAAAGCCTCAGCCATCAAACCTTCACCCACCAGGCATAAGAGATCTTTTCTCAGCATCAGACACACGGGACAGGCTGCCAATTCTATCTGTACAACATTTCCCAATGTAAGATCTTGTGTAGTGCTTACAGGTCTCCACACCCCAGTGCTGGTTTGCCCCATGCCTGGGGTGTGGATCAGTCCCCAGACCTGCCTGTCACTGCTCCCTGACTCAGCCCAGGCTTTCTGAGAGCTTGCTTGGAGTCAGCTGTCAGACAGCAACAGCCTCTGTGCCAAAAAAGCACAGCTTGAATGATTCTTACCCTTCTAAGCAGCATCTTAGTAGGCGAAAGGGCTTTTGATTCAATGACACCTGACCAGCATTTGCAAAACGTTGGCTACAGGTGCAAGTCTAAATCTAACATGTTTGGGCCAAATTTGCTGCCCACAGCCAAGCACAATCTTTGTGATGCTTTCAGTGGACTCCAGCTCCCAGGCAGTCTTTATTCTAACACAGCTGCTGGGATGTTGCTACAGCAGGTTTTTCTTCCTCTGGCAGCACTGCACCTCCCCTCCTTCAGAAAAATAACTGAACACAAGAAGGGTTTGTGACTGTGTTGTCTTTCCCCATACAGGACCATCCATGCTTTACCTTTACTGATGTTTACAGATACACCAAAGCTTGAAACTCATAGAGAGAGGGGCTCTTTCCACTCCCTGATAATGATTCTCCTGCATGTGTATGATTTGGCATAGTATATTTTATATGCCATCCCACAGCATGTGCTGCACCCACCTCATTTTTCAGCTATGTTTGCTCTTCACATCTACTTGCTTTATTTTTTAATTCCAAGCACAGTTTTTTTGTAGGACTTAAAGTACCAAGATGCCAGTGAGTTTGCCAACAGCTGTTGTTTAAATAAATTCATGCAAGAACTTTCAAAAAGCTAGATTGTAGGAGGACAAAGCTCCAAGGAGAGATCCCCATTCTTGTTTCCAGACCCTCCCATCAGCCAGAGGCTGGCCACAGCTACACCCATGCAGTCTCTTCAGAAGAGCACCTCACCTGCCAGGCTGGCACATGCATAAGACCTGGCCACTTACAGAAGTACTCAGCAGCTTCCCAAAAGCTGGGTTACAGGTGCTGTTCGGAAAATTTATCTTCAACTTTGAGTACACCTGCTGTGGCTTACTTTAGGCTCTAAATGAGAAGTTACTATTGCATATTTGCCCCTACACACTGCTGTGGAGGTGCAGACTGCTCTGAAGGCCAAGCCCTGCCCTGAGGATCTACGAATTAAAGACTTAATCCCCTTAGTGCCGACATCTGTGGCACTGCACAGGAGGTAAACAAGTGCTTCTGTGTTCAAGCATCTGCTGCAATGAGTCACAGGCTGAACCTTGGTGGAAACAGAGCAAAGCTGGGCTGAAAGGAGACAAGTGATCCTGTACTTATTACATATGGTAATGTACAAAGTATAGATTGGGCTGCAGCAGATCAAAGTGCTCAGATGTTATTACGAACACACTGTAATTATCTTTTGTCAGCGATCACCAAGAGCAAGGTCTGCCTCGTGCTCAAAGTCTGCTCCAAAGACCTTATGCTCTAAACAGATCGTTTCATGCTGCCAGCAAGGGAGAACAATTCAGATATAGCTGGAGGCTGCCAAAGTACAGGAAGAAGCATTGCTAAGCTAAATGGTATCTCTAGAAGCTTTTTGTCTGCAGGTATCCATCCAGCCCAGTTCTGCTGTGCTTAGAATGACAGATCAAATACTAGCTGACCAAGAAATGTTTTTAAGTAATGTGTTACCTAACAGCTCCAGAACAATCCTTCAAGAATGTAGATTTGTACCTTTTTATTTAAGCATTGGAATGTGACATACTGCCACATGATTTTCATGTTTGGGTTTTTTTTTTCCCCAAAACTTTCTCATGGATTTACTCATTTTTATGTCATTCACCTTTCACTTATGACTCTATTGCACATATCAGTGATAAAAGCATTTAGTGAAGAGAAAGCTTTAATGGAATAGTTTGAAGCTGTAGCTCTCATCCTGGCCAATATTCACTATAGGGTTTGGGTTTCCTTATTTTTCTAAAGAAAGCAGCCACAAGTTCTACTGTATCAGCCATGAGAAATAAGCCCTCTGCGCAAAACATCTTCTGTCTTGGTTTACTTAAGCCAAGCTCCTAAAAATTACTTCTTAGCTATTCCTCCTCTGAGTTTTGAAACAAATTCAACAAGTTTTGTAAGAAACGAGCAAACACATCAGCACTACTTTTAAAAAGCAGCCTGAAAGAAGTTATTTGGAATCAAACTTAGCAGGGATTTAGAAGCTAATAAAACATCTCCAGGTCAATCTACCATAAAATCTACATTTTAGAAAATGTTTTCTCTCTTCCTGTCTGAAGATTTCCTGAGAGAGATTAATATATTTTAAACCAACTCCTTGAATTTTGCCCCATCTTTTTTGGCACTCACTCATTTCACATGTATGGGAAGGGACACCAGTATTTTCATGCGCTCAGACATGTTTGCATGTTTGAGCATCAGGTCTACATATATTGGAAAACTTTTGGTTTGTATACTACTAAATCCTAAACCAGTATATTCTGAGCTTAACAAGGTGTATAGATGAAGATTTCAAGAGCAGACAGAGCTGCCAGCCTACCGACACATATTAGATATCCCCAATGGAGCTCAGTTTAATTTCCTTTGAAATAAAGAGGAGAGAGTGCTTAAAGCCAGAGTAAGAGACTGCAAAAAGTTTAATTATTGTCTCTTTCTTCCAGGCACATTTGAGCTTGAACACCTTCAGGCTTAAAGTCCTAGACTAAAAGAATTTCATCAAAAAATAAATTCAAGAATGGAGATTGGCTGTCCTGACTTCTGGCTACCAGGGGAAGACAGCAAAGTCTCTCAGAGCAGGAGGGAATGTTACATTTCTCCTTGCCTCCACCATCATAACCTTCTGCTTAATTTTTCAAAAGGTTTTAATGACCAGGTTAAGTCCTCATGTTTCCAGTTCAGTTATTTCCAAACTAGTCAGGCATTTTGTATTTCATTATCCTGTCATCTGACCCATGCTTATGGCTCACTAGAAATTTACTGGAATATTTTTCAACCTTTAGCTCACGTAGAAAAGTCAGACTAAGCTCAAGCAAATCTGGATTAAAAACCCACATCAAAGGTAACAGCCAAAATGCTCTATCAAGATGAAATATGCCTTTTGTCAGGGGAAAAATAACTTATTCATGGAAATTAGGCATTAGAAATGCATTAGAAATTATCTAGGAGAGCAGACCACTGAACTTACTGATGCAAAACATGAACCATCCACCTTTCAAACTGTACCATTCCCTCTGCTAGTCCAAGACAAAACTTCAGGAACTGCAGTCTCACACACAGGTGTGGGGGGAACGACAGACTTTTTACCCTGAACGTCCCAGACCCCCTTGCAACATGTTGGACCCAGGCTGTGCTCCACTGAAATTAATGTCGTGGTTCCTCTCAGCTCCATTTGAGCAAGACCAGATCAATTATTGCAGCCATAAGCCCTTTCTGCTTCCATGTGCAAATAGAGAACTGAAGTGCAGAGGAACAAATGCTTCATTCCAGGTGACGTGCAGCATCCACACGGAACTAGGAGAGCCTGATAGTGTTACATGTTCTTGCCCTATTCCTCCTCAACAACCAGGAGCCAGGCTGCTGCCAACAAGCCCATATTCAGCTCTGTTCAGAGCCCTACAATAGAAACCAGCCTGGGAGCCTCTGTGCAGAGCTGTCTCATCTCCCACACTACTTCTGCAAGGGGAATTTGCACACAGAGAGCAAGAGCCACTTCGTGCACTGCTTAGCATGGCGTGTCCTCCAGGCACACTTTGTCCTCTGAGTTATCTCCAGTGCTAATTTATTGCAGCATTCAAAGCATCGTGCCTCCGGCAGTCCCTCCCACAGGAAGCTGGCTGACTCATTTTTCCACACACTGTATTTTCCTCTCCACAAGAGCCAAATGCTCAGGTCAAGAATAAAACATTTAAAAAAAGGGAGGCTCGTGTTTAAGCACCTCCTAAAACACATGCACAACCCACAGCCACTTGTGAAGCTATTTCTCTCATTCAGACAATGAACCTGGAGATGTTACACCCAGCTAGAGTTGCCCCCATATGGCACACAACTGCCCGTGCTTTTGTTCTAAAGAGCAGTTCCTAATCCTGTAAATTGATTTAGTCCCAGCTAATGGGTTTTGGCCTCAGTCAAACAGTTATCTGAGCACTTAATAAAAGACAAGATGAAGACCACCATTTTGCATTCATTCCCCTAAGCTCTTCACCAAAACATTCAGGTGTTTGCCTTACAAACTGGTTCTCATATATAACCCAACCTTGTAGGAAGGGATAAAAAGAACAATTACATTGCCAGGAAAAAACCCTGCCAATCTACTTTATTTTCATGCTTTGCTTAATGATGCAGCAAAAGTTCACTATCTTTATGAAAAGGACTTTTCAAGGACACTTGGAAATAAAAAAGTAGCAGTATCTTACTATGTCCATCTCCAGCAGCACTTCCAGTCTTCCAGCCGTGAGAACCGTGGGAAGCAACCAAAGGCAGCCAAGGCAAACACTTCACCTCCCAAAACAGGCAATCCAGCTTCAGTCTGAGGCAAGCTAAGTCTTATAGAGGTTTCCACCAAGGAACTAAACATCTCCACTCTAACAACACTTCATCTCAATGAGCAGGTTCCAGCCCACCCCCCTAGAAAAAGCCCCAGGTGCACCCTGCTCTCCCTTAGGGCCAGCTGGGCCTCTCAGGTGTGAGGCATCAGAGCTGATGGGCATTAACCCATTGCCACCCACGGCAGCCACTGCACGACTGGGGCATGTTGAGAAGAAACAGCACACATTCTTGGTTTGTTTTATTTTACAAGATAAATGGGAGCTCAGTGGTAAATAGGAGGTCAAAGGACATGCCAGGCATTTCCCACTTGTCCTACAGAAGGGAAAGGAAATAAATCTGCAGCAAAGAATTCTCACTTTCTCACTTGGAAAATGAAGGCTCATATTTCCAAAATGTCTCAGCTGTGAAACTAGTGCAGAGCTTAGCATAAGCTGCCACTGCTGCCCTTTGTCTCACAGAATCCTCTCAAAATAGGTTTAAAGCTACAGCCATGAGGCTTTTCCCATCAGTAATGTGTCCCAAGCCTGATGCTTATAAAAGAGTCATTCCAGTGCCTTTTCTCCATTAGTCAGTCTCCTGGCTTTAGCAATCCTTTGGATCTTTGATTTTCTTTTTTTCTTGACAGATCCATTTTGTGCATAAATAATGCTCTTTTGTTTCCTCTTTTGTCCCCCTGCTCTGTTGTCATATAGGACCCCCCAACCAATCTAGCTCGCCTGTGCCAGCCTGTTTCCCACTGAAGGGAAGGCTCATCAGCCTGCATGGCTGTAACAAAGGAGGTCAGGCACTGTGCCACAGAATCAAATCCTTCCGTCTGAGCAGATAGGGATTTATGGGATCCTCCAAATAAGAGGAGAGAAGGAATAACCGGGAGGAGACCTGCAGGCACGTAAAGAAAAGTGCAGGTAGCTGAGCGTGAAGGGGTGTGGCAGCAACGTACCAAATGCCAGATACAAAGTAATTTGCCTGAATTGCACTGAAAAAGGTGCAGAGGGAGGGAGGCAGGTGCCACATCCAGTTTACAATCTCACTTGAGTGTATGGCTTCAAGGCCAGGCCCCAGTGAGGACACCTCAGGCTGGATGCTGCATGTCCCTACTGAGGCTGCCTCACATACCTTACCTAAATGAAGCAGCAGTCAGGGGGTCAAAGCGAGGAGGACACAAAGGGTGGGCTGACAGGTGCTATGGCAGGTGACAGAGATGGTTCCTGAGCAGAAAAAGAAACCTCTGTTAGGAAGTAAATCTCACCTGCAAAAACTGAGCAGATATAGCCACTCTGGCTACTGGTATTTAGTCCACCTGCCTGTCTGCTTATAGCTACCAGATATACAGTAGGTATGTATTGGATAGTACTTGTACAGTCTTAAAAATCCGTTTTTTTTTCTAAAAATATCCCGTGGGATCAATGTTAATCATCTCTGTTGGATATTTACAACCAAAATATCTTGTAAGTGTTGCAGGTTCCTTGAATTCTCATTTTTCCACACACCTTCTCCCGGCAGTAGCAGCTCTCACACTGGGACTAAGTGGCTATATACTCTGTGTAGTTAAATCCCTCACACCCGGGCAGTAGCAGAGTGAGGGATGAGACAAGAAGAGGATGATTTGTCCCCACCAGATTGTTTGGCTGGGATGGGGGCAGTGCTGGCCAGCACTCTCCAGCTCCAGTGTCCCGCACTGCACTGGGGGGAAGTGGGAAGAGGGCCTCTGGAAAACCCTTAGCCAGGGCCCCCCCTCCTCCTCCTTCAACCATGGTGCTCACCGGGCTGTTTCTCACACTTTTTACCTCAGCTGTCACTGCCAGACAGTGTTTTGTCCTTTCCTAAGTGCATTTTTCCAGAGGCAGTGGATGATAACCTGAGCCGTGCCCTGAGTGGGGCTGTGGTGGAACCAGCTGTGTCCATCGTGGGGCCGCCCCGGCCTCCCCTCAGAGGGTCCCTCAGCCCCACCGACAGTGCCTGGGCACCGGGACCCAATAAATTCCCCTCCTCGCCTCAGCAAAATGCGTATTTAATAATTGTCATTAAAATACTCACTTGCCACACACCCTTCACAGCTTTACTGATGACATCAGCCACAAAAAAAAAATCTCCTCACACCAAAAGGGCAGCGGCACTGCCACAACCCCGCCATGGTGGGCAATCTGCACCCTCAGTACAGCTCCACCCTTGTCTCCCACCCTTTTAAACCACAAAAAAATTCCCCACTAGTAATCCAGCCCCCGGCAATAGCCAGTCTGAGCTTTGCCTTTTACTTTTCCAGTCACTGTTTTAACTTCAAATTCCTCTAATGGTAAGTGATTTCCTTTTCTTTAACTCAACCCATGAGCTTTTTAATCTTATTTTCTCCCTCGTCTTTTTGAGGAGGGGGAGTGAGAGCAGCTGGGTGGGTTCTGGCCAGCCCACCACATTTTCCAATCCTCTTCTCCACACTTAATGGAGGAGGTGCCATGACCAGGGAATCCCTCTGGGCACATAAATCAGCAAATACAAGCTGAAGCCCTCAAAAGGTGATGAATGCAAGCACCACTATTACGGAAGAATTTCCTAGACAGATTAATGCTTTGAATAACAATTTAAAGTTGACCTGAATTAAAAACTTTGGTAAAAATCTCTCAAAGATTCCCAAACTTTGAGCAACCCCCGGGTGTGCAAAATATTGATGGTGGCTTATGGTGCCAGCCTAACAAATTTTTTAAAAATTATTATTCTAAAGTGAGATCTTTGTTGTTTCCTCCTTTCCTTGTGTTTCAATAGCCAAATATATTTTCTTTCCAGAGAAGAGCTGGGAATCCAGGAACCTGCAGCCAGAGGAGGCAGCAATTAGTGGTTTGAAGTGTTAATGGGACCACAGTGGGAACGGGGAGTCCCTTGAACTCAGCTATTAGCAAATTAATAAAAGGAGTAACACGATCTCCTGAGTGTTATAAATTTAGCACTAATTAGGACTTCTCTTTCTTAGTTATTTTAGGCAAGAAAATCTTCAATATCCTTTGTTAAATCTGAATCATCTTGTTTGTAGAAGTAAATCATATGGAAACATTGGTTTCTTTACCCATCTACAGCCTATTAAACTTTTGCCATTCTCTCTTTCTTTCTGACTTATAGCTGGATATTTTGTATAGTTAGTTTAATTTATCAAATTTTCTCCCAAAAGAGGATTTTCTTTGAATGAGACTAATCTACAGGCCATTAATTTCTCACAGTCCATCCCAAGTGTTTCAAAGATCCCCACTTCACAGGAGTGTCAGTGTTCCAATTTATTTATATTTATTTTATTTATTTATATTTATTTTATTTATTTATTGCTTATATATATTGTAACTGGCAAGCCATCTTTTTCTGCTAAAGATCTACACAGTTTTGTGTATTTTAGCACTTGGGAATTAATCACGAGAGAAACTTAATCAGGTTTGCAATGATAAAAAGCCCTTAATTAGAGCAGAAGCCAAAACGTCCTCCTGCTCTTCCTTTCTTCTTGCACTGCCCAAATCTCATTGAAACTTTGCCTGAAGTCCAGAAAACAAATCTCACAGTTGATTGAATATTTCTAATTGTGAATTGATGTCTATACTTTTGCAGATATGTTTCAAACCCTGCCTGCTGGCTGTGTTGGCTAATTTGCCCATACCCAGGAAATTAATTCTTTTTTAACTACAGAGCAAAGCTGTGATGTTGGGCAATACATGTCTGCCTTTCTGCAAAGAATATTACTTGTCTCTAGCAGGATCAATGCATCACTAAATGATTGGCACAACCACAGAAGATTTAGCTTTTAATGTTTAGGAAACACTGATGGGGGAAGAGAAAGCCCAACAGACTGGCTGAGGCAGAAGAAACTCGCTTCCATTCAGCAAAACCCATAGCTTATTTGAGCCATAAAGAGAAAGTGTAGATGGAAAGTTACATCTTAATTGGTGTCACTAAGGAAAAGAGTATGTTAGAAGTAATCAGTAGTGAGCTCGTGGTTTAAAACACACGTGTAACACATGCACATGTACAGCACTGTGGAGAGCTGAATTAGAAGCCGTATGAAAATACACCATAAAGCCTGAAAAACACTGGACACTGTCAGGGTGGCTTTCCATAAAATAATGCAAATTGATGTTAAAATCTCTGGTTTATAATCAAGAAAGAGTCATTTGGCAGCAGTGTTAATAACCTCTGAAACAAATGTAGCATGAAAAGGGGGATTCCATGACCAGAGCTCAGCTCAGAAGCTTTGTCTCATGTCTATGAAAAATCAAATCTTTGCAAAGATGAGTAAGGTATTGGCCATTTCCCTGTCTAGGAGAACCAGATGAAGACCTTTCCTCATCCTCCTATGGAGAGAAACACATTTATGTTTACTTCTGCTGAACACTTGGTCAGAGAGCGTTGTCTGCACTGTGTGTGAGGCTAAAGAAAGTGTTAATTTTACTATTCTCTACTGCATGAGGTAGGATGTGAATGGTGTGTACTGAGGTGACACTGGAACGTTCCATCTGCCATAGGGACCTAAATACTAACAACAACTGAGTCCTTTCTTCCCTCCATGTGGGTTATAACTGTGGGAATAAGATGTGTGAGCGTGTAAGCTGAGCAGCATGTAGATAAATTTCAGATGATGATTCAATGCTGCTGAATACAAATCTTATAGTCCTGCATGCAGTCTGGTACTGGAGAGGACCTTTGAGGTCAATTCATTTCCCTTCTGTCATAGGCAGCCCTCTAAAAGAAACTACGTGATAAAGTGATACAGCCTCATCACAAAATTAATTTTTTGCCACCATTTCTACTACTGTAAGAGTGCAGGAGGAAGAATCCTCCTGCAGCTCCTTGGAAATGTAGAAATCTTCCTATTCCCAGCCTTAATATACTCTTATTCAGTTTATTCACATAATTCTTTCCTGCCAAAATTGTGCTTCTGCTTAAATAGTGCTTCTCCCTTCTGTGTGCTCATCCGTGATGTATTTATAGGGAGTCCTCTCAGCATTCACTGCATGAGATAAAACAAGCCATCCTTTTTTTAGTCTCCTTTCATATAACAGACTTTCCACAATCTGAATCATCCTTGCAGCTCATCCCTTCACCTGCTGCAGTCTGAGCATGGGGAGCAGAAACAGCAAGAGCAGCTATCTATTGTCTTACCGGGGATTTTTACAGTGCCATTAATAGTCCCTTGTTTCTTACTGCTATATTGTGCATTTACACTCTCTGTATGTAGAATTGTTCAAGCATATCAATTATGTTACACAGTGAACCATCGAATTCTGGTGTGTCATCTCCACTGGTGCCACTTGTGCTCCTTGGGAGTGTGGTCAGCATCTTGCAGGCAAAATCCTTCGGTACTTTTCAGCTGGTGCTTTTTCATCCTTGATAGCTCCTGCAGAGTGTTTCAGCATGAAGATGTTTCAGCAGTCATTACAAAAGCAAGTGAATCATTCAAGAAAAGCACAATCCATCCATCTTCTTTAGTGTCACCAATTAATAGCTGCTCAGGATGCTTTGAAACCTATAGCTGCCTAAGGGAAGAAAAATAACCAACCCCTTCCCATAGTGCTGTGCTATCATTATATTTTGAGTACCCTGCCCGTGCAAAGAAGCTTTATTTGATAAGTGAGGTGAGGGCAATATGCAAAGGGCTCTGATGTGAGGCTTTAAAGAAGGGTAAAAGACCAGTTATCCCAAGCCAGGATAAGAAGGGAACTAAAAAACAATTGGTAGACAAGAATATTTCTTATTATTGGAAACTGTTTCTCATTCCAGAAGCCAGTGGTCAGAGCCTGGCTGATTTTGGTGGACACGCTTCTGTCTGCTGCTGCCCCTCCAAGCAAGCAGCATTGGGGCAACCACACTTTCCTCCACTTGATGGAGCTGGAACAGCCTTTTACCTCATGCTTCTGATTTGGAATATTTTGCTGCAGACTGTGCAAAATAAGGGACCATTTGTAAAAGGCTGTAGTGTTGCCTTTGTGGGCAGCTCAGGCTGGGTCTGTGTGCTCATTCCTCAAGTCACAAGGTGCTAGAGCAAAGCCATTCCACCTTTTGGTGGGGCTGCTCCTTGGGAACTCTGTTCCAGAGTCAAATCCTGACCCACATTTGCCAGATATAAGGATACATTCCCAAACCTGCCCACAGCTGCTGACATCCCCCTCCCTCCCATCTCACCTCCCTGTCTGAGACATTGTGGCTGCTGATGGCTTTTGCCACTGGACACACAGCTCTGTCTGTACAGGACAGCAATGCCACCTGCACAGGATGTCCAAGCAGGATGGCAATGCCACCTCTTGAGGGGAATCAATTCACTTCCAGCTAATGTGCCAGAGGTGGAGGTCTGTGCCTAAGTGTAATGGAGCCTGATGGAGGCTAATTAAATAGAAAACCATCCATTTGTGCTGTCTCATTAGGGATTTGTCATAAAAACCTTATGTTCTCTTACAAGCCTAAACAAGTGTGTTCCCCATGTAAAAATCAGCCATAAAGCTGTCTGGAGAGTAGTTAACATGTCTAAGCTGTCATTTATAAGGGCTGTCTGCAGCCTGGATCCTGCAGGTGGGAATGGCCTTTCCAGTGTCCTCAAACCACCCTGCATAAGTGGGGCATCCCTCCTTCAACATGGGAAAGAGGGACAAGCCCAGCGATCCTGCACTGGCAGTCGTGTGGAGCGGATGTTTCTCCATCTGGCCCTGACGGGAGCTGGGAATAAGAGGCAAAGAGCACTTGTTATTCCAGAGCTGTGCCAAAGATGTTCAGAGGTTAAGAAAGTGTAAGTCTAATAGTAGTGTTTCCTGGGGGCTGTGGAGACTGGCTCCCCTCACCTTTGTAAGTGGCCTGGTCTCCTCCTTAACCCCAACTAGGCTACTATTTTTGAGGAAAACTGATTATCCTGTAGGACACGGGAATCATCATGTTATTTTTGCAGTGGAAGGAAGTTAAGGGCTGTGTCCCCTTGGCTGCCCCGAGGGAAAAATCAGCATGGTCTAAATGGCAGCTCTCCTCAACGTCTGTCCAGGATGAGCTTTCCACTCCCCCAAACAGTGCAGGATTCAGAGTTTCTGCCAAAACTAGGACTTCTGCAGAAGTCATACGAGGGCAGGTCTCCTGTGCAGGAGGAGATAACTGCTTTGGGTCTGTGTGACGACCCTTGGAGTAACGCCAGCTGGTGTCTCCTTGCAGGCGTCGGAGGTGGAGCGGCAGCTTTCCCTGCAGGTCCACACCCTCCGGGAGGACTTTCGGGAGAAGAACTCCTCCAGCAGCCAACACATCGTGCGGCTGGAGAGCCTCCAGGCCGAGGTGAGTCACCTGCGCTCGGCCCAGCTCCTTCAAAAGGCAGCCAGGGCTGTTTTAACTTGTGTAATGACTCTCCCTGAACCGAGTAAACAGAACCTGCTGTTGGAGCAAACAGAGGGATGGCAGCAGTGGGGCAAAGGACTGCCCCAGCAGGAATTTTTGCTGCAGCCCAGGAATGGCTGGGCTGGCTCAGGCCAGCTTCCAGTGCTGCCTTGGCCACAGCATGCCCAGAGAATTAATGGATGAGAAGGATCTTCCGGGAGCTAAACCACGGCTGTGCTCCTGCAGGGCTGCTACCTAGTTCGGGTTAAACTCTGGGGCATGGTGGGAAGGACTGCAAGGGGTTTTTTTTATCCTGTTCCTCATGCTTGCAAAGAAAGCAGTAATCCTCTCCTGCCTCTGAGCCACGCACTTGGGAAAGCAAGGAGCCCCTGCCTGTTTTAACTTTGGTGCATTAGCAGGAATGATACAACCTTCCTTCCTCTTCCCTTCCCTGATGAGGTGTCACTGGGAACCATGTAGGCAGGAACTACACAAGTAGATGTCCAACTCTACTGCCCAACCAGTTCTTCTATTTAAAAGCTGCCTGGAAAAGCTTTTCCTAAAATCTCTCAATTTGTTCTTTTCTCCCACTCCCACCTGCTCCTTGCTGGTCCCTCGCCTTTTCTTCCCCTCCCCTTGGTGTGGAGCAGCAGGTCCTTGAAGTAAGTATGGAGGCTTGGAAGGGTTTGCCTGCGTGTACATCGCTGTTACCATGCATGCCTGTCACTGTGCATGCCCACCTTGCCTCCTCACCTCCTTCCTGTTTTGCTTTCCAAATCCCTTTCTCCCTGTGTCCTTCCCATGGCCCAGGGCTCATGGCAGAGCAGTTCTTTTTTCTGTTATACAGTTATTCACACTGTGTTCATGACTGGTTTGGCTGCCAAATACGAACTCTTGCTACAACCTCTGTATTAAACCTCTTATTTTTCTTTCTCCAACCCACTCAAATCATGATGGTGGTGGGCAGAGACATCTCAGAAGCCTTTAGTCACCTAAGAGCAGTTTCCAATACCTCCAGCAGCCTTTACCCTACGGAAATAGCAAGTCAACACACTTGGCTAATATTCCTTTATGCAGCCAAATCTTTCCAACAACCTGGAAAGCAGCAAAAGGCCAAGAAAACAATGGGAAGTTGCTGAATTTGTCTATGGTCCATGGGTTGAAAGGAGGCCATAGGGAATATTTAGAGTTATACTGGGCCGGTGTATGGCTGGCATAGCAGTCCCCAGAGATCCTGTGTGTACTAATCTGGGAAAAGGCTCCTTCTTCTTGGTTAAACAAGAAGTGACCTTGGCTAGTGCTGATTCATCCTGTGCACTGTTCCCAGCTAACTGAGTCACGGAGGGTTTGTTTGGCACACTGTCCCTCCGCCTGAAATCACTGCCCTTGACAATTAAAAGAAATGAACCAATTTTAAAGGCAACTGATCACTGCGAGGCTAAAAATAAGCGTGGCACAGAAAGGAGTCTTCACAAGGAAAAAGACAGAAAAATCCCTGATGAGGACCTGATGAACACACAGCAATTAAGAACAGCTATGAGCAGTGCTATGGCACAGCCCTGTGGGGAGCAGGATCCCACAGGCTCACCCTGGATCCTGCTGGCTCACCCTGTGGTCTTCAGCACCCATATAGGAGAAAATGCCACCATGCTCAGTCAGGGACTAGCCAGGGAAAGTAACTAGTTTTGCCCAGTTTTGCAAATGTTAAGGTAGAAGGGGTGGGCAGGGCTGGTCTCTGCTTAATCCCTTTGGATGTTTCTGCCTGCTCCCTGACCTGCCATTGCCACTCAGCCCCTTTAGAGCTGCCTTTGCAGCCTGGAGAAGGAGGAGTTTCCTCCCAGAGCCTTCCTAAGCTTTAAACCACACACACACGTTTCTCTCATACAGGTACAGAATACTTATGTACATACTTCGGCTTTTTTTTTGCTGTTTCATTTCTCTCTCCGGAATGTGATTTCCCTCCTCTCTGATTCCTGCAAAGTGTGGGGTTCTGACACTGCCTCTCTTTCCTCTGCAGATCAAAATGCTGACGGACAGGAAGCGGGAGCTGGAGCATCGCCTTAGTGCCATGATGGAGGAGAATGACCTGCTCCAGGGAACCGTGGAGGAGCTGCAGGACCGAGTGCTCATCCTGGAGAGACAAAGCCATGACAAGGACCTGCAGGTGAGGAGGCAGCAGTGAGGCAGGGAAGGGATGGGGAAATGCAGTAAAAGACATGTTTTGGGGCAAAACTGGCCAGAAAGATAATCAAGAAACGGGAGTCAAAACAACTCATAAATCCATAGAATAAAATGGCTCATGGCAGCAAGTAAGGTCACAGGTGTTCCCCATGGGAACAGATAACAGGAGCCTCAGTGACAGCAAAGAGCAGCTTAGGAGGGAGATCTGAGCAAGGGAGTGGGACAGGGTGCTGGGGTAATTAGGTAAATATCAAAAGAAGCAGAGAATTTTGGTTGTAGTTCATTTTAGTTAATTTTCTAATAGTAGAATTGGCTTCAGAAAGGGCTTCTTTAGATGCTGCTGTCCCAGAGGGCAGTCACTGGCCTCATGGCTCTCACTGCTCAGACAGTTTCCCATGGTGTTTACAGCCATGTGTCACCAAACATCACCCCCCAGAGAACCACCTGGCACCTCTGGGGCTTACAGCATCTTGGGAGAGAGTAAGATTTTTCCATTTTGCTGCCATGAGTTGACAACCCCTGGATCCCCAGGTCTGCAAAACAGCCCTGAAAAATTTTTCCTTTTTTTAACAGGTATTTGTATTTGTGCATATATTTTTTAAAAACCTGTCTGTATCAATTTCTTTTTGGATTCATTTCCTACTGTGTTGTTTTCAGCAAATTGTTTTACCTGAGTCCTAACTTCTTCACAATGTTTCTCATTTTAGTGCTGATTAACCTGCTATTTTTATCTTTCAGGATATTCTGGAGTCTAAACAATGTCTAATGACATTTGGAGATTATTAAGCTCCAATAAACAGCAACACCAGCCAAGAGTACTTTTCTCCTGGCTGGAAACACTGCTTTGTCTCACTCATTTCTCCCCCTCAGCTCCTTCAGAAACCAAGAGATTCATTCAGTCCTTATCACCTCCACTAATACTTTTTTTCCAATACCTTGATTTTCTTCGCAAGCTGCACCAAAGCCAGATGGAGCTCCAGGAGGTGCGTCTGTCCTACCGGCAGCTGCAGGGGAAGGTAGAGGAGCTCAGTGAGGAGAGAAGCCTCCAAAACCTCAACACAACCAGCACGTCCCTCCTATCTGAGATAGAGCAGAGCATGGAGGCAGAGGAGCTGGAACAAGAACGAGAGCAGGTATTTGCCCTCCAGCCCCTGGGAAAGCCCACGGGCCTCTGTGACCAGCCCCTGAGGGAAAGGGAGTTTATTGCATTTGATCTGGGTTTGGAGCTGAACCAAGGGCCAGAAAATTGGGAACAACACCCTTTTGACCATAAGAAGCCAAACCTCTGCATCCATTTCAAAACCAACAGAGCAAGCTAAACAGATATTTGTGAGGTTCAGCAAACACATGCTTCACTTTACCACGGAAGGAGGATTTCCATGGCCTTGATGTCCCAGCCTCTTGTCTCTTGTTTCAGCTGAGGCTGCAGCTCTGGGAGGCCTATTGCCAAGTGCGGTATCTCTGCTCCCACCTCAGAGGAAACGACAGCGCGGACTCAGCCGTCTCCACAGACTCCTCCATGGACGAGTCTTCAGAAACCTCATCAGCCAAAGACGTCCCAGCCGGGAGCCTTCGGGCAGCTCTCAGTGAGCTCAAAAGACTGATACAAAATGTGCTGGATGGGGCAGACTCCACGGTAAGTTGGTGGCACAGAGACACCTTGGCTTGTGCATGTCCCGGGCCCAGGTGACAGAGCTTGCTGCAGGTTCTGCTGGATCTTGAAGTTCCCAGTCTCCAAGAAAACCTCTGTGGCCCACAGAGATGGGCTGTCACAGTGCACAGCCTGCTCCAAGTGTCTCAAATGGTCAGACAAGAGCCAAGCATGTGGGGTTTCAGCCCTGCAGTGGTCAGACCACCTAAAGTTTCAAGCTCATGCAACCGTCGTTGGCCTGGGAGTCATTCTGGAAAATTAATAAACGTAGGTTTACTTTGAGATTTTCAGTAAGTTAGAGTTTCAACGTGGAAATACTGCAGATTGCCTTATACATCACAGTTCAGTTATTTCTCTTAGGGTTTTCCTAACCTTGCTTTATTAGCAATAGCATCACAAAAGCATCGTAACCCCTATGTGGGTAGGTTCTGTCCCTGCAAATTGTCACTGGGTATGAATGTTGTGGCAAGAGCTGCCAGACAGGTGAAAGGTTTTGCTGGCACAAGATGATGTCTGTGGGATATTGTCCCCAGGCTGCTGAGCAGGAGGGAAGGACCACTCAGCATCCACAGGAGTGTAGAATTACAAGAAAACACCTCACTTTTCACAATGGCTCAAATCAGGCCTGTTCCCATCCCCCACAAGCTGGTTGCATTGCCAGGATGACTTATTTGAGATGCCATGGTGAGGAACACAGTGCAGACCCTGCAGCTGCAGACCTGCATGGGAGTACTCACCCTCCTCATTTAAGGACCCATAACAGCTGCAAGAAGGCTGAGTATAGAGATGAAGTTGTACTTGTTAAATAAAATGTGGAAAGTCCTGCAAAAAGTCCACAAACACAGAGATTGTAGTCATATGTTACCAAGCAGGTCTCTCTACATTTGGTTTGTGTTAAGCTCTGCATGCTCTTTGTATCATGTGTAGAAGCACTACCACTGGCTGAGCACGTTTCTGCTGTGGAGGTATCTGGGAAAAAACGTGAAACTCTACCGAGGTCACATTCACATTTTCTTCTTCCTTGCTTAGTACCTCCATCCCAAACCGGTATCAAATTAATGCAATTGCCTTTTATAAAGTGAAATCTGAGCAAGAGATTTCTCTCCCGCTCTCAGAGCTCTCGACGAAGCGACGACGACACATTAGAGGAACAGATCAGGAGAACAAGCGAGGATTCACGAGCCCTGAGGGAATTAATGGAGGGAGAACGGGGGAAACTGAGGCAGAGTTTGGAGGAGCTGCAGCGACTGCACAGCCAGGTTAGCAATTCCCACACTTTACATGTGGTCTTGTAACACCAGTGTTCATCCTCCAAGACATGCCTTCCATCGAAGAGATCAACATGATAAATAACCCAGATGGATTTAGGCCAAAACCACTTATGGCTGGATGAGGGAGACATTGTTAAACCCAGTGCAGAGGATTTATGCATTTAGAAGGAGAGTTTTTGACAGGTTGTCTGGGGTCTATCCCAGGCATTGTCTCAAACAGCCAAACTTCCTTTAAACCTTTCTCCCAGTCCACTTTTCAGCCAATCTGTGTTGCTTAAGTTCATCTCAGCAGAAGACCCCAAAGTACAAGTCTGCTTGATATGGGGTACTAGAAACCCAAAGGTTTCCAGTCTGACCCAAGTTGCTTGCACTAAGCCCTTGTGAAAGGCATATCCATCCACTGGGTGGACATAACAATGCTACTCTGCTGTGCACAGAGCAGCGTTTGACCCCTTCCATAGCAGCATCACAAAACCCTCAGAAATGCACACCCAGAGAATCCTAATCATGGCCAGCCTGTCACCCCAGGGCCAACAGGGCAAAGGCAATCTCAACAGCAACGAATGATCCAGCCCTGAAACCAACTCCACACCCAAGGCACGGAATCCCACTGCATCCACACTGAACGTAGCACCACCCATGTCTGTGAGGTTCCGTGCCAAGAGCAGCAAATGGAGAGAGGCACCCAAGGAGATGCTCTGCAATCCCTGTTTCTGTGGGACAAGACTCCAAATGCTGGAGGGGATCCAGAGGCTGCAGCAGTAACATCCTTTGTTGAAGGTGCTTGTGCAGCGCCAACTGCACTGGAGCAGGGAATGGGATTAACACTGGTCTTGGCAGTGGTGCTGTATTGCCCTTTTAATGTACCACTTTCGAGAATAAATAGGAAAACATCCCTGTTCAGAAAGTCAGCAGAAGTCTGACAGCCTTGTGTAGGGCTGTGGGGGCTCCCACCATGGGACCGAAGAGAAAAGAGTGAGAGCATCATTAAATACCCCAGCAGTGATGGCTGCCTGTGTGTGGGGGTGGGAAGTGGTCCTGCTGACAGAGCAGCTGGTCAGAGGCAGAGTGGAGAAGGGGAGCAGCCCTGGAGCCCATCCTTCTCAGAGGACTGCTCCTCTCAGCGATGTGGCCACCACAAGAGACAATATTGGGGGTCCAAACTTCTGCCCCAGTGAGACATGAGCCCAGACACTTCTCTGGCTGTGCTGCGCCCCGATGTCCTGTGCATCACCCCGAGGTCCCCCTTGCCCTTAAACACATCTGAGACAGAGGAGACAAGGGCTTGATGACTGCAACCTGGCTGTGCTGACCGAGACCTTTCAAGGCTCTTTCACATGTTTTGAGCGACCACCTGTACACCACCCTGTGTGTCTGGAGCAGCACCTCGCACACAAGGCCTTGACAGGACACCAGGAGGGAGCAGCACTTGGTTGTTTTTAGCTGTGACTGATCTTCCCAAACTCCCCAGCCAAGAAGGACCAGAAGACCTGGCCTGGATTGCAAGTCTGGAACCCTATCTCTGCTTTTAGGGGTTCCTGACTACCAGAGCTCTGAATATTTAGTGAACAAAGGGAAAACTGCAGTTCTATTTTCTTCTTACACCTCTATGTGATATGAAGAAAGATGGGGCATAGCTACAAATGTAGCAGACATTGCTCTTGGAGAAATCCTCCAGCCTCTCACAGCAAGTACACATCTCCCACAGCTTTTGCCTGTAACCCATCCTTGCACTTGCTCCACGTTAATAATTATTCTCACCTCCCATCGAAGAGGCAACATCATCTTCTGTTCAGGTGCTAAAGAAAATCGATGCACATGGAAATCTGGTCCAACTCGGGGGAGCAGTGCTCTGCTGCCTCCTCATCCCTCTGTGCTGTCACTGGTATTGATACAATCAAAGGGAAACTCCTCCTAAATGGCTTTTGGGACCGTAGCACCACACACATTCATTGCTCCTGCCCGAGAGCAAGGTGAGCTGGTGGAGATGGGAGTCACCCCTGCCTCTGTCTACACTGGGAAGTGGTTTCACATCTTCTCCCTGTTTGTCTTCTCCCTCAGTGGCATCCCATCCTTACCTGAAGCACAGATAAAACTAGTTAAACTCCCAAACCGTTCTCCAAACACTGTGTTTTGGGCCTCTTGATCCTCTGTCCCCTGGGAATTCTGCAGAAGTGCTCAGCACCTTTCACATTGCCCCACTACTGCTCTCTGCCCCATTGCTGCCCTGAGGTGCACCCCATGGGGGGCTGTGGGAGGGAAGGGCTCGGGAACAGATCCCCAGTTCCCTGGCAGCCCTGGGACACCATGGGGAGTCTCTGCACACAGACAGGGTGTGTTCACACCCTCCTCCCCCCCGGCCCAGCCACGCCGTGCTAACGGCAGATCCTCCCACGCCCTGGATGTGAGGAGCCCTTTTTGACTGTCTGCCCTCTATTTAAAGATTTCTTTGAAGATTCAAGCACTACTGAGCTGCATTTAGAGACAGGAGGTGGGTCAAATGCTGGAAGGGTTTCCAGGTGATGGAGTAGCGTAACAGAGCATGTGTGTGCCCTAGACAAAAGAAATTAAACGTGTATGAAATATTGCAAAGCTCTGCTAATGCGATCCTTGCATGATTTCACACCCTATTAAGTCACTCTGCACAGGACCAAAACGATAGATCATTTCTCAGACTATTTAAGACTCCACACATATTTTAAAGTCTAATTAAAATTGTAAGATGTGCCAGTAACACCTTCCATGGCATGAAAGGGAATTTTCACATCCTTTGTCTACAGCTTCATTCTACAGGAGACGTAATGGCCCCTTCGAAAAATCTTATTTGCTGCTAAATTATGTTAGCAATAATTTAACCCTGGAAAGATCAGAATTACAACAGGCAGGCTCAGAGGATGCATTCACAGGACAAACTGCTTGGAGAGGGGCAATATTTTAGTGCCGATGCCATAGTGACAGCAAAGTCACAGATGGCTCCTGCTCTGCTTTCAGTGCTGTTTCTGGATGTTACTGAGGCTTAGTGACCATCTCACTCAGACCAGCACTCCCACCATCCCAGGGAAAGCCAGCACACTTCATGAGGTGTTGCACCAGCACTAACAGCCCCCTCCCAGCAGACACAGCTTCTCCCACAAGCAGGGGAGCTCAGCCTCCAGGTTGGCCCATGTGGGTTTTTTTCCACACACTCACTCGTGGTGAATTTGCCTGAGCAGCCCCGGGTTTCACACCTTCCCTCTGCCCACAGGTCACGCTGCTGAGTGTGGAAATGACGACGCTGAAGGAGGAACGGGACCGGCTGCGAGGAGCTGCCGAAGACAAGGAGACAAGCGAACGGCTCCTGCAGGCCATCAGGGACCGGGACGAGGCCATTGCCAAGTAAGTGGCATGAACAGCCAAGGCCAGGCTGGGTCAGCAGTTACAGAGTGCCTTGGCAGGAGATGCCTCTGGGGTGGATTTCTCCTACCCTCTGCAAATCTGAGTGGCTGTTAGAGTGTGATGGAGCGAGTCCCGGTTTCACTGGACTTGGGAAATGCTGCCAGGAGCTTGGGAACAGGGCAGGAGATGCGAAGTTCCAGAGCTGCCCCATGGCAGGATTGGGGGCGTTAAGGAGGATGCTGTGAAGCATGTTTTTGCCATCCCTAGTGCTGGCATGAGTCACTGCAAGGAGGAGAGGACTTCAGGGAACCAAATGGTCTGCCCTATTTGTCATATTTGAATTCTTTTGCTCTTCCAGACACACCCTGCTTTTCTGCCCATCCCCATTACAGCCCTACTTGGGCTTCTTCCCTAAACCATTTCATTTCTCTGGTCACTCGCTCTCCTTTCCTGTTCCAGGGTCTTTCTTGCATCTCCAGTTCTGTAATTCTGTTTCTCCTTTTGGGATTCTCCCACTGGTTTGGCTCTTTATTTTCCCCATCCTCCTTGCACACCTGGGCAGTTCTGCTCCCCTGTACCCTATGCCCCCCTTCCCCAGCTCTGTCCTTGGGCCTGCCAAAATGCCCTGAGCACTCTTTACCCCGAGGAGAGGGGCAGAAACATTCACACCTCTGTGCTCTAGCTAGAAAGGATATATGTGGTAATCTCTTCAATAAGCAGATGAACCAGGACACCACAAGTCCATCTTCTTAGGGAAACATCTAATACTCAAGCCCCGGGCAAGAGGAGAAGCACAGGAGCATTGCAGCTCTGAAGGTGCAGGAGCTAAATCAGCCTGCACCACCCCTTCACCTTTTTTGAAGTGACCTGATCATCCCTGCTGCTCTTGCCCAGGTAGCCGGCTACCGAATTCCCATCGCTGTCCTCTGTAACACCTCCATCTGTTGGCAAGGATCAGGAGCATCCCAGCTGTCTGCCAGGCGCAGAGAGAGGTGGTTCTGACATTTCCAGTGCGTGTGGGTTGCCGGTTGTGCTGTGGCTATGGCAACACGCTGCCATCAATCCCCTGGTATATCCAGCCAGCAAGGGGGAGCTCCGCAGCAAAAGGCTGCCTAAGGTGCCCAAACCACAGCCGGGAGTGGAAGGGCACAGTTTCTCCAGTCCACTAATGACCCTGCTGGCACAAAGCACCAATATTCACGGCTGACTGTCGTGCAGCACAGGAGCCCCGGGAACGGGGACGGGAGAAGTGTGCAGGGGGGAGTGGCGGGTGATTAATGAGCAGAAAGCGGCAGCAAGTGAAAGCAGACAAGAGTGACTTGTTGCTGGAAATGAAAACATCCCTCCCAGACCGAGTGGGCTGTTCCCAGGCACTGAACCTCCTGGGAGGCTCGTGATATGCTTCCCACCTCACACCGCAAGGGTTAAGTCGCTTTTGTTGAACCCATCCCCCAAAAAATCCCTAACTCGGAACAGAAATAAAATCACTGCCCAAGGCAGACATCTGGCGTGGAAAATTTTTGCTTGAAGCTGAAGTTTGGCAACATGGGAAGCAATAGGAAAACAGGATCCTATAATAGGAAGTGTTAAGCAACCAGTACCTGGAACATAAACACAAATTCTCCAATTGCTCTTCTGCAGGGGAGCACAAGGAAGCTATTAGGAGGGGAGGAATTAGCTACAGTTAATAAGATGCAATTATTTATCTCAAAAACGTTTGCAAGGAAAGATGGTTCCCAGCAAGTCATGTTACAGCTTCCCATCACACAGCAGTTAATTGAAAACTTAAGCTTTGTGCTCACCTGTTGTGCTCCCAGTATGGTGAGCAGTATTTCCCAGCTTGGGCAGCTTACTCCATCCTGAAGGATAATTCCTTTCCACTTGCAGCTGGAACATCTCAGCCACTGAGCACTCAGGGCCCTTTGGGCAACCTTGTCCATGGTGTTACAGGCCCAGTGGCCATCAAATGCCTGGAAAGAAATGCAGCAGTGGTGTTCCCAAGGGCTGGCACAATCCCACTGAAACTGGGATCTCTCCTTAAAGCATAACATTTAATTCAAACAATTTTAACAGTTTGTCATTCTTTAAAAGCATTTGCTGTGATAAGCTCTCTTCTTTCATTTCTTCCTTCCTTCAGTCCAAGTCCCAAGTAAAAGCACAATTGTACTCTTTAAAGGTTTTGTCTGTTTGTTTGTTTGCTATTTCAATTTATTGATCAAGTGATCAGACACAGGTCATTTGATTTTTAGCACATACTGTTCTTTTCTATGCATTAGTAAACAGAAGGAAAGGAAAGAATATTTATATATAGATTTTACCTTGTTTTAGATCTCTACTTTAATGGCAGATCGTGCACATTATCCAGGCACAGTATTATCTCACACAGCAGTGCATCTGATTTTCTTTTTGTATTCTTCATAGTGTGCTTACCAGAAATCTGCTGGTTTTATAGTAATGATGTCAACAGCTCTGTCCCACTCTTCAAATTAATAGATTGTCCAGAATAGAATGGAGATGAACAGTTTAGGAAGAGAGGACTTGCCAATGAAAGAAATTGTTGACTTCTCCTCAAGGATATGTTTAACTCTTGCTTTAAAAAAAAAAAGAAAGAAAGGAAAAAAGAGAAGTCACATGCCCCAATTTCTGTCATCCCCACAGGAAGAATGCCGTGGAGGTGGAGCTGAGCAAGTGCAAGATCGACATGATGTCCCTCAACAGCCAACTGCTGGATGCCATCCAGCAGAAGGTGAACCTCTCGCAGCAGCTGGAGGCCTGGCAGGTGAGCAGCCCCGGCCCCACAGGGCAGGGTCTGGGTGGCACGTGGTCCCAGAGGCACCTTTGGGTGGCTGTCCCCCCTCCCTGTGGGTTTGCTGCGTTCTCAGCCCGTAGATTGGGGTGTTTGGTTTCGGCTCTGCAGGAGCCAGTGGTGCAGTGGGACTCGGGGGGGGGGGTGAGCTGCCCTCCCTGCTCCAAGCAGTTCAGCTGAGAGCTGTTCATGATACAGGAACACTCATTTAAACTGGAGAAACAGACTGTATCTCATGGCTGCAAGCAGAATGGGTAACGTACACGTTGCAGAGTAACCTGCTGTGCCCCTGGAGGGGAGGGGTCCATGCAGGAGGTGTCCCCAGCAAGTACAGCCTTGGGGACATGTGGACACAGCATGTCCGTGTATTTCCATAAAGGACCAGAAAGGTGGGAGAGTGGGAGATAGAGGGGTTGTTATGACTGTTGCTGTACTGTTTTCATCAACTCAGAAGATCCATCAAGAAGGAGAAGCTAAAATCCCAGCTCTCCACCAAGGTAAAAAAACCAAACCCGTGGCAGTCCCACAGCTGCCCTGGAGATGCTCTGCTTGGGGTCAGTGGGGAAAACCCTCGTCAAGGCAGGGAGCCCTTGAGAGCAGGCAAAGCTGTCTCCTCCCAGAACCAGCACCGAGGGAGGGTTACTTTAACACCAAATAAAGCAGAATCAAAAGGTCTGTGCCATTTAGAGTGATTTGTTGCAGACCATGCAAGACCCCAACTCTACTAAAAACCAGCCTGACCAGTAGAAACCTTTCCCGTACAACCTCACTCCTGTCTCAACTCCACTGTGTTTTCGTTTCTCTCTCTCTTTTTTTTTTCTTCTTTTCTTTTCTTTCTCCTGCTTACAGTTTGCTTCCTCAGGGCTTTTTACTATCTGGCTCCTTTGGTTTCTGATCTAGTGGCCTTTCTCAGTTCCTGTACCAACAGCTTTAGTCGTACACCCCTCCTGCCTTTGAGGTGAGCTCCCCACACCCTCGCCAACACCCGCCATCCCCTTGCCTGCTCCATCTGCTGCCACCATCACCCACATCCTTCTCTGCCCTCACCATCATCTGGCAAGAGGGGCCAGTGGGGGGTCTCCATTACCCACAATATTCTGCACACACACCCCCCACCCCAGCACCAGGCCAGGGCACGAGGGGTAGAATCCCCTTGTCCCCATGGCGAGGCTTTACCAGGTCACCATGGGGAAAGCCAGGCTGAGGTGCACATATTATTAACCCTCTGTATCCACGTATCTAGGATCTGGAAAACTTCCTGAAACAGAGACTGGCATAGGAGCTGTCTGGATCCAAGTTCTGCTTCAGTTTGGATGGGTGGTATTTGAGACCTACTTAGTACACTTAGTATTTAGTGCTAGAGTAAACCCAGCTTAGGGTTTAACAACAGGTCCTATTGCAGCAATACAACAACCCCAGAGCTTCTCCCACCAGCTCTGAGATGAGGCTCAGGCCCACTAGCACAGTAGTAAGTTGTCTCCAACTTACTGACCTAAAGCATTATTACACAGCAGCAAAATAGTTTCCAACCACCTAATGTCCCCAGAACAGCAGCTCAGCCACAGAGGCACAAAACAAGTCAGGTGATTTATGTATTCTGGGGACTGTTTTGCAAAGGTGAATGTTTCTCATAAAATAGAATAAGAGTCTCTGCTTTAGCTGGGCATAAGTAAAAGCTTTAATCTGATAGCATTTTGTTCTTGCACCCTTCTAGTCTGCATTTTACCAAGGACTCTCAACAAGATTACTGTGTTCTGTAAACACGTAATCATACAGGCTATAAAATAGGACACAAGCAAAAAACCTCCACAGCCAAGTGCTGTGCTCTCTGATTCACACATCTGACAGACAGGGGCCCAAATGCAGTGCACTCTCAATAGTGCATACTGTATTTTTATATATATATATAATATTTTTTGTGTATATATATATAAAAAATATATATAAATCATACTCACCCCTTGTCGTGTGGTTGATCAAGGACACAGATCTGCCATGCAGGAGCCTGGGTACCTACTTCATTTACTAGAAGAGGTGCCTTCAAAATCCCAGTGCCATACATTTTCACATGGCAGCTTCAGCTCTGGAAACCTGTTTCATCTTAATACTGATGTTTACCTTAACCTCTTCAACTCTCCCTCTGCCTTTCCTCTCTCCAGCCCTGCTCTTAAAAGACCCAAAGCTTCCCCAGTCTGTGTAGCTCTGCACCCTCCTACTCCCCCAGGGAAAGTCCCCATAACAAATTCAGGTCCAGGTCATGGCTATTGATCCTTTTCCCTGCAGAAAATGCTGCAACAAGAGATTAAACATCGGTCAAGTTTCCACTCCCACTTGGCTGATTTGATTTCACAAACAGAGCACCTGGGTCACCTGCTGGGCAATGGCAGCACCTTCCCTTCTGTCCTGGTGCTTCCCTGACAGGCTGCCCTGCATGAGGTGCCAAATGAACAGCACTTCCACCACTACAGCCCATCCAGAGAATCCTTGTTCTCACCAGATAGTGCCCTCAGTCCTAATCAGGGACCAAGCTGCTGGAGAACATTTGATTCCTCCTGTAGGGCTAGTTTGTGGACACACATTTTCACTAAGCTGCAGTTTAAACATGCAATTAGAGCAGAAGTGATGGATTTGAAGGTTTAAAATCTGTAGAATTGATAGCCATGTTTTCAAGGAACACAGCAGCACAGCATTACTGGCAACAGAACCGGCTAATTATTCTGTGTAGAGCAATTCCATTGTGCTGAAAACATGGACAAAACCAGAGAATTTCTGGTGCATCTCAAAAGCCCCAGTTCATGGCGAGCTGTCAGTCAGATTGCTTCCACTGCTCTGCTCTGGGGGAAGGAGCAGGTTTAAGGGATGGGCTCAGCTCTCTTTGGTAACTCTGGTGCAAAGCCCACGTGGGGTCTGGCCGTTCCACACCTTCCCCAGCTCCTCAGCACCTTCTCCGAAGAAGCCCCACAAACGTGGCTGTGCTGGCAGCTCTGCCACACCTGCCTGCTCCCCACGGTGCACACACAGGCCTGCTCAGCACAGACGTCCTTCCTTCTTCCAGCATCTGCTTTCAGCTGCATTTCTTCTTTTTATTTATTTCTCCCCTTAAAGGGGACATCTACAAGCTGCAGACAGCGGAGGAACATAGTTGAGGGGTGTCACAGGGTCCCAAGCAGGCTCGGTGCTCCTGGGTGAGAGCACCTGAGCATTTTATCCCTCAGAACTGTGTGATTTATCTTCCTCGCTCCCTGAAAAGCCTCACGGCAGCAAGCACAGCTGAGCCTGCTGTCGGGTGGGGGCTCAGACCTGTCCCCACTCTTGTCATCCCTGCTCCATCTCATCACTGCACGTTTCATACCCATTTCAGCCGCATCCCGGCGCGAGCTCCCGCGGAGCATCAGCTGCCACTAACAGCCCTCTCCTCTCCCTCCGCTGCAGGATGACATGCACAGGGTCATTGACCAGCAGCTGATGGACAAACACCCGAAGGAATGGAGCCAGCTTGCTTATTCCTTCTCCAGTGGCTCCGGAGCCAAGCGGAATGCCAGACCCTCCCCCGCGTTCAGGCCGGAGCAGCAGGGGGACGAGCCCGTCGGGGCGGAAGGAAACCGTCTCTTTTCCTTTTTCAAGAAAAATTGAATTGAAAAAGAGAAAACTCTCCAACAGTTCCTGCTTCAAGATGGGGAGTGGGGCAGCTGCCCAGCTTGCTGATGGACCCAAGTCTGATCCACTGAGTAAAAAAAGAAGGGGGCAAAGGAGTTAACCCTTGAGACTCTGCACTATTTACACCGCACCTGGTCTGAACCAAATGTTTACATGAATTGGAGAGTTGCAAATTGACAATGTGATCCTAATAGAAAGAAACTTTTCTTATTCTATAAGTGAAGTGATAAACTTCAGGGTATATTTTAGGCGCTTCGGCACAGTCCAGTTTCTGCTGTGAAGAATACTCTGATTGTCTTAAAAGCATTCTCATGCTGGAGAAGGAAATAAGCAGCCCCAAGACAGAGCAGTGCAGGGGATTGAGAACTGCTGTCACAGTGAGCACAGGGGGAAGAAGAGGCTGAATGTAAGAGAAGAGAGGGGAGTCATTTATACCACCCTCCAGTCCTGGCAGCTGTGACATCCTTCATCCATCCCACCAAGACTGGAGTCACTCTGACCCCAGCATTGCCATGTTTTGACAAATGTAGCTTTCTCTGTGGTGGAAGTTGAGCCCTCACTGCAGATCCTGCCTGGGCACCTGCAGCTCTGCGTGGCTGTTCACCCTCGCTGGGAATCCAGGCTCCTCACAGCTCAGGGCAGGGGGCAGATTGCTGGTGTCACTGTCTTCTCCAGCTCCCTCCTGTTACAGAGGTAAGAGTTGCAGTCTGTAGCTACACAGAATGTTAAGGATTTCTCCCCAGGAGACCGACCATCTACAACAGATTACAGACTGGATTAAAGTAGTGGATGTTCGGTCCTGGGGCAGCTGCTGTCCCTCTGATGACCAAAGGTAGTTGAGGAGCTTCAGCAAGTCACACACTTCTCCCCAAAGCCATACACACCTCCCAAACAGAGAAGAAACCTGTCATTTTAACTGGATAGGCCCCCAAAAGCCCAACTAATAATTCACTGAAAACCTACCCACAATGATGTCAGTGGGTCTTTGACGCTGGGTTGGCACTCAATCCTCAGAAAGCACACTGGCATCTGCCTTCACTGAGGCCAAAGGCCATCAGGGTGTCTACAAAACTCTGGAAAGCCTGCAGGTTACTCTGCCCTATGCAGTAACACTGGCTGGGGCCCGGCAGAAAGGAGGAGTACTTGTCCCTGCCTGCAAGTGAGTTACTTCTCAGCCCTTTGGCAAGCAGGGAGTCAAACCTTCTACTGATCAAAGATGATCAGAGCCTGCTTTGCACGACTTCATCAACAAGAAGCAACATGACTTTTTTGGTGTATGCACACAGCAGTGCTGGAAATCCTGCAATACTCAATTAAGGACCTTCCCTCTGCACTGGATGGGCACCTTACAGCTCTTCTCTTTAACACAGTCTACCATCATACGCCAGTGAGGAATGCCAGGCTCAGTTCAGAGATGTCCTGCTGCTGTCATGCAATTTTCACACATTCTTGCAGCTTATGATACCCACAGGCCCTAAGTTGTCTCCCTGCTGCTTTAAAGAGGCCACCACCTACACTGTCCCACAGGAAACAGAGCTGGGTACACCTTCAGCTCTGCCCTGCTCAGCAACTTTGGTGCTAAAACACCATCCTACAGGGAGCTGCTCTCTCTGCTCACTATTTACAGGAACAAGCTTTCTGCTAGAATTAGGTATCAAACACCTTCTTCTAAGCAGCAGGTAAGAGGTTGATGGCTTGGGTTTTATTATTATTCAACTTACCTATGGGATAGAACATCCATAATACCTCAGTACAAATATCCTTTCTGCCTACAAAGATCTGAGCATTCCCATATTTCCTTGTTAGCATGAAACTACCACACTGATATTAAATCATCTTGCACTAAGACAGCTCCATGTTACAAGAAGCAGAGTACTCTGAGGTTGGAAGCTATGGTAAAGAGCTGAGTGGTAAGACCCATTTACTTGAGAGCAATGAAACCTGGATTGCAGAGCCTCCTCCAGGAAATACTTGGGCAAAGCCCCACCAATACAGCTTGATGCTTATGGGGAAAGGAATCTGAAGTCTCACAGGCAGGGAAGGAAACTGAACCTTGGCCTCTCCTTTCTAGGCAATGCTCAGCTGTTGAGTGTCTGCTTGTATCCACTTGTGCAAGCGAGGGAAAGGGATGTAGCACAGTGCCAAGTGCTCTCAGGATGGTGAGTCCTCATCCTCCTGTCTTACCTGTACTGTGACTCTCCACAGGACAAAGACATGAGGCACATGCTCAGCATCTCCTGCTGCCAGGACTGTTACACCCACATGCATTAACGTAACCTTTGATACCTGCAAAAGGAGGGTTCACGGACGCCAGCAATACCTGTGAACAGTTACACCCTGGAAACGATGCTCTGCTTATCGTGGGAGAGCCACGAGAACATCTCGGTTCTCATGGACCTTTTTTCTGCTGTCAGTTGTCACTTCCCAGGCCCCACCAGCTCTCTTCAAGCCACATGCCCAGCAGCTGTGTGGGACTCTACCCCCGTGAGGATGGATGGATGGATGCAATCCGAAGGCAAGGGCCTTAAGTTATCCCATGAAGATGCAGTAATGAGATGAAGAAAGGTGCCTTCTGCTAAATGTTTGCTGAGGAAAGTGACTCATTCACTTGCAGGGGTAGGCACAGCACATCTCTTCATTTAAGGAAAATCCTTAATCCCATTGCAGTTTTACGTATTTAATGAGTGATGGAAGAGATTGCAAGAGGAAAGTCAGCATGTTCCAAGGTGCCAGTTGGGTATGGTTTCTTCAAACTAGCCCCTTAACCCTAAAGACTTAGTTGCACTACTAAACCCAGAAATACAAGAGAACTGGGTGTAATGAACTGGACAACACACCAAAGGAGACCTCCTTGTGCTGAGCTGCTACTCCACAGGAACAGAAACTGCCTTAACATAGCAGCTAGGTTTTGTCGTCCTGTCTTCAAAAACCTCACCCGTGCAGTCCTTCACGCTCATTTGTCACGTTGTGTTTTAACAAGGTCCCGACTACTTCACTTCGCACTGTCATCAAAACACTCACCTCCATCCTGTCACAGCCAGGAGCCTGGAATCAGCCTTGCAGTGCTGGTTAGAAGACACTTCACTTGTGGCACTTGATGCTCCCAGGACACACATGGCATAAAGGAAACATCGGCTCCAGTGGATGAGATGGAGGAAGCGCATTAATCCGGCAGGTACTCAGGATCCCAAAGGAGATTTAAGGAGTGGGATCAGCAGCTCTAAACACAACCCTCAGCCTTGCTTTTGAGATAGTGGTAAATAAAGCAGAAGTGCTGCACAGTCACTGTTCAAATATTGCACAGAGAAGAGATGCCTGCTGAGATTAAGGTTACAAAGGACTTTCCCTGCAGTTCAGTAACAGGTGACTGTTTGGGCAAACGTTTGTTACGCCGGCCTGAGGGAAAAGGGATCAGTCTCCCCTTTGCAAACTCTGTAAGGGAAGCGACTGCAAACAAGGAACAAGTGTAACTGAAAGGCAAGTCACTAGCACTTTATCTTATTACAAACTTAGATCAGCAACTTGCCATCAAGGTGAACAGTAGATCAGCTAATGACAACAGAATAATTTTGCACAGAGAAGCAGGAAGGGAGGCTGCAGGCAGGGCCGATGCACTTGTCCTACTTAGGATGGTAAATTCCAGATTTGCCTCTCCATCAGGCAAACTCTCTACTCCCCACTCAGCTATAAAAAGCAAGATTGTTTGAACCAAAAAGCCAAGAAAGGAAGTGTCTGGGTGCTGCAGCAATGACTCCCTTGGATTGAGAGGGAAAAAGCACACAGCAGGGACAAGCAGAAAGAATGTATCTATAGATATGTACATATACCACAGTGCTGTAATTTTTGTATGTAGCAGTAATGTAAATAAATGTATGGTTTTTATAAGATACATATTATAAAAATCTATAAAGGCATATTTTTAGTAAAAACAATGCTCTACTTCTTTTGTAAATAGTTCTCTTCAGAATAAAACAAATCATTTATAAGATACCGTCTCAGCTCTCACTGCTTATTGTGCTTAGCTGCAAAACAAGCTCATTTTTTGAACTGTCATTTAACACCCAACAGCATCTTTAGTGCTGCATCATCCCAAGAAATTCAGCCACGTAAAGCACTTGTGTGTGTTCAGAAGAGAATGGGCCAGGAGAAAAAAAAACATTTGAAGCATCTGATTTACCAGAGGAGCTGGTAAATCATCCCACCTTCCAGCCACTTGTGTTGTTTACTGGCTGTTACATGGAGGAGATTCAAAGTGTAAGGAGTTCAGACACAACACACAGTGACACACCAGCTTGCACCAGCCACAGTTCAGACCATCCACACGTGCTCAGGATTCCCCTCTCCCTAGTCCTACCAGAAGGGTGCAGATGGAGAAAGGCACCTTCCCACAGCAGGTTTCCATCACACCTCCCCAGGAGTGAGGCCTTGCCCTGGGCAGCTGCTCGTGCATGGAGGGCAGCAGGGCAAGGGGATGCTGAGGGCAGCACACACAGCCACGGCTGCAGAGTTCCTGCACAGATTAATTAAACACACATTAATTTCCTGGGAAAGTGAGGAGAGACTCCAGATGCTTTTTAATCACCTCAGGGGCTGACCCCTGCTGCCTTGGAGGAGCTTTCAAAGCTCACTCAAGACTTCTTGTTGAACAGAAAAACAAAAGATTACAGCACAATCACAAGCATCACACAGAAATAAGTTACCAGTTCCAGCTTACTCTTCATTCACATTTAAAACTAAAATAGCAACTGGACATTTGAAAGCATTAATTGTGGTTTTGTCAATATCCCCTCCCAGGAAAAAAACAATACAGCAGCAGAGCTCACCCCTGGCTTGCCACCCTCCACCTCCAGGTGCTGGTCAGCAGAGGAAACAGAGCCTCAAAAAAAAAGATTTGGCAGCTTGTAACCTTTATTTTTAGTTTTTTAAAATTATTTAAAAAGCATAATTAGAAACTTTCATTACAGAAATAATCCTAGCAAACCAGTTAGACATTCCATTGCTCAACATTTAGGAAACTTCACATCAGCACCACTAGAGACACAGTCCCCACCCCTTCCAAGTGAATAGTTGTGGCAAGAGCAGAGGTAACTGCTCCTCTACAGCCAGCTCTGGGGGAAAAAAAACAAAAAGAAATTCCCACTTTAAGCCAGGAAGACGGAAACCTGGATTGGCAGAGTTCAAACCATGGCCACCAAGACCTGGACTCAAAGAGGACCAACTTTTCCATATAAGAGAACACTCCAGGCTTGGGTGCACCATTTCCTCATTTTATTGCATCATTTCCAGTAAATTCAGACATTTTCTTTACTTCTGCCTATATGAAGTTACTCTCTCCTAGATCTGCACACACGCTACCACAAGAGTCCCAAAGTTAACACAGCTGGGCCCTTTAATCTGCAAGGGGTAACTATCACAGGACAGCTCCATTCCCACGGGAAGGCTCCAGGGATGGCCCAGCTCCTCCTGGCACACACCACATTCAACACCAGAGAGCAGACAAGGATGGACTGGTGGGAATTCAGCCACCACTTTCCACAGCCACTCAAGTCTTACAATTATCAGAGCTCACTCCAGCAGTATCATCCCAGCTCACTCTTATTCTTGGGTTACCAATGCAAGATATGTGAAGAAAAGAGACGGGTGAAGGCAGCTGGATACATATTCCCAGCACCTGAACTGATTAAAAAAACCATGTGTTACACATTCATTGTTTGCATTTTGTAAAAAGTCTTTAAAGTGATTGACTGTGACGTGATTGTATGATCGGGGCTTTTACCACAACCCGAAAAATCTAAAAAAATGCAGGCAAAATAAGTGACTAAAATTTAGCCTCTCCTGGGGGAAGGGGGAGGAAGGGAGAGAAGTGGGCTGACTCCAAGCTCATGGACATTAGTGAACCACATCCTACCAAACCAGCAATTCCATAGGGCCACTTACTGACACACTGAGTATGCCCACCTTCAAGGCCTTAAAGGAAGTCATACCCTCCATGCCTTTTAGTCATTTTAAGGAAAAATTATTTTTTAATATTATTTAGGCAATTATTCAGGTGCTGAGCATGTCCTTTCAGCCCAGACATTTGATATTTTAGTTACACACACATACACTCTCCACCTTTAACTACATCTATTCAGGCTGAGGAACTGAGCCCTTGTTTTCCCAGAAAGGCCAACAAGGGCCAGGAAAACATCGAGCACAGTGAGCCCAGTTTGTTTCCAAGGGTGATCCTCCACCACCACATAACCCAAGCAAGCAAGCTTTCCATTTCTTTGCATTAAACAGCAGTCCTCCTTCCTAACAGAAGAATTCTGGGAATGATCCTGCAGCAGCTTTCATATTCAGACATCAACCCAGAACAGCTGGATTTATTTTCATGCCTTTTCTCTCTCAAAAAACAAAAGCTTTGCCACCAAAATTCACATTCAAGTTCAGATTGCCTATCTGTGGACAGGGCAACAAGAAGAAGTTTGGGTTTTTTGGCAGAATCACATGAATTTTGTTCTTCTCAAAAGAAATGGACCCTCACTTAGGACACTGGCAGAACCAGAAGCAGAGGTCAAAGGAGTTAAACTTTGCTTAAAAAAAAAAAAAAAAAAAGGTTTTATCCAAATAAATCCCACTTCTGCAGGTCAGTTTGTTTTCCAGTATCTTGATACAAACTACAGGAGAGCACAGGTACAGCTGGGCTGCAGCACAAGGAGGTGAAACCCAAGGATCCAGCCACAAATCTGGACCATGGCAAACTGAAATTCAAGGCCCCAGCAGCAGCACCAGCTGCCAGCCCAGGGGCTGGTGAAGTGAAACCCCAGGCTCCAGCAGCGACACCTGCAATCCTGGTACCTAGAAAAACACAGCCTGAGCCCCAGTAAAAGCCTGGGACTCCAGGAGAAGCCAGAGGCCCCAGGGGCACCAGTTGCCAGCCTGGAGCCCAACAGAAATGCAGCCAGAGGCCCCGGGAAGCAGTCGCTGCCAGCCTGGGGCCACCTCGAGTTAAGAACTTTGTACTATTTCTTTAAAAAGATGAACTCTGCAGTCCATGATTGGTTGACATTAAGAAGGCAGAAGCCAAAGCGACAACAGGGAGGCGAGGCTGGTTAAAGCAATATACATTATATACAAACTCTTGGGTTAATTAGTCCACTTGGTAGGCAACGTCCTTCTTGTCTACAAGGCGCACTGGAATGAGCAGGGGAGGAGAGGGGGGCAAGATTCCATCCGATACCTTCTTGGCACTGAAGTGGTAAGGTGCCAGCGCCTCTTGATAGAAAACATGGAGAAAAAAATAATCTTTAAATAACGGCACAAAACTGAGAAAGTCCTCCCAAAGCCTGCCCCAGTGGAATTGCCCGAGTCTAGCTGGAGGGGCTGATCTGTCTGAGAGCAGAGTCTCTGCAGCAGGGAAAGGGCATTAGCAGCACCTCTTCTTCCTTTTACTGTTCTTCGTTAGCTTCACCACATCATTCTGTTGCTGCTGTTGTTGCTTTGCTAAGTTTTCTTTCTTTGCTCGCAGGACAAGCTCTGTAATGCAATTAAACATCTGCAAGAGAAACAAGCGCGGTCAGAGCTCCCCAGAACTCGGGCTGGCTCCTGTGGGGGTGCTGCTCTTTTGAAGCAACTGTTCTAGGTATTTCAATAATGCTTCAGAGATCTTCAGAGATCTTCCCCAACCCACTATAGGCCAAGAGGAAATTAAGTACCTTCCCAACCCACTCCCAAGCTAAACTGATAGCACCTCTATCCCCTTTTCCAAACCAGTAAATAAAAACAGGTCAGTTTGGCAGCTGAGGCCACAAGTGAAGACTGGGCAGTCCTACCTCCTACAAGCATTCTCCCTAATGACAAGTCTTTTCTGAGACCCTGTCTAATATGTGAGCACTGCAAAGCTACTGAAAATAGCAGCATGGGCTCCTTCATTTCGCTTCCCCAACTCTTCCAAGCACAGCTGGATGTCTCTTTTTGACATTTTACCTACTCGCAACTCGTACAAAGCACTTCATCTCTCTTCCTCAATGGGAAGAACATAATTTTTATTTTTTCCCCACACCACTATCCCCAAATGGTTATATCTACACTCCTTTGAATATTACATTACCTCTTCCACATTAATATTTTCTTTGGCGCTGGTCTCAAACAATTGGATCTCCATCTGCCCAGCAAATTTATAGGCATCTTCTGTTTCTACCACTTTTCGCTCTGGGTCATCATTCTTATTCCCCACTGAAAAAGGAAAGGAAAGAAACGAAAAGTCAGTTTGGCACTTGGGCAGGTGATCCCACTGAATAAGATGCTGTAACTCTGATTATTTACCTAGTATCCGGCAGACATCGTCACAATTTTGATTAATTTCATGCAACCACCGTTTTACATTCACAAAAGATTCTGCACTTGTTACGTCGTAGACAACAATTACCCCATGTGTTCCTCTGTAATACCTGTGGAGCAGCAAAGGACAGTAAATGTTAACTCAAGCTGGGTGTCACCTTCTCAGCTCTTTTACTTAGCCTCCATAGGATTCCTAACAAATCCACAAGTTACAGCAATCAAGTGCCTCCACTTTCTTTCGACGAAGACTCATATAATTCTTTTATAACAGCTCGATCACATGCTATTCCTCTAAACCTACAGACCTCCCTGCTCATTCAGTCTGTACAAGTAGGTTTCAAAGTCCAAAGACTGATAATAACTTCCTTGTTCAGGTTGTCAAGACCTTCAAACGTTCAAATTGTCTTACAGCTCCGTGACCAAAGGCAGCGTAACCCCAGCATGTCCCTCAGAACTGGCTGTGATGTGAACCCTGGCGTTGTACAAGCCTCATCAAGTTTTTGCAGTAATTTTGTTATCTGTGAAAGATCACTTACAGACTAAAATTTCAGCAGATCTCCAAATATACTCAACCCTCAATCACAGCTCTCTTGAGCTCACAAAAATTTCTGTCTTGTTGAGCGACTGTGTTCTGATCACACCTTCCTACTCAACAGATCGACTCCATATGTGCATTCACTGCGCTCTGCTACCTTTGGCCATTAAAAATAAGCTTCATTTCAGTTTATTCCCATTAATCTTGGGCAACCAGCACCTTTAAAAGATGATGAGCAATTCTGATATGCAAGAAAAATATCTGAATTCAAGTTCCAACATCATCACCTGCACGAACCTACCAAAGGCAGGCAGTGTGTGCACCAGGAAAATGCTGTATGAAATAAAGCAAGCTCTACCTTATCAGTTTTCAGCCACATTCACAAGGCTACCAGGTATGTTCCCTACTGCAAATTAGGCAACTTTGCCCCCCACCCCCAAAAAAAAGTAATTAAAACAGTTGATAGTAAAGTCTTCACCAGCATCCATTTTTTATGTTATGTGTAGCTTCATTCTTTTCCTTTCCTCCTCTCCTCTTTCTTATGTACATTAAAATTTTTAATAAAACAAGTTCAAGAAACCAGCATGTAATATTGAGGATCTTCCCTTAAATTTTGACAGTACTCCTAGTCCTTGCTCTCTTACCACATGTAGCACTCTCCCTTCCACTGCACTTCAAGCATCTCCACTGTGACCATCCTGCTCCTCTTTGATAATTTATTCCATCTCAGCGAACACACCTTTGAACCTCAAAGCCTTTGAATTCAACCCAAACACACCTTTCAGAAGATCTCGAAGCTTCAGCTCACTTTGCTACTGATGCACTTGTGAACAAATCACTATCTCTTCCCACCTCCAGCCTCATCATCCTTCTACAACAGAAGCCACCTGCCTTTATAGATCATCAGACAGACTTCCAGAGAGGCACATACCACTCACAGCCACACACCTTCCTCCCCTGATCTCAGCATCCCTGGGTATCAGCACTCCTCCATGACATGATACCTGCTCTACAGAAGTAGAACAGTCTGCTCCTACTGCTCATCTGGGCACTTGCAGAAGACAGTCAAATACTTCTCCCACGCCATGTTTTATCAGTAATTTATGCTGTACATTCACTTTCCTTGGCAAGAACTAACTCAGGTAAGAATTACTTATTCCCGGCCCGTAAAAGATCCTGCACTTTCAAATGTTCTATTCCATTAACAGACAGTTCCTTTAACAGCTTCAAAACTTGCTACAGCACTGCATTTGTGCTTTACTTTGTTACAAGCTCTACTTTAATTCATAACTTAGATCCTTTAGAGGAAAAAGTATTCCATGGCCTGAATCCACATGTTGCAAAAACAACCCATCCTCTCTTGACACACTGCACACTGGTTTTGATGAATACTGTTTTGTGAGATAGCATCAGAAAGGGACCAACACAATGGATTTCTCTACAGCTGAACAATAAACTAATTATCTCCAAACTCTCCCATATCATCTAATAGTCTTTTAATTCAGCAGCCCTCAGGCTGACCTACCACTTCCTCCCTAACTCTGAGCATTACATTTGCAAAGACAAAACTGAGCCTTCGGAGAAGCGCGGTGGTTCAGCTACACCTACACAGAGCTGCTTCGTTCTGCTGCGCTCACCATCGAGCCTGGTGATCCTGTCATCCAAACCAGAGGACCCCACGGAGCATCCTGCTGCTCCTACCTTGCCCACGCACCTAGATTTTCTTCTAAGCAAAGCACATGATGTCGGGGAGCAGAAAACATGCAGCCAGCACGTTCAGATCCCACTCCTGACAGGTCGTCAACACGCTCTGTTTTCGCTGCCGGGACGAGGACCGTGGGCTGGACCCGGCAGCAGAGACCACCACGGCAACCAAAACTCTGCAGGAGCTGGGAGCTCCAGACACAAAGCACTAATATTGCCAACCAATTTATCAGAATATCTTCCTTTGTGCAAGACAGCAACCCCTGACTCCTGCTGAGTGCCTACCAGCACACACTGCTCCTATTTTTGGAAGGGAAAATTGTCTGGCACATCATTCTAGAAAGGTTACCAACCCCTCATCTGCACTGAAGTGTCATTTTTCTCCATTGGCTGTCATTACCAAGAGCAATAAGCCTGAGAGAAAAGACCACGACTACCTGTTATTCTCTAACTCTTAAGCCCCATTATGCACAATTTCTCTCAAAAAGCTGGTCATGCTATTTTCTATCAGTTGTTTGATGCACTTCCACATCCTAGATAACACTGTAAACTTAACAAGCACAGCAAAGATTCTCCAACCCTAAATACAGGACAGTACTAGAAAACAAAATCTGATTTATCCTACCCCATACTTCAACTTCCAGAATGATGCAGTGCAGAATTGCTTTTATAACAAGTTGTGGGCTTTGGCGAGTAGAGAACAGATGGGGCTTTTGGCATTCAGGGAGGAGTAGGTGTAAATTTTGTGCTTTTGGCAACCAAGAGGTAGTTGAGGCTTTGACACAAGGGAAAGAATGTCTTATTTCCTTCCCATCCACATTTTAGGGAAGATGGATACCACAGAGATGAGAGCAGAAGAGAAATGAAGTTCTTAATCTCAGCCCCCCATTGGAGGACTGACTGATGCCGGCTGTCCTCTGTATGGTGGGCACGCTCTGCCAGGTACCCTGCAAACCTCCAAAACCAGCACCTGCTACTGCTCCTGGTGATAAACACCTCAGTGAAATACAGAAAAAACATCACAGACCAGTCATTCATGTTTAGAGTGTCCATGAAAGTATCCTGTTGAGGTGAAAAACAAATAAACTTGACCAGTATGTGCCCTGGGATGCTTTGGTTGGAAGAGTTCCCTAGATCTGAAGGCTTTACATTTGGCTTTGGTGTGGAAGAGGCTTAAGAATGCCAACATTTAAGTTGAAAAAAATCACCTAAGTTGGTTATTCTACCATCAGAATTAAATTTAAAGCTTAAAGACACAAGCTTACTGCCTTTGACACACTACCTAGTAATACTGCAGACTTGGCACAGAGGATCTTCAGAAGCGGTTACCAAACTCACCGTGTCCTTCGGCCACCATTATCCTCCCCTCCAGTCTGAACAAGGCCTTACTAAGCAGGAGGGAACATCTGCCATTTATTGAGGACTCCCTACTGCAAGATACCAATGAGAAGGTTCTCATATCCCTCTACTAAATGCTTCCCAGTATTAACATCTGGAGTTTTATCAATCAGTTTCATGAAGCACAGCAGTGGCTACTTCAGATTTAAGAGACACAGCATGATTGACTACATCATTCAGTAGGGCCCATATGTTCATTTTGCCAGGAAAGCATGTAATTGCCAAATGTGAAGGATAGGTCACTGGTTTAATCCAACTTCTTTGTTAACATTTCACTACTTTGTAGCATACGTTTCCTTGCTTTTCATTCACGTAGAATTCTAACCATTTCCAAAGACTTCTAATAATCTGGTTCCTAGAAGCACATCTATTGTTACAGGTCAAACAGACCAGTCTTTTAACAGTCATATCTGATTTACATGACACAGCAATTCTGCCATCTCAAAAAACTTATCCCTCTCTTGAACATGCCATTCCAAGGGACACCATGGCAGAAGGTCCCTCTGCTATCACTATTCATCCTAAACTGGCATCTGACAACTACCGTGTAAAGCTTAAATCCCTAAACCCACAGTCCTGAATCAGGACAAAGTAGTCCTGTCTACAAGAGCAAATCAAGTGCAGGGACTGATTGTTCATGCATCTTAATTGTTCCTGCTAATACAGCTGTGTCCTGGCATGCTAAATCTCTGGTGAATTTAAATTTAATTTGGATGACATTCCATGCCAACCAAATTCACACAGCTTGGCCTCTCCTCCCACTAGGCACCAGATATCCCAGTATTTCCACATTTAACAGACAATAAAACCAGCTGCCTTTATACTTCCCAGTATGAAATTCTGGTCTAGTTTAGTTTTCTTGAGCTTCTGCGGAATACTCCAGATCAACATGATTTCTGTTCCTTAACAGTTTTATTCTGTTTTACAGCTTCTGTAGCTGTAGTCAAGTAATATCAAACCAGTACAACCCTTTAATGTTTCCCAATTTTCCACTATTAACTTCCTATCACCTCTACGATTTTGCAATTCTAAGTCCAAACAGCAGTACTTCCAACCTATTACTGTAATTACCAGATGGGCTCTAATTTCAGGCTTGCTTGCCAGCCTTGGCTCAACATCAATCTGAACTCTGCCTTTCACTGTAAAGGGACTTCCTGGCCTACTGTAATAATGAAGGAACACCTTTTATATTCTTAACCCTCAGTGTAAACCTCAATCTAGTCAAAGACTAGATAGACAACTACATTCTGTTGACAGGGCACTCACACTCCACCCATGATTTGACAGCCCAGCCCCTTTGTAAGTACTAGCAAGGTACCTTGATTTGTCACTCAGTTTGGGATGGGTAAATCAGTCATAGTATTACTTTGCGAACAAATAGAGAATAAAAAAAAAGGCAGAACCATTTCTAAAATCCCAAACTTATCTCCTGGTTTTATAGGTGATATGATTAGGAATGCTGGACTAGCTTGCCAACCTAGCAGCAAGAGGAGCCCTTGTGTCCATGTAATCAGCATTCCCAAAGTGTTTTCCTCAACATTTTAAATGCACTTGGACACATGAACTTCTTTACTTGAAATCACACAAAATTCAAATCTTTCTTCCCAGACTGTCACTACTTCAGCAGAGATAAGGCAGGAAAACTGGGGCTTTCACTACCCCCAGAATAAAACATACCTCACTTGGGTAAAAAGCTATGCAAAAGGAAGTAGTAGCAGAGTTCCAACAGGTCGTGGCACAAACACCCTCAAACCATTTCAGCTTATCTATTTTAAATGTTAATTTAAAAAAAAAAATTACATAAAACACTACACCAAGTCCGATCTGCAGCTATCCCCGTTCACAAAAGGAATCCTCCTTTCCTGGTGTTCCCTGTTCAGGGCTGGATACCACGGCTTTCTAAACTAGCTGGCATCAGCCCCACGACCCGGCGCTCATTAACGCAGCTCCGAGTCGCGTCAGGGAATCTGCAAACAGGAAGGCCATTTGCTGACTCAGCAGTAATTGGGGCACTCTGACTCGCCTGTCACAGCTGATGGGGCCGCAGCACCGCTCTGCTGCCTCCCCCTCACCACTTCCTTCCCAGAGCTGCCTGCAGCTCTGAAACAAGAAGTGATGTCACACACAGGAACCCTACAAGAGGCAACTGAGTTTTTTCAAGCCAAACACTTAAGAAACAATGGGAGTAATCCAGTAATATCCGTATAGGAGCACAGAGGAAAGGGGCGGCGCACACATCAGCTTCAATTTTGCCATTTCTAGCTGTTCAGACGTAACACACATGCAACCAATCTCATTTTCATGTCTGAGTAAATTAACCAATTCATCAGAGATCCTCCTCTAAAACAGGAGCCAAAGGAGAAGTGAGTCATGAAAGACCAAGTGAAACACCTAGGTCTTTTAAGAATTACTATTTTCGGTTAATACCCAAGGAAACAAAAGTTCCATTTCCAAGTGTACTTCTCCCTCTTCCCCCAGTGAAACAGTGAGCAGTCCCACCTTTACTGCAATCAGTTTACAAACACATTTTATTCCTAGTTCCCACTGCCGCAGCTCTGGGTGTGGTTTCTTCAGGAACCGGAAAAGCTCTGCACACACTGTTCAAAAGGACAATGAGCTTGAATCTGAACTCCAACCAAGGAAAAGGTTAATATCATGTGGGCGTCTGCTTCAGCAGAGCTCCACACAAAGACAGCTGCTAAAATGCATTTGTCCTAAAGGAAAACTAAGTATCAGAAATCCCATTCTTCAATCTCCAAGCTGTTCATTACTTATATGACACTGGCAGAGGGTTTGCACTCTGTGCTTCTGCAGTGCATTTAATCAGAGGACAATCTTGGACAGGCTACAGAGACGAGTTTTCTGCTATATGCAATGAAATGACTCTGGTTCTACCATTTGGAAACTACCAGCAGAGGAATAAGTCAAAGCCACCAAGGAAATGCACAGAAGAGTGAGGAAATCTGAAATCCTGGTTCCAAACCTAGGCCACAAGGTATCGCCACCACAAGCAGTTCTGAAACAGCTGGGAGAGGTCCCACTGTGCAGACCACAAAACCATGGTTACCTCATCAACTGCAACATCCAAACACCTCAACCCTAATGCTGAACTGTAAGATCTGCACCCAGAGCTGTACATGACAAAGCCCAGCGATACTCACGTTGAGGTGATAGTCCGGAAGCGCTCCTGGCCAGCTGTGTCCCAGATCTGTAGTTTCACCTTCTCTCCATTGATCTCAACTGTCCGGATTTTAAAATCCACTCCAATGGTGGTGATGTAGCTGCCTGGAGGGAAAGTGTGGGTAAGTGAGAACTCAAGTCTTGTTTATTTTGGATGTCCCAAAGCACACTTCTGAGCACTGCTTGGCAGCAGCTTTCAGACCAGACAGGAGAACAAGGTTCCCCATATCTGCTTACTGTTTAAAATGCCTTAAGTCATGCTGGTCTGCGTATTTTTATCTGCAGAAAACAGCTTTTTTTCCTAGCCATAAAGTCACTTCTTCCATGCCACCCTTAAAATTTAAAGGTCAGGGCTACAAAACAAAATTATTCTTCTACCGCATTGGTCATCAAGAGTAAGCACCCAAATATCTCAAGAAACAGTAACTAGGAGAGTATTTCACTTGTGAAAATGTTGAGACAAAGCTCTCCTTTAAATACTTGTGCAAACACTGATTTTGAATACAGTCTGTTCTAAGAGTTTCCTCCCAATAAACTGGTTATATCACAAATATAAGTGGTTTACCACAATATTGAATCGATCTAAACTCCAAGTGGCTAATGGGAAGTCTGCAGAGAGTACAGCATAAGCTCAAACACCAAAGCTATTTCTGGAACCATGTCAGTATTTAAATACTGTGGGACTTTCAGTTGCAAGTGAGGACCAGACAGGATGGCCTGTACAGGCTTATACCAAGAGATGCAAAGTTAGAAACATGATGTATTCCTAGTACAGCTATCAGTGGGCAAATGCAGAACAACTTCTTGCCAACCAGCAGCGCTGGAGCAAACCTGGAGCATTTCACTTATTGAAGTAAACAAACCACTCACCTGAGAAGGTATTATCTGCAAAACGCAACAGCAAACTGCTCTTGCCCACACCTACGACAAACAAACACAGCAAGATCTTTGAATACATCATCTTGGGTGTCAGGTAACCCAAAATAACAGTGTTTTGCCCATCCATTGCATTTTTAACTGTAACTCAGGTATTTTCTCAGCAGATCATTTGGTACCATCCACCTTGACTGTTCATCTCAGCACTCTCCTCAGAGATTTGACCAAGCACAGTCACCCCAAGGTTCAGGATGCTTCAGGTAGCAGTGCAGGGGGAGGCTGTCCCTTCCTTCCTCCAGCCCTCAGCAAAACCTCAAACAGTACCTTCTGCACTGGTCAGTTCAAGAGGTCAGAGAAGAGTAATTACTAAAAGCAAGTTTACAACCAGTAGGTTTAAATCTGCTAAGGAAAGAGCCAAAAATGGGCATGTCCTGCTAATTAACAAGGGCTCAGAACACTGCTCTGAACTACTCTATTGAATTCCACTGCCCACCTCCCATTCTCTGTGCCCTGGTGGAATTTGGACTGCTCTGACAATAATCAGACCAGGGCTTGGTACTATAAAGCTTATCATGGCCACAGGTTAACAAAAGTCTAAACTAAACAGAGGAATTGGGAATCACTGTTCTGTACTGCCACCCAAAATAGGCCTGTTACACATCTAACACACCTTTCTGAAGCTGCCAAAATGTTCCACGAAACATTTCTCTAAGTGCTTTGAGTAGCACTTCATCCAGGTTTTCCATAAAACATTGTTTGCACCCTGATCACACCCTCTTGCAGGGAAGCATTTTTCACAGTGCTTCAGTCAAGAACTGTAAGAAACTCATTCCTGCACAGCCAGCCAGGGGAATCTGGGTATCCAAATGCCTCCACATTGTTATCTCTGCATAACATCTCTGCTGTTAATGACCTTTCCTCCCCAAAATAAATCTGCTATGGCATGAGTAGGAAATTCAACTTCACCAGGGTAATTATCTATTAAATCTTTTCAGGTAGAAGTTATTCAAGTTCATTATTTTGATGATGCATAACTTGCAAGTTCTTCTGAATAAAAGACCTCTGCAAACACAGTGCAGAACTCCAGTAGTTTTCAGCTGCTGGCATGTGATGATAGCTACCAACAAAAAATAAAAACCAACTTAAAAATCTGCAAAATTCCAGTGAGCCAGGCCTCGTTTGCAAAGAGTTGAAATCACCATCTGGAGAGGCCATGCCCACTTCTTATTATTACCAATCTAAGAAGGAAGGGAAAGGAGGGAAAGGAGAGAAAAAAGCTTCTAAAAAATACAGTCACAGCGTGCACATAGTCAATATCTCTGAGCTCAACCAAGGTAGCAGAGCAGTTTCTGAACTTTAACAGAGGACTTGTTATTTAACAGAAGCTAAACCTCTGCAAAATACCAGTCAGCTAAGAAAAAAGAATAACATGAAAGAAAATGAAAGAAAATAAAATTAAATAAAAAATGAAATAAAATAAAAATGTTTCAGCAAGTGCTATGCTTCTTGGCCTTGGCCTCCAGCTTAGTAAAAAGCAAGTAGAGATGCCAGAACCCACAGACCTGTCAGACCACACCACCTTCTCCAAAGTCAGACGGCCCTGGGCGACGCTGCAGAGCTGCACATGACACTGCTCTGTCACACTGCCCTGCACTGCACAGCCTGCTCTGCACAGCCTGCACTGCTCCCAGCGAGAAGAAACCTCCCGAACTCAGGAAGTTCTCCACGCTCCCGATGACAACGATCTCACTAAACAAACACTGCCTCTGACCCACACTGTTCACACATAGAGAAACCACACTCTTGGTGACCCCCCACTTCCCACACAGAGCTATTTGAAGATCTGAAGACAAGGCTCGCAGAGCCTCAGCCTGTTGAAGACAGCAAAATGAAACAAACAAACAAAAAAAAAATGGCCTATTGCCTGCACAGTCAAAATTAAAAGCAAATTTCAGCGCCAGACAGGGTTTCCAAGAGCTGTATTTTACTGAACAGCAGAGCGAATTAAAGAAGCAGATGCAAAGCACAGATCATCTGTATTATTTTTAAATATCTGGCACAGCTGAAATCACCAGCAGCTTTTCAGGATGACCTGTTCTAAAAACACACAAACCTACTACCCTCTTGACAGATTTGCATACAGGGGAAAGCAGATGTGCCAGAATCATCCTATCCAGTGTCAGTCTACTTCCTATTGCAGGGAATAAATGTCAATAAACAAGGTAAGCAAACCTGTCTTGTGAAAGCAGGGAGAAAGCCTTCCTGTTGGAGTTAGCAAAAACAAAACCAAAGAAAAATCAATACTCAAACTACACAGTGAGATTTAATTACAACAGAGAACCACAGGCAGCTCAACAATTCTCACAACACTTCTTTCCTTTCACTGGATATACTGGAGGGACTTTGCTCAAGAAGACTCAGTTAAGAAATTTGATTTAATTGTTTAAAATGAGAAGAAGTCTTCCTCAGAGTTCTCACCACCCTGTTTGTCTTGCCTGAACAGTTTTGAAGCTCATCAGCAAGCAGCAGAGCTACTGCTTTACTCAGAATGCAGCATTTGGTTGCAATAATCCTCAGGCTCCCAAAACTGCCTGGGGTTTAAGCTGTTCTGAAGCTGTTGCTCTTTCTCCCTCCTTAGATCCCTCCATGCAGACACAGTTTCGTGTAGAAAAACCACTTTTAAATACAGCTAAAGCTTCTGAAGGTGACAACTGGTAAGACAGTGCAACTTTACATTTTCACCCAAGAGCTGTTCCTCGCTGCATGCCGGGACCTGCCGCCCCAGGACCACACCTCTGCTAAAGAGGAGGGTGGATGCAATCTTCCCCAGTTTATGGAAATTAAACTGTGAGCTGCTGGAGTGTTACCAGCACTGAACTGGACTTGAAGGCAGGAATCTTCCCAGTCCCAGTTCTTATGTACCAAGACTAAAGCACCAGACATGGGCTGAGTTCTCAGCCCTCCAGAGGTTTCTGAAGCTGCTGCAGAAGAATTTACAGGTCTGTTCTGAAGAAACTCGAACTACCCCTTTATTTTCTGTTTATAGATGTTCGCATCCTATACTATAAACAGAAATATGCAAAGCTACCAGCTCTTCAAGGATTTATTCAAAAAAAGTGACGAACTCTAGAACTGAGACTTCAGGCTGAAGCACAGAAAGCGTCTTAAGGAATAATTAAGATAATAATGACTATCAAAACGTAGTAGTTGCCACGCTGGAAACAATGGTCCCTACGGCAGCCAGCCCTTCCCATCGATCTTTAAACTGCCTGTCAGCAGGAGAAGGGAATTCCCTCCTCATCCCAGCAACAGATTAGTGGGCGCCGTCAAAACACGCGCTCGCCCGGGCTGATGCCGGCAGCACTGCCGGTGCTGTCCTGACTTCTACGTGCCCAATCTGCCTTTTCCCAAACGCAGTCAAGCTATTTACCATAATATCCTGCGGCAGCCAGTTCCGCAGGTTCACCAGATAAAACCCCGCGAACGCCCGAGCGAACGCGCCCCCCCATTCACACACAGCGGGGGGGTCCCGGCACAGCCCAGGAACCGGGGGTGCCCCAGGAGCAGCAGGAGGAGGAGGCCGCCCCTCCCCGCTTCCCCCGCGCCGCCGCCCTCAGGCCCCTCACGCCCGAAGGGGCGGACACCCCGCCAGCGGCCTACCCGCGCCCCCCAGGGCCGCGCCGGCCGCGCTCACCGCTGTCGCCGATGATGAGCAGCTTGAAGAGGTGGTCGTAGTCCCGGGCCATGGCCGCGGGCGGGGGGCGGGTGCGGGGGGATCAGGGGGATCGGGGGGGCGGCGGCGGCTCCGGCCGGAGCCACTTCCCGGACAAACAGCCGGAACTGACAGCGGGGCCGCCGCGCATGCGCGGGACCGCCACCGGGGTGGGGGGAACCCGCCAGCTGCGCCTGCCGCGCCTGCGCCGGCCCCGCCCCCGCCCCGCCCCACGCCGCGGCTGCGCGGGGAAACGGCCGCGCCCTCGTGCGCGCCGCGCCTGCGCGGTGGGGAGGGGAGAAGCGGGTTGGTGTTCTCGCGCGTCTGGGCAGCAGTGGCGGGACCGCGAGCGGACCCTCGTGAGGGACCCGCCGCCCCGAGACCCGTCAGGGGACCCGTCAGGGACCTGCCAGGGACCTGCCACTTCCCGCCCTCCACTGCCCTGAGACCCGTGTCCTGCTTCCCCTCCACGGGCAGCTTGTCTTCCCCCTGTGCCGAGCCGCCGAGTGACCTCTCAGTGTGTCCCCCTCAGTGTGTCGCCCGCAGCTCCCTTTGCGCTCGTGTGAGGGAGGACATGGCAGAAGGTGAGACTGCCCGCAGGGAAGCACCCAAGGCGTGAGGGAGCCCCAGCACTGTCAGCTTCTGGCAAGGCACGGGAGCAGACCACAAAGAGCAGGAGTGTGTTTGGCTGCTTTAACAAGAATATTGTGCACCAAAGCAGCGATTTGTGGAGCTGCGGTAACAGTTCTCATTCAAAGCCCAGCCTGCAGGTGAGGAGTCCCACAGCACAGTGATATGAAATGGCCAAGTGTGTGTCACAGACCTGGCAAGTCAGGCCAATCTGGAATTAAATTCCTGGGGTTTTTAATCCACAGAAGTGCCTCTGTGTGGCTCAAGATGAGCCTCACATGTGTGAGCTGTGCCTGCACCATCCACAGCCCAAATCCACCATTCAAACAGCACTCTCGGAGTTGTTTAACACAGACAGCCTGAATAATTTTATTAATAGTTGCACAGACACTGACTACACAAACTCTGCAAGACCATGGTCGTTTTTTAGGCAGTAACCACTTCTAGGTGGAGGCATGGCACAAGAAAAGTGCTGGTTTTCTCTTTAATTTTTCTACAAAAATATTCATACTCATACTTCAAGTCTGAAGATCAAACAACGCAGTTCTGATGTAGAATATGTAAATTACTTAGGACTTCCCAGTTGCTAAGGCTCTTTAATTTGTAAAAACACAGCAACAAAAGCATGTGTTAGGTTTATTTGTCCAGTTTGAATGCAATTCATCTGGAAACAAATCAACAGGATGGCTCAAATAGCATGTCTGGGTTAAAGATTTATTTTTTTTTAGCACATAAAATTGCATCTTCTAAATACTTCTGATCAACAGTGTGTCTGTGGTTTTAACTATAAACCTTCCTTAATCTCAATCTTCAAAAAACATATTCCAGCTTTCAAAGCTCACCCCTGTTAAGGCCCCCACATCCTGGAAAGCACTGAGGATGCCACGTAGCTGCAGGGAGATCCCTTGAATCCAGCATGCAAACCACCAGCTCAAACCCAAAATGACAGGGACTCCTATTACCTTTATTTTTAAGCTCATGAAACCTCATCACATGAAAAGCGTGAGGCAGCGTAATGATACCTAACAGAATGGACAGTAAGAACTGTGACTTATCAAAAAAAAAATTCAAAATATTTGAATATTTTATGCTTTTACATTTGTCTCTCTTCCATTGTAATTTTCAGCACCCTGTAAGTTTAAACCTCTCTCATAAATTATTTTTTGATCTTCTTGAAATACACACAGTTCAGCTGTCACTCAGAGACAGTTTGCTTGACAGTTCAAAAATGTTATTACAGTCAGTCGTAGGGAAAAATTATCTTTTACTGACAACTGGTATTTTTAAGACACTTGAAATGAGAAAAAAATTAATTCTTTAGTCTCCGAGTTGGCACAATCAATTTATCAGATATCATGTTGTGGCAAAAAATTATGGGTATTTTATCTCCAATGTATTATAGTGCAGTGTATAAATAGTTTAGCAAAAAGTAGCTATCAAAACCAAATTCAGTGTTTCACTGTGACTGAAAAATCAGCATATTCTCCATAAGTGCAAGTGAGCTTCTATCTTTCACTCCTTTCTCTCAGAAACAACTAAGCTCAGTGCAGAAATTCAGGTGCTGTTTGGGAAGATGAGTGACTTTTTCCACTTGCTGCCACCTAAGTTGGAACTACAAATCATCAGAATACCCTAAGTAACAAAAGATCTTATTGGCAAAAATTACCAAGTTAATAAAAAAGGCTTTCTTAAACTGTAATTTTCTTTCCCATGTTTTTATGTGGGGCATCAACTGGAATCAGATATAAAATAGGTAAGCCAAGGTGCCCACAGGCAAGCGCTCAGACAGCCATTCTTCCCCAAAACTTGCCATGTTTTCATTCCTTCCTGTCTGCAGTGATGGAATGAGTGTTACAGTACAACAACTGAGCTTTTTGCCATCTATTTAGTAGCTTTTGAATGGCATAACATTTTGTACATGTGTCAGGGCAGAGGTTTTTGCATTGCATGGTTTAACTGCTGTTCCTGTTATCCCAAAGCACAACTAATGCATTGCAGGTGAAACTCATTCCAGTGCCCTGAGCTGCCAAATCCTTAAGAGCATTTAGGTGAGTTTTCACTCATTACCAATTCAGTGCAAAATACGTAGTTTTAGGATGGTTTAAGATTTGCAAGTATTTTGAAAGGCAAAAATGAGAATTAAAAAACACCTCCAGAATGCAACTAAATGTGATAAGTAGAACACAATTTCAGTCAGACCAAAAGGGAAGCGCTGCAGTTGTGTGGACATAGTGAAATGCATAAATGCAAGATTAGAAATAATTAGCTACAGAGTAATTTTGTAGCTTGGCTTTGTAGCTGAACACAAAATAACATGTCAACAACACAGCAGTGTTGCAACAAAAGAACACCCAGACCTTTCTTAGAAAACATGAAAATCTATGAGAAAATACTTAGAAGATCTAAACTTATTTAGTTTAGAACACTGAAGTAACAATGTGGTTGCTGCAAAAATGAACTGACAAACTGTTTTCAATGTCTGTGGGAACAGGACAAGCAGCAATGGACTCAAGGAGCAGCAAGGAAGATTCTTTTTTTTTTTAGACACGAGGTAAGTTCTGACAGTCTGAAAAGTTTATATAATTAAATAGATGGCATAGAAAGGTTATCAGAGCTCCATCCTACAATTCTCTAAAAAATAATTATGTGGAATTCAGCTAGGAATGCTTTAGTTGGAACCGAGTCCATCTTAGATATAGGGTAAAATAGCTGATTTTCCCAAGTCCCTTCCAACACCACTCCACTGACTCCTACAGCAATTCCCTGTTGTCAGGAGGATACACCACAGGCTCAGGAGCTGACATAACATCAAGAACCTTTTGACAGGTTCTTGTACTTCTGACCAGAACAAAGCACAGCATTCCCAAATACTCGAGATTGTATCTTGCTGTTTGAGGCATATGGTAAAAATTGAATGGTTTTGTGTTTGCTGCTACTGCCACAGCAATCAACAGATTGGTTCTAGCAGAATGTGTGTCCCACGAGGTTCCATTTTATGCTTTCAAATGTTATGATGTATAATACTGTATTGTCCTCCCATCACCATGGTTTGAGCCATCCAGAGTTACAATGAAGAAAGATTCCCCACACACCACCCACACCACCCACCCACTTGAAACAACAAATCTTAATGCTCTGGCTCCTCAGGTGCAACCAGCTTCTGTGAGTTCTGAAAATAGATAAGACTCACTTAAATGTTACTCTGCATGGAATGTAAAGCTCATTTTGCCTTCTAAAAATTTCTATTCTGCAATACTTCTCACTATTTCCATCAAGTAACATAAAAGGTAAATTGAAATAATTTTTTAAAAGAGATATATATGTGGCCAGGTAAAATAAAATACTTTCTTGGAGCAGCACAACTCAATGACCAAAAAACCCAATGGTGGAAGTGCCAAGTATCTTGTGAAGCCTTTGAAGACCTAAACACAGAAGACTTTTCACAAGTTGGATAACTGAAAAGCTGTCTGTCATCAAAAATACTTTGGAAATCAATAGGAGTAATTACAAAATATATTAAATGTCAGTTCTGGCTCGGCCTTAAACCCTGGCTTGCCTCAGTTTTGCAAAAGATTTTTACAGACCACAGGGCTGCCCACTCTACAAACTGCATCCCCTTAAACAAGCAGGTCTGAAAAGTAAATCACAGTATGAGTTTGTTGACAAATGCATTTGTGAAAAGAACAGTTTACGGCAGCAGGATCAAAGTCAGAGCCTTTATTAAATGTTCCTTCTCTAAACAGACTGCATTTAATCCCCCTTTCCCATCTGTGATTTCTAAGGCTATTTTAAATACTTCGTTTTACAGGGATTTTCAGTCTTCAGAACCGTCACAAGCAGCAAGTTAGCAGTACACAAAAACAATACAATTGAACTTTCACTGAGTTCTATTCCTGCTTCCCAGGGTGCGTGGAAAGACCAACAACACTTCCAGTACTGGAGGTTTTGCACAAACCTTGGAAAGGAAATAGCTGTCACCAGAGTTTAAGCCTGATGTGCTCTAGCCACATCTCACAACTGGCCACAACTGACCAGTATTGGTTAGTATGTCTGTCTCTTGCTCATTATCTGTTTCAAAAAGGGGACCAAATTTTTAATTTTCAGCTAACGTGGGTCTAATTAAGGCTATTCTGGTATATTTGATACTAAAATACTCTCTGGGAGTCCTTTTCCTGAAATCCCGTCAGAATTAACATTTTCAAAAATGAAAACATTTAAAATAGGTGTTTTGAGTTGAAATGCTGATGCAGCGGTTGGTTCAGGGTTTCCGTGTCCTCTGGAGCCGTATCACGTCAGGATGGTGTCGTCAATCTGTTCCTCGGAGTCAGCCTGCCCAGCCAGCTTCCGCAGGGACCTCCGGCAGCTCTCGTTCAGGAGCTCCAGGCTGGCAGCATCTAAAATCTTGGAAACCGACTGTGGAAAGAAGGCAACACCAATTACCAACTCCTTACGACACACCACTCAAAGTAAGAATAAGCATAAGTGCCTTACAAGCTGCCTTTAGCTAAAATCTTTCAATATACCAAAATTCTTCATCTGGTTTTACAATTCCAGACATGGGAACTATCCCAAAGCAGGTCAGACTTAGAAAACAGGTCTGGAAATGGATGCATGAAGTTGTCCATTCTAAAATACCCCCTAGCACCACTGCTGCTGCAGGGGGATCATACAAGTGGCCAAAGCAATAAATTATCAGTGCCAACTGAGGGAACTCCAGCACAGGGGAGACTTAAAGCATTTGTCAAACGTGGGGGGTGTGTTAAAAGCCTTGATTCTATTAATGCTGCACCGTAGGGTTGTACAGTATCAGTGTCGCTTATTTCTTCAGGCCTTAGCATGAGAATACTGCTGAAGGCCTAAATGCAAATAGGAATGTCCCACTCCACCTACTTCATAAGAGACTTCCAGTACGTTCTGAGGCTGCAGGCACCACACAGACAAATGCAGAGTGAGGTGACACAGCCTTGCTACCAACAATGACATTTCCTTGTGTCTCATACCTCAAGCACGTCTTCACCCGCTCTCATCTTCAGAAGGTTGACAATAGCCTGGTCACTGTAGGCTCTTACACTGGTGTTTTTGTCCTTTGTGTTGTCCAGAAGCGCTTTGAGAATTGGTTTAATTGTCTGAGGATCCAGTGGGGGAAGATGGCTTTTATTTGCCCACCAAATCATCTTTTCTGCAACTAATTTTATGTCACTGGATGAGTTCTGAAGACACTGAAGGATATAAAGGTGCAATTAAATTCAGGTATACCAAGAACAGGTATTTAAAGCAGTTGTTTATATTTTTTCTTTAAATTTAAGTATTTTAAACTATACTAAGAAAAGCAGTTTTCAACTCACAGGTACAGAAGAGACACACTTGATACCAACAAGTTTGACTAAACTGTGTAAGAGAAGAACAAACCTTGAAAGCAAAGCACCTTTTCAAAGAAAATTTCTATATATGTGGTTGACAGTGTCACATGCTCCTCTCAACTGTCTCAGGAAATGACAATGACCACTAAGTGCAGAAAAGCTGATAGTGTCAGCACCTCTAAAATACACTCACTCAGCAGCAATGGCCAAGTCAGTCTCTGGTTGGAGTATAAGGTGGATTTCAACAGCAGATTTCACTTTAAAATTTAAAAAAGTCAGAGCTTTGTATTTTAATTTAATCTTAACACACCTAAAACGTGAAAGCTAATATCTGAATGTCAAGTGCATTATTAATATGGTGATAAAGGTATTGTGACTATTGAGGTATTTTATATTTTAACACAATACTACAATATTAATATATAAAAGTAGGATTTCAAACAAAAAAATCTGCTTTAAAGGATGTTGGCCTGCATCATGCCAACTTGCATGTTTGGTAGTTTTTCAAGTAAATTGCAAAGAAATGTAGACTTTGAAAATGTAACATGCTGCAGCATGACCCCTCACTCTATCTACCCCTGTCTATCAAGAGGGACAGTGGGGGAGTGGAGGGTGCAGGGAGGGCAGACAACTAAACAAACCAAAGAAATTCAGCCACACACCTAAAAAAAATAGAACAACCAATAAAGGAATTTTGATGTAGAATATTTAAATAGGTAGGAATTGAAAAAGGTGTTAACTTCAACACTCTCAGGTAAGGTGAGGGTTGGTATTTGATGCATTTCTAACAAAGACCCTTTAACCTTTAGCAACCTTAAAACCCAATAGCTCCCCCCTACTCTTCTCTGCTTCCTTGCCAGCTGCTTGTTACTGCAAAGGAAAAATGCACTTATAAGATTCAGACCCGAGGTTTAGCACAGAAAGCTCGAAAGCAAATTTCTACGTTAGAGCAGGGAAGGCAGTATTGTATCCACAGTTGCAAAGCAGGCTGATACAGTGATTCTGTGTGTGCTCTGCCACAAAAAGAAATTTTCAGATTTTTCAGAGATTTAATAGAGAGGCACTCATGAGTTAGCTCAGAGAGAGATTCAGATCACATGAGAACACCACCAGGTAGTTACCATAAAAATTCTTACCTTAATAAAGAGGCTGGAAAGTTTGGGAGGCAGGTTGCCTCCCTCTTCCATGTGGTATTTCATGAGAAAGCCCATCCCTCTGATGCCACTAACTGCAATGGGGATCTTCAACATAAAGAGAAGAATTGGTGTTACTGCAGCAGAGTTCAACAGCCTGTATAACCAGGCTCATGGTCTGTCAGCTTTTGTGGAAGGCTAAACCCATCTTTCAAAAGAACAGCAGCATCAAAGCAGGAAAATATTGGGTTAATGTTACTGGGTGATATGATGAAAAAGTCCCAATGCAACCATGAGCCAGATGGAATAAGGTGGCAGGCCCCACAGAGCCCCCAAGACCCTACCCCAAACTACTCATTCAACCCCTGATTTAAAATCCTCCTAAAACAAGTAATTTGCTCTTCTTGTAAACCTGTGCCTGTGAATTGCACCTTTCATAGGGAAACAGAAGTGGAATTTACTCCCAATGAAAGCTACTCTGCAGTAGAAGATTATTTAATCTTCATCTCCACAGAGATCAGAACTTGAAGAACCAGAACAGTTGTGTCATTTCACCATAAAAACTGCACCTAGCCAAGGGAGAACCTCCAGATGGCACTTGGGGGTTTTTGTCCTCTTTGGTAACACAGAGAACCTGGTCACACACCTTTCAAAGCTGCTCCCAACAAGAGCTCGTGACAGGGCTCGCCCATCCTCAGGCAGGACTCACCCTGTCGGCCGTGGCGTTGCTGAGGATCATCTCCTGAACGCTGTTGTAGTATTTTGGGGAACACAGCCGGCCAGGAGCAACGTTCACAGCCACGGAGAGAGCCAGGCTCCGGCCGTGCCTCACCATCCAGTCGATGCCAGACACGTCTGCTGCAGAGGAAAGAAGAGAACCATGGCAAGTCTCCCACCATCCATTCCTCTTCATCTGAGGAGGCTTCTGGCAGTTTGTCAATTCACTGCCATAAAATGAAAAAACAAGCATCATCCAAAGGGATGCCTTGCTTCCTCTACTCCTCCCAAAAAGAGCTAAAACACAACACCTGTACCAGGCAGACACAGCACCCGGGCAGACAGGGAAGCACACACAAACAAGGGACTCTCTTGTTCAACCCAAGTACTTCTGATGGTTTCAAAATTACACAAGCTTTGACTCTCTAATAAAATTGTAAAAGCCATTTGTAATTTGATACCAGTTAATAGATTCCCTTTTTAATCCCACAGGGGAGAGTAATCCATAGCACTCCCAAACACTACGAGTTCCTATAAAATTTGTGGGTTTTTTCTAACTTGGAGGCAAATTGGTCAATTCTTCAAAAGCATGTGAAGCCATCACATGTGGTCTGCAATCACCACGAGCCAAAAGGTGAGATGGCCCTCCTGTCCACCCTTGCTTGAACATCCTGTCACCTCCTACCCTCTCTGTGTCAGCACCAGCAATTACTCAGCCATGTTGGTACTTTTATCAAGTCATCCAGGGAAAAAAAAGTCTGGTTATCTCCAAATGACAACCAGTACCCTGTGCTCACTGGGTACCAGGGTGCACAAATTAACAGCCACGGGTAAAGAAACGGACAAGAAAATACAGAGCAGAGATTCAGTCACAAAGCCTGAACCAGTGGCTGAGAAGGAATCTTGCCTGCTTTCAGAATCAGTTCCAGTCCCTGTGAACAACTTCACCTACCCAGTAAGTGCTGGTGGAGAACAGTGCTGAGCTCCTCGTCCGACAGGAACGCGCACAGCTCCGCGAGGCAGCCGGCCGAGGCCATGCGGGTGGCGTCCTGAGGAGGAATGGGAGAGCAGGAACACGGGTTGAGCTCAACACACCAAGGACAGGCAGCAAGCAGAGCAAGTGCCAGAAGATGACAGGAAACAAAAAGAGAAGGAGGAAATCAATGGTAGTATTTCACTCCTACTCCCTGTGGATTTCTGTCAGTTCACAAGGTTTCTTGTACATAATGGAACTTAAAGCCAAATTGCCGGTCAAAAAAGCCAGCAGAGACTGAAGAATTACAGATCTTATCTAAGTTCTGATTTGTTAAATGGAAAAGTCATAAAGATGAAAGTGAATGTTTTAAAAGATGTGTTCACAAGAGTTTACTTTAGATTCACTTACTATAAGTGTTACTTCTAGCCATCTCTGGATGAGCTCATCTCTGTGATAAACTCTTACTACTTTTAATTTAACACTCCCAGGCTGTTGTTATTTTGGCTTCCTTATGTGACGATCCCATTACTGCTCTTCTCACTGAAACTTACAACCCAATGGGAATGTTTCAATTTTTCTATTTCTAGAATGTCAACAGTTGCATGTCTGTTGCACTGACTGACATAAGAAAGAAATTATTAGATGATTAATTTTAATCTCACAGATGTTACTGTTGCTATCTGCCATATAAAAAAGACCCTATATTAAACTTGGAGAGCTTCTTGCTTGTTGGAGAAAAATCTGCCATTATCTGAAAAATTTCTCACACTGAACAATAAACCCCAGCTGAGAGGCTACAAACACACATCCGTGCTCACAGGGAGGGTACTGCAGGTTTTCTCCAAGATATAAAAAGCAAATCCTGACTGTAGAGCTGGCTCAAACCTGTTGGTGAGGAGCTACAGGTCAAACTCACATAAGCAGTTGCCAAGGAAACATTAAACTGGCAGATTTTCAGAGTTACCAGGGACTGGCCAGGGATCTCCAGTTCTTGCCCCTGACTACATCATTAGGAATTTCCTCAGAAGTTATTTTAGAAAATAACTCTGTTAGAAGGTTCAGATCTTAAATGTAAGAGAAAGACTGTCTACAGCAGGGGTCCTCTGCAGCTGGCTGAAGCAGTACCTCATCGTGTCCCAGCATCCCGAGAAGCACCGTGCTGATGTTCTTCCTAATTGCAGCATCTACTTTTGCACCAGCTCCTCGTGTCACAAACCGCAGCGCTTGCAGCATCGTGTCCCTGGAAGAGAAATTTTGCTCTGGATACCTGCAGCAAATTCTTGCACAGCAATTACACTGATATGCCTTACAGTTTGGGAGACTGATTCTCTCTGTGCACTGCTGAAAACTCCATCCTAGAGAGTACTTCCATGTTTCTGTACTTGTGTCTGTGTTACACCATAGATATTTTCTGACTGTTCAAACATTAAAAAAATTCTCAAGTCAGGAAGTCCATGTCTTAGGGCTGTGTGCCCTTAGGATACAAGAACAGCTGCATTACTTCAGGTCAGACTGGCAGTTGATAGTGTCTTTTATCTGAAAGTGGGCTGCTGGGGGTGCGCAGGAGAGAGGAGAACTGGGTAGACACCAAGGACTGCTTCTCCCAAACACTCTCACAGCTCAGCTTCTGACCCAGGCAGGCTCCATCATCCACATTTTTTACAACCCTTGGATAACAGTTAACTGCTTTCACTAACATGTTACTCTCAGAATTGGGGGTTTTGTTCATCCATCCCAGCCCTTTCTTTCACCCTTAGTCAGCAGGAAAATCTGAGCCATCACCTGTAGCTTACCTGATGGCAGAGTCATCGCTGGAACGAATTCCATTCAGGAGCTCCGTAAAGAGAGGATCCACTTTGACATGGATGACAATGAGTTTCCCGAGAGCATCGGCAGCTTTAAGACGAACAGCACGGTTTGAGTCTTGTAGAGCTTTGGTGAAGGTTGTTTGCAACTGGGGCAAAAATGGTTTCAGGGCAATCTCAACCTATTCCAGAGATGGAAAAAGGGAAAGTGGTGGGTTAAAGTCTGAAACAGCAGCTGGAGATCAAAGCCTGGAAACAGCATGACCTCTACTACAGCAGTTTGGTATCAGAGAGCCCCTGTTAGACCTAATGTGCTACTAAAAGAGAAAAAACATGAAACAATAATTTACCACAAAACCATTAACCTTTTCAAATTTAATCTTATTTTCTGCATACTGAAATACAAGGGTAATGCTGAGAGATTTTACAGTCAAACAGCCTTTTGTATACAGAGCACTGAATCAAAGCTTAGCTTAGTTCAAAGATACATAAGATCTTTGCACTTAACAATTCATAAAAATGGTGGACACAGGAGAGATTAATTACATGGTGGGCTTTAATCACTGGAAGGTGGGATCAGCATTTAGCAATATTTATAAAAAGATCAGTGATTCAGCACTGGGGGCTCTTTTGGTAGGCCAGAAGCTGCTGGAAGAATGCAATCCAGTTACAGTGCTACTCCTCAATACCAAATCCACAGCAGCAGGCATCCCAGCTGTATTTACATGAACAGGAACAGATATTTCTGAAGGTTATCATGGAAAATGTTCACAAACCACCAATACTTTGAATCTTACCTTAGCTAAAAGCAGGCTTAATGTTTCAAGCAGAGCCACCTTGACATTCCAGCTGAACCGATCTCCCAAAATTCGAATAAGCGGCCCAGTGATGCTCACCACAGATGGTTTAAGAGCTTCAGCAGAAGTCAGCTTAATAACCAGCCCTAAGGCCTTTGCTGCCTCCTCCTTCTGCTCTGGATTACCAGTTAAAACACCTTCCCGCAGCACCACGAGTATGGAAGTCACTCCCTGTCACGAAAATTGGATAAGAAAGCTTAGAAGCTAAGATGCAAAAAATATGTACCTTATTTTTGCTCCCATTATACACCAGATGCACAAACTTGGAGGCTTTCTCTCAATTTCCTGTTGACCTTCAGCTGCCTGATTCCACATTGACAGACCTACTTTTATTTGGTTTGATTTCATGCCTCTCTGCCTTACTAAGCCAGTTGCTATGAGGAAAGTGGTGGCGGCTCAGGGAATTTTTAAACCAGAGAAATTTGGCACAGAAGTCCAGCGTTACTCACCCACAAAAAGCAGCCAGTGACCATGACTTACATGCATAACAGAATTGTCAGAGACCTCATTACAAGAGGACTCTTCTGGAGGGTAACTCAGGAGAGCTGTAACCTACAAAAAGTCTCTCCAACATACAGATTTGGAATGCCCAAATAGTTGCTGCTTCTAAGAGCTGTAAAGTCACATCAATCAGCTCTCCCCAGAGGTGGGCGTCTTGTAGCTGTGATGAATCCACATCCATTCTGATCCTTTACCTTCTTAGGAATACAGAATCCTGGCACATGGTCCCCCTTGGCCTCATTCCCTACAATCCGGATATCCCTGTGCAGGTCCTCAATGAGAGCAAGCTGGTTCCCAGCATCTAATTTCTGCAGAAGAGAGGGAAGAGACAAAGATGAGGCAACATGGCATGCAGATATTCTTTGTGAAGTCTTCTCAGGCCAGGCATTACCCCTGTCACCTTTTCGAGATGCCTCTCACCTTGGTGATGGAATTAAGTGCATCCCAGCTTTCATTCAGAACCACAGGGTTGGTGTCATTAAACAGACGAATCAAGCCCGAAACCAAGCTCCTGAGATGACCAGTGTAGTCTGCTTTTGTCTTGGAGCAGTAGATATTGAGCATGACAGCTGCTGCCTGTCTCATGCCCAGCTCAGGGCTGCGGGTAGCTTCTAGCAAATCTTCAGTTATAATTCTTTGTCCAACATCATCTTCCACAGACAGGATTACAGACTGGCAGTTTGCCATCTCCTGAAGAGTCCAAATTAACTTTACATTAGCTCTCGAACAGAACAAAGCCAGATTTAGCCCCAGCATTTTCTCTTAGAGAAATAATACAACACACCTCACTTGCTAATTGTTTCTCATTAAATAGCTGCTCACATCACCACTAAAAGCTTGACTCAGTCCTGAAGCAGACACAGGTTTATGACCAATTCTTAACATTTACCAAGTGACCAAACTCTGCTGAACTGATTGCTGCAGCAGCTACAGGAGGGCTAATTTACAAAAATTAAGAGTAGTTCAGTCTCCCCCATCTTACTCATCCAAGACAGACTGTGAGTCTTGTCAGATAACATTCTTCTGATTTAGGTAGTTTAATGCTGTGAGTCATAACACTAATTACAAGCACGTCTGTGGGTACATGAGAGATCTCCAGGCAGACTTGGGGCTAGAAGCTGATCTAATGGGCATCCACAGCAGACAGACAACAGGACTCTGTCACTCATTCCTAATTCACTGACTGATTATGTACATGTCTGTCCGCAGTCACAACTCCAGGATGTTCTCTGGAGTCCAAACACCAGATGTTTTGGAAAGCAGTACAGGAGGAGTGCTGCATGCAAAACAGGAGATTTCCTTCCTGCAGCCCTTTAATCTCTCTTCTACACCAAGAATAAATACGAAGCTAACTAGACACTCTGGCAGTTCTCCAGGAATAAGTAAACTGAGAATTGTGTCTTGTAGCAGGCCAAAGAGACTTTTAAATGGATACAAATAGATTTGGAAAGCATACGTTTTTTGACTCACAATATGCCACCAGGCAAAAAGACTCATCCTGGAGAAGCTAATGGACTGAATTAAACATGCAATCTGTGAATCTAGAGAACACAGATTCTGGGCTGGGAAGTAAACCTGATGCACTATGTTCAGGCAACCTGTCACAACAAAGAGCTGAGCTGTGCTACTTGCCAATTGCTCTTCACTGGTGCCCAGCTTCTCTTTGAGCGCAGACATCATGGCAGGCAGGATGACACTCAAGTGCCGTGTCAGAGCGTCCCCTGCCACTGAGGAGAGGAAAGCCAGCACACGGGTGTTCACTGGAGGGGTAGTCAGCTACAAAAAACAAAAAAATAACACCAAAAAATGAGACAAAGTTTTTTCAGGAGGAATCTCACTTCATCTACAACATGAAAAATTTACGCATCACAACCCAAATGACAATGTTTTGAGCTTAAAATCAGAAGAAAATTTCATATTATGATCTTCCTTTTACCATACTGGTCCAAAGAAAACTGGCAGCAAGCGGAGGAAACAGCACAGATATGAAGTTAAAAATTTGTTTCCCATTGTACCTTTGGCACCAAGTAAGGCAGCACCACACGGCTCTTGACAGCCATAACTTGTTTAAGACCATCCACAGCAAAGTCAGCTGTCTCTTCATTATCCTACAGGGAAAGAGAAAGTGACAAACCTGAGAAATCATCTGTGACACACCGAGCTAAACCCTGTTTCAAGGGACAATCTACCCTGTGATCATATAACCAAACCCAAGTCTTCTACTGAAAAATGTTCTCTTACTACATAGCAAGACCAAAACCACACTCTTTGGTCACATTAGAAAGATTTTCCATTTCAGGCATGGTGGCCAAGCAACTTAAGCAGGTGACAATGGCAATTCCATAGCACAGCCAGGTGTAGCAACTTTTAGGCCTAAGCTTTAGCCACAAGATCCTTCCTACCAATGGCTATGATGACTCCATGGAGGAGACAAAATATTGCTGCCATTCCCTGGAAGGTCTGTCTCTAAAATCCTCCTTCTCCTTTAAGTAAATTATTCAAAACTTGTCCCACAGCATCATTAATCAGGTTGTTGACTAATGCTGAGCAATGCTCACCAGCTGCTTCAGCAAGAAGGGCAGGATGTCTTCAAGAGCCTGATGGCCAATTGTTGAGTGCAGCTGTTCAAATGTTTTGGCTGCAGCCTCACGGACTTCTTCCAGAGGGTCACACAGTGCTTTTCTCACTGTAGGAACCAGGGACTCGGAGAAAAGCAGAACCTGAAGAGGTAAAATTACAGAATACCTAAAGCACAACAGTCACATTTATCTTAGTGAAGTGGCTGAGAATGCAGAATTTGCACAACTGAAACTAAATTGCAGTTTAATTGAAATATATTGGAAAACAAGCAGAGTTGCTCAGTACAAACAAGCTGCAGTGCTCTAAGGTTACCTAGTGGAAGATTTTCATATAAGTCAGAACCGTGCAATGTTAGAATTTACCAACAGATACAAATCCATACATTTGCCTGAACAGCAACTCAGTGTAATTATAAGTCCTGAATTCAGTCCACAGAACAAGTCCAGCACTATCTGTATTATTCTGTCTGAAGTGCAATACCTGCACCATAACATAAATACCTTGGAAACTGGGAATTTCTCTCTGGAACATCTAACTCACCGCATCCCTGCTGGTCGATTTCATGATCTCGCTCAACCCGATGCAGACTCCTTGTCTCTCATCACTCTTGTCTGACTTCAGCCCATCTTCCAGGATAGGAATGATTTCAGGAAGGATCTTCTCTCCTAACTTTCGGACAAGGTCTCCTAATGTCCGTGCTGCAACCTGTCCCCAAAAATGTATTAATTAACTATTTTCCTTTTTATAAAACTTAAGAAGGTGAAACTTAAGCAAATGTTAACTTCTGATCATAACCTACTGTTCACAGTACAGACGGAGCAGTAGGAATGGAAACACTACTATTACAAATAACCACAGAAAAATTAGTTTTACTCTCATCACAGTTGCCTTCAGCAAACACAGAACTCAGACATGCTCATGCTCAGAACACTTAAACTGATGACAGCTTTGAAGTGATTTATAGAGAAGAATTATCCTGTGTTCCTCAGGAATCAGTTTCTAGAGTCACCTGCAGAAAGAGGAAGGTGCAACTCCATTTCTCACCGTTCGCTTATCTGCACAAGTACTGGCCAGGAATTTCAGCAGAAGCCCAAAGAGTGTTGGCAAAATTTCACGCAGCGTGCGAGGAGTGTTTGAGACAACAATCTTCCAGACGTGCAAGGAGGCCTGGCGCACCACCAGCTGGGTGTCAGAGCGGCCCATGTACAGCCCTGCCAGCACCCTGTTCCTCCTCTCCACTCCCAGAGCATTAATAATAGCCTGAAAAGAAATAGCATAAATTGTATTATCCACTCATGAAACTTACAAAAATACATGATTGCTCAATCTGTCTTTCCAGCAGCTTTCCATGCTGATTTAAAATAAGAGAATTAAAAAAGAAATAAAAGCACAACACACAAGAACAGCTTTACCTTGTTTGACTGGGCTGTTCCAAAGTTGTCATCCTCTGAGGCAGTTTCTGTGGTCATTTTTCCAGTGACTCCTGAGATATGGAATAGAAGATCTCCAAGGAGCTGAACTGAGCTAAACCTGCCAACGGGAGCAAGTCAAGTGTTACAAACAGGGCACTCAGGCGGTACCTGTCCAAATCTGACAGGACGTCAGCTACAGACGGGAGCCAAATGTGAGGCAGAGCTGGGTCAGCACTGAAACACTGCACAGGCTGATGTGTAACACCAGTCTGCCAACATGGCTGAAAGCAGCATGCTAAAGAGAAAGGGAAGGAATGAATTCCAAACTGGAAGGGCTGGGAGAATTTCCAAATCAAACCAACGAACCTGAGAATAGGCTGGCTTCTAAAAAGGAGCAAGACATTGCCAGCATCTGTCTCAACCCAAACGACATTCACCTGGGGTAACAGCACTTAGCAGCGCTCAGCTGACACAAATCATTTAGTGCAACTAATTTTTGAGCAACTGCTATCAGCTGTGAGTGCTCCACTGCACATTTCATACACAGGAGAACAATAACTTACTCAGCATTTGGAAAAATGAAAAACAATACATGAGGAATAAATATTGCCACATTAACTGCCTTGGAAGTGCATTTCAGTCACCACCAGAATTAATAATCCAGCAGGGATGCTCTGCAGGTATCTGGAAACCTGATCCAGGCTGGCAGGGCTTTGCAGCCTCAGTGTTATAAGGCATCATAATCAAATCAACAAGCAAAAAGACACACTTGATTTTGCTTCCTGGGAGGTTCTCTGCATTTCCTTGAGGAGCAATGCAGAGTCTAAATCACATTAGTTTTTCATCCATGGAAAACAAATGTCTGTGGATAAGCTGGTTATCCCTTACCTTATCCTCCAGAGGTCATCAAACAGGCCATCCTCGAGCTGTGGCAGGAGCAGTGCGATGGCTGTCTCCGCGTACATGCTGATGATGCGCTGCCCCGCCCGCAGCGCCGTGTCCCGCACAAACTCGTTCTCATCTGCCAGCGCCTGAACACAGACACAAAAGGGGCTCTGAAAACTGGGGGGTTCAGCACAATACACAAAAGCTACAGGAGGAAAACAAACCTATGTTTTTCTCTCTCAGCTGTGAAAAGCAAACGAACTGTGGAGTTGTGAATGCACAAAGGTGATTTCAAGAAACGGCTGGTGACTACAAATGAAAGACAGCAAGCAAACAACTTGGAAGAAAAAATAATTTTTATAATTTAAGTTCCCCCTTTTTTTCTGACATGTCCCACAATTACTGGAAATGATACTTAAAAACACTCTGGAGACTTTTTTTTTAATCCTTTAATAAATAAAATTCTTCATGTCTGCTACATACCTTAAGGATACAAGGAATGATGGGTCCAACATAGGGAGTGAACTTATCTCCAAAGGTAATTGGCAGGTAGTTGAACATCATGATATAACCATCTCGTACATGTGGAGCAATATCCACTTTACTGGCAGTAGCTACAATCTCTGGCATAAGTTTCTCCAGCTTTTCTACCCCCAAACCAGCCATAACTTCAGCCAGACCTGAGGAAAAAAAGCAGGGAACAGAGCTGATACACACAAGAAACAAGCAGCTAATCTGGTTTAATGGGAGATTCAGACATGGCTGTCCCCACCTTGAGCAGCACCAGAGCGATCCACTGAGCTCTGCTCATATGTCAGTGTCTCCATCAGCCACGGCAACAAATCCTCAAAGCACGACTCTCCCATGCCCTTCACCATGGCTCCCAGAGCCTTTGCAGACACTGTGCGCACCTACAGACAAGAGAAACAGAGATCTGCAACGTACCCTCTCAAACTTCCTACAACAGATGTGTCAGACTGGTTAGGACAATGTCCAACCTAATGCACTGAAAGAAAAACTTCGTACAAAAGACTTACTTCAGGAACAGGATCCAGCAGAGATGCTTTCAGTCCAGGAGTCACACTGGGCAGGTACGGAGCCAGATCCTGAAACAAAGAACCCAGAGAGTAAGAACCAGATTCAAAATGAGGAAAACCATAAGTCACCTTCATGTAAAGGACATTCACCCCTTATTATTAGCAAACATCCCTAGTATCCTGAGAGTTTAATCAGTTGCTTTCACAATCCTGCAAATTAGCACAGTGAGTTGTTCTGCAAGTCCAAGAAACACCACCAGTTCTGTACAATTCAAAACCTTTTCTATGCTCACTCACAACCCAGCACTTTGTGTCTAAGGAAAATCCAACACTGTTAACATTTACACAAGGTTTAAATGTAGAGATTATAAGCACAAAAATTAAACATGGATCTTAAGCCTACATTCAGGTCCTACAAATACTTTTCAAACAAACCCTGGATCCATTTGTAAGCAGCTGATCTGTGCTTCACTTGTTTGTTTGTTAAGGCATTTCTTATATAGTAAAAATTACAAGACCTTTTTGCAGGGATAAACATGGTACTAACTAGGTGACCAAAGCACAGAGCAGACAGTCTTAAGCATCTGAGAACTGTCACTGTCTTTAGTCATGATCTATTCATTTACATACATTTAATTAAAGAATCTGCATGAATGCTGATATTTTCTACCTTAAAAGGAAAATCTCCAAGCCAAATAAATTCTCTCTAGGGCTTGTTTGTCAAATGTATTAGAGTAATACAGTTAGAGAGCATTTTTAGCACCACACCTTCTGGTCAGTCAGGGAGTACATGTTCCCAATGATCTGGGCAGCCATTTTCCTGGTGTCTGTGGAACGATCTTGAAAAGCTCTCTGAACAATTGGCATGATAAGTGCTAAGGATGGAGCATCAATGAAATGGACAAATTTGGTATCCAGTAGAGTCTGCAGACACTTCTGGGTCTTCCTGGAGGGGTCAGTGAGAGCATCCAACAGAACTGGAGCGATTGCTGAACATTTTTTAAAAGGAGAGAAAAAATTTTGTTTGTACATAACCAAATATGGATTGTCAGGCTGAGCTGGTGTTCTCTCATGGGATGTTTTAGATCCTTCTAAAGGAACCAGCAGCACAGGGACAGAGGAAACCCTATTAACACCAGTTGACAAAAGGGACAGGAGCATATAAAAAGCCTGGAAGCAGACAAGCTGTCAAGCTTGCATGTTATACTTCCATAGGAATAGTTTAATTTCTATACAAATTTGCATTTGAACCTAAATCTTGCTGTTATAAACCATTGTCCTGTCAGGACATTAGAGATGCAGGCAGTTCTTACCCAGGATCTCTGGGTTCCTGATGACAGACCCAATCTGCCTGAGAGCCTGCTGCCCTGCATTCTGCACCTTCACGTGGGAATCTGTCAGCACTTCAGTGAGTTTGGGCACGATGTTGGGTAAGCAGGAAGAGAGCTGTTTGGGAGCACAGTATGCCATAGCCCCCAGCAGTTCCACTGAGCCTGAGCACAAAGTACACAAAAAAAAATGATAAAAGACAAGACAAAACACAAAACAATACACAGCATTAAGAATCGATATGAGAAGATAATCACATTTATCTCAAATTCGAATCTACCAGTTGGAGAACACAAAGAAAGGCTGAAATGCATCAAGCCACTCTATGCCACCTAAAGACACTAAAAAATAGATTTTTTTCTTTTGTACTAGGTAAAAGAAGTGTGGGAGGAAAATTCCAGGTTCTGGTGTACTTCTATAGAGACAGGGGTACAAACTGTCCCTGCAATATGCTGAGGGGAAAAAAAGGTTGCCCAAATGTGTCAGAGAACTCATTTGTATCTCAAAAGCTCTAAAAGTTCCACAGATCATAAACCATCACAGCCATCTGTAGGGATGATGGAATGCACGAGGGGAATGACAGAGAAGGGCACTGTTAGTCTCATCTTGTCAGTCAGATATTGCTCCATACCAGCTTTAGTTCTCCAAGATTCCTCTTCTAGGGCTGCGAGAAGTGATGGCAAAACCAGCTTCACTCCATGAGTACTCAGATTGCTCATCACGGCTTTGGCACAGTCATCTGCAGCCTCCAAGGAGAAGAGAACACTCACAAACTGTGACACAACACGTGTTTTTTCCCTTCCTCTGAGACTCACTGGGAACAAAGCCTTCATGTAAATAGTGTCTCAGTACAATGATGCAGCTGGCTAAGTAGCTCCCAATTAATGGCCACCGAAATCAGATGCTTTCAGTTATTAAGAAGATCAAATTGTTATTAGTGGTATCTCAAGGGATAGGTCATCTTCTCAATTTGCCTGGTTACAAACAGGATTCATAACCATTCCATTTGTTTTTCTCTTAATGCTCTGTGATTGCAGAAAGTGAAGGCACTTACCTCTCGCACGTACTGGTTCCCATCTCCAAAACACAGCAGCAAGTGAGGCAGCACATGAACCACATAGGGCTCAAAGAGCTTCCCAAGCATGCTGCAGAGCATCTCGAAGGCAAACAGAGCCCCTACAAACCCAAAAAGCACAGTCAGAGGAAAATACAACTTCATATAAAGAGGATGGATAAATAAAATTGTTTGTAAAATATCTGACAATTCCTCCAGAAGCACTTAAAATCTCACAATTTAAAGTCTCTTGCTTTCTTGCCCTTGTGGCTTGTGCTGTAGTGGGGATTTGTGGCCTCAGAAAAGGAGTCCCCCCAGCAAAACCTGCCTCTGAAAACAGGAGGGAGGGGCACATGTGTATGGTCTAGCACCAGAAACCCTTCTTCCACCACGATGTGAACAAAGCAGTTTTATGGCCTCAAAACAGTCACTTCCCATTTCTTTCTCTTCAAACTTTAGTGAAATAAATGTAGCTAAGCCAAGCACAAGGGTGCAGGCACTTCATCTGACCAGAGTGATAGTGGGTACAGAGAAATATTGGGTATCTGGAGGGAAAAGCTTTTGTCCCTTACCCTCCCGCCGGCGGAAGTTCTTCTTGTCCTGGATGGCATCGGTCAGAGTGGTCATCATCTCCTGCTGCTTGAGAGAGAGGATGCCCAGGCCTTTGACCAGCCCTGCCAGCCCATAGGCTGCACCTTTGCGCTCAGCGTACTTATCCGACTCCAAAAGCAGCTGCATCAGCTTCTGGATCATTCCTCCTGCGTCCTCCTTAATGGCAGGCACCAGAGGTGGTAAACAGCTTGCCACTGACTCTTGAACCTGTAAAACAATCCACCAGCCATCAGACCACTAAATATTCATCACTAACATAACTCCCCCCCGGACTGCACCCCCAATGACACCTTTCTGTCACCAGAACCATTTTTCATCTCTCTGACATCCCTAAAAGTATCCTAGTGTTAAACTGCCTCTGTGGGGAACCTGAGAACTCCTCCCAGAAGGCACCTACCTGCTGAGATGGGGTGGACAAGGCTGCTATCAGTTTGCCAACAATTGGTTTCACTTTAGGGTCACTCTTGTCCAGATGTTTTGCCAGTGACCCCATCAGAATGACCACGCTTTGCCTGACAGCATCATAGCTGGCATCATTAGGAGCATTTTTCAGGAATTCTTCAAACACTGGCAAGAGAGAGTTAACATTGTCCTGAAAAACAAAACCACAGAACTTGCCACTAGAGTCCACTCAGAATGAGATTTGCTATGCTCAGTGGACTTGTTTGTTCTTCTCTGAGCCAACAACTGAACAATCACACTGTATTTACAGTTCATTTCATGTGTCACATCGCATAAAACCTTGTGCCATCCCAATAGGCAACAAATATTTCCTGCTAGAGAAGTTAGCTCTTCAAAATTAGATTCCCCAAGCCTGCCAGCATGATGTTCTGCCAGAAGCAATGCAAGCTCCCAGGCTTGAGCATCAGTGCCTGCTCCTCTGCTTGCCCCATTTGCAAAGGGAGAGCAGAAACATCAAACAAACCTCACACAGTTTTTCTAAGAAACAGAAGGAAAAACGAATAATATGAAAATACCCAAATTGTCTTGGGCCAAACAGGAATACAGACATTTGTCCAGAGGTGACTGGCAAGTATAAGGAAATTAGAAGCTGAGCAATTCCCACCCTGCACACCTCCCCCATGTGACACTGCTTGGGAAGGGCTGGCAGGGAGAAGGATGGTCCTCAGTTCCCTCAACAACTTCAGCTGTTTTCAGTTTAATTAAGCCAACAATCGGCAAGCTTTCATGTTTTGCTTCGCATGAAGCCTGAAAAGGAATTCTCATCTTCCCAGGATTAAAAGATCCGTGGTCTGATTTCACTTTTATTACTCTAGTTTTATACCATTTCAAATCCAGTTGATTCAGGAGTATTTCTTTTTTATAGCAATGACAGGGAAGAACCACACTTAGTCAACAGAACAACTCTGAACACATAAAAACTCCTAAATGAAGTTTTCAGCTGTTACAAGTAACAGCAACCTCTAAGAAAGTTGAAAAAAAAAATTAAAAAAAAATAAAATCTGTGGGCTTCAAGACACTATCTACATTTTCATCACATCTTTGATCCACTGCTAGAGAAAGAAACGTTGAGACTTACTTTGCCATGAGTGTTGAGCGTTGAAAGAGCTGCATCTAACATGCACTTCCTGACCTCAGGACTGCGATCATTCAGAGCATCCGGCACAAAAAACTGAAAGAGGGGCTTCACCTGAGAACTGTCCAGATGCTCTGAGAGCTTGTTGAGAGCCAGAGCTATGCCACACCTGTGAAGATGGTGAGCCTGTAAGCTTACTGACTTTTCACAGAATTTGCTTGAGCTCACAATCACATTTGCTATCAGCAGTACATTAAAAAATTGAGAGAGAGAGCCATAATGAAAACAAAGAGCCTCAGAGTGTCCAACCTCTCTGTATTTCATTACATAACCCCATCCTGCAGCCTCCCAAAAGGTCAACAATCCCTCAGCCATATAAAGGCTTTTATCTTGATTATGCATTACAGATACTTGAGCCAATTTAGACATCAGGATCACCTCATCTACTGCTGAAATACAGCAGCTTTGCAAGGTACATCAGACTAAAGGACAGATTAGCTCAAGACAAGTAGCAAACAAGATAATCTCCAATTAAACCTGTATTGTACACAAGTAAACAAAAAGTTAATTATCCAAACTGGAATTCATCCAGTTCATTAAGGCTTGCACTGCTGCTCTTGAACCAATCAATGGCCCATACAGAGGTGAGAACACAGTAAGATAAGACAAAAGTCAGACAGTCTGAGAGAAAGACTGTTCTTATCAGGACAAAGAGAAGAAAGCACAGTATTTTGATGGAACTAAAAGCATTTCAGTTCTGCCTGCCCAGTCTGCTTGAATGGCACAAATATTCTCTACCAGAAGGACACGTGAAACCAGCAATTCAACACAATTGCGTATAATTTGTTCTTCTAAATAAAAATCAAAAAATCTCATTTAGACGCACAGGAAATGATAAGCTCAATCTGAAGATGACTGTACCTTGCTTCCCACTGGTCAGGTGGTGATTCAGATATCACTCGTCCCAAAGCATCCAAAACTGGAGGTGGCCTCTGGAAGGAAAAAAAGTTCATCAGAATTGCTTTTCCAAGGACGGACACACAGAAGATCTGTCAGCCATAGCTGCAGTGCCATTTGATAATACTGCACAGAGGTATGATCCCACTAGCAGAAGAGCATGGTAAAAAACAAGAAGAAAGTTTAGGCCCCAAATGACTTAAACTGACCCTGCCCTGTCACGGCCTTCCTGGACCACCTAAAGCACACCTTCCTTCTGTACAGTGGTGCTATTGCTGGTTCGAGACACTGAAGTCTGTGAGAAGCTCAAACACAGTAGCAGTAGGCTCAATGCACATCCTCAAGAGAGACGAAAAGAAAAGCTACTAACAAAAAATACAAAGCACAAGCTCGTGCCCATCAATACCTTAGGACAAGAGTACTTACATAGAGCTTCTCCTGGTAAATCTCTGTGAGTTTGCTCATGACCTCTGCTGCTTGCTTTCGGTACTGAGCTACAGCTCTGGAAAGAGCTTCAGCCCCTGCTTGTCTCACTGCCTCTTCGTGGTAGATGACATCTTTGATCAGCAGAGAACAGAGGTCGGGCTGCAGCTCCAGGCCCATGGACTCCCACAGCCTGCAGGGCACACAGAGAGGTGACGGGTCACCCTCCAGCAAGGGAAGCCACTGCTACACGTAATATCGAGGTGACCTAGAGCTCCAGCTGCGGGGGCAAAGTTCTGCAGTGCAGCTCACCGAGGTGAGCAGAGGAGAGGTCCCCTCAAAACCCAATCAGCCAAGAACAACTCTCACCTCTCTGCCAGCTTCTGAATCTCATCTTTGACATCAAACTTTACTACCCAGAGGCGCCGCAACAGGTTCAGTCCATTCTTCTCATCACTGTCTGGGGTCGGCAGAACCATTTGTAGCTCCATCAGTCCCTGAATTAGTTTACAAGAGAATCAGTGCAAGGATCTGATTTTCAGAAACAGATGCTTTAAAACACTTAAAACCTTTGCCCAGTCAAGCTCTCAGTGGTTGGAAGTGTCAAAATTCATGTTTGCTTGTGCCTTACACTGCCTCTGCTGGTCAAGGACTGCCTATTGCTAATAGGTGAGCTGGTGAAACTCAGGAATAGTGTTCCACAGGCAGGATGCAGAGAGGCTTTTCTGCTTCTAAGTACAGACAAGACAGCTCAGGTGGAATTTGTTTCATGGCAAAGAAAATCAAGCACCCTTGGGATTTTTCCTTCTATGTTCTCAGAAGTGACTAAGCTGAGGCTTTCCAATATCAGGGCCGAACACATACATAGGAATTTTTTGACAGTTTCTCTCCCTAAGACTAAGCTCTATGCAATTGTAAATAGAAAGTGTCAAGTTGTCCTAATCACACCTGTTTTAATAAAACAAAGATGTGGATAAACCCAGAGTACCCCTAAATCTAGCACAAAGAGCACTGAGCATTATTGTTCACACTGCCCCTCCAGCAGGCACACTACCCTAAGACTGGCATCACAGCTGAAGCCCCTCTTCATCAGTGTTAGAGAAGATTCACCTCCCAAAGATTTCAGGAATTCGGTGTGACCCTGAATGATTCCACCTACCCTGAGAGCTGCATCCCGAACGTTCATGCAGGGAGACTGCAGGGCCTGCAGGAGCACGTCGATCTCCTCCTGCTCGGCGTAGGCACAGCTGTCCTCCCCGCTGCTGCTCGCGCACAGCGAGGTCAGCGCCTCGGAAGCCAACACCTAAAATGCCACGAGGAAATATTAGGGATTCCACTACAACTTGTACTTCTGTCAAAGCAAGAGCAGAGTAGGGGCTGAGTGCTATCACAGGAGGAGAAAATCCCAAAGAACAGTGACAAAACCGAGTTCAGTCCTACTCTCTGCTTTTTATCATTGACCTTCCTGCCACCTCATCCCTTAGAACAAACCCTGAGAGGAGCCACTACTGAACTTCTTCGGCAGAGCAAGGCCTTAGAGAAGGAAAAAATGTCACCTCTGGAAGACTAAAGGATATGTTTGGTGCAATAAAACACACAGAAAAAAAAGATGTAGACATTTTCTTCCACGATACCACAAACACAGGAGAAAACTGGGAATGTATCACCACCAGCCTCAGAGACTTAAACCAGTTGAGTGCATTTCCATTATTCAGGTGCTGATGAAAAGTCAGGGAGAATTCTGATAACTATGATGCTGAGGACTCACCTGTAACCGTGGAGAACCTGTTCCTATCACCCGGGTCAGCAGAACCAGCATGTCCCTCCGGGGCAGCAACTCTGGGCCATTCTGAAACGTGGAGGGAAGATGAAAAGTTTTATGTCTTGTGACTCTGAAGTACCTTGCCTGTGTATGACATTTCTTAAAAGATCATAACTAAAACCTAGGGCTGGACAGGTACCAAAACCTGTGACATAAAACAATCTTACATTCTTAACACTAACTTGCAGAATTAATCTGCTTTGTCCAGTTTACACATCAGTTGTTTTATCCTAAGGCTCATCTGATCAGCTGCTGGATCCCCACAGCTCTCACCTCATCCACCAGCAATGCCTGGCCATTTCCTGATGACCTCAGCTGAGCATGGACCGTAAGGATCTGCAGAATCTTGACCAGGAACTCCTCCTTGTCCTCGCTGTCATGAGGTGTCTCAGTCATAACCGTCTTCAGGAGAGGAAAGACTAAGGAAAATGCTGGAGCTGATAATGGGGCAGCACCTGTGAAAAGGAAAAACAACCCTGTGAGCACAACTGATCCCCTCATGGCTTTTTTATAACACTGACTGGTATAAAATGTACATTTGGGTGTCTGGCCAAGCTTCAGCCTCGTGCACAAACATGCTGAGTGACCCTAAGTATTGCTATGCCCCTGCTCCATCAGTGACTTCTGGCATTTCAGTGCCAGGTTAAGGGTAGGACTTGATGATCTTAAGGATCTTTTCCAACCTAAATGATTCCATGATTCTGTCTGGCTTTAATTAAACTCACATTAGGATTCCAAATTACTTCCAGTGCCCCAACAGTGCAAAAATACACACTGTAAATGAAATTTAAACAATTCAATCGATTAAAATAGACAGGCAAAACTGAGCTTTTGTCTATACTGGAAATACTTGCAGGCAGCAGGGGATGGAACACAAAATCAGATCCATTACACAACCAAAGCTGAAATAAAATCTATTTTAGTCACTTTTAAAGTTCATTTGTCCCAAAGCAAGGGCCTGTTTGGCAGCTATATTTCCTTTAAACACTTCCTGCCAAACCAGCTAACCTGTCATTCCAGTCTTCAGCTGGATCCTTGAGAATGAGTTCCATCTAATTCTGGTGCAAATCTCAACTCCCCTCCTCGAAAAATCAAAGCTTTTGGATTTCCACTGTTATAGATTTTGCTCCTTCCTTCTTACAGAACCTTGGGTACAGGATATAGCAAATGCTCCTTCCTCAGTTAGTCCAGTTAAAATTCAAGTATCAGATGTCTAGGGAAAACGTTTCCTTTCTACATCCAATCTGTGCTGACAGAGAACGCCCAAGTTTAAATTTCCAAGATGCAGATGAAGAGCACTGCAGATACAATACTGCAGTATTAGTCAGCTTATGTAGGGCACAGATACTGCAAAAGTAGTTCAAGGGAGAAGTATTAAATCCCAAACACACTGTGAGCTCCTATTTAACATGAACAGCTTTGGTAAAACCCCCTCCATTTCTGATGTGGGATTTTTTTCTCTCTGTTTTCTCAGTATCTGTTTGCTTTTACACTTTTTTTTCATTTTGAATTATTGGCCAGGTATTTCTAAGCTTCAACCACTATCCCTCTATATGTAGCAGGAGAAAGAAAGCTTTATCTGAGATGATAAATGTTCCGTTTATACAGTAGCTGGTATTGACCAACAGGAAAAAGATTATAGAATATATCTTGGCTTTTCAGCAATGAATGATAAATTTTATCATCCACATTACAAGGAGGTAGGGTCTGTCTTAGGTCTCATGGTAACCAGAGAAATTAACCTCTACTAAATCACATTGCACAACTACATTCCAAAGAACTTTGAAAATGAGAAAAAATCATTTGGGAATATAACATGACTTGTCCAACAAAGTGCTATGGAAACTACTGCTTTTCTCTTTTGCAGAAGTGGAAAAAAATAATTGGATATTAATTTAATTAAGCACTGTAGGAAATCTTTAAGGACTGAAAATATTTCCACTTTTCTCTGGAAATAAGCCTGAAAATGGATTCAAATGTTAATGAACTTGCACTTACTATGGCAGTAAATTGCACAGTGGAGACACTGAATTATCACCAAGATGTTCAGCACTGAAGTGCTGTTCAACATGGTCAACTGCCACTTCTCACCTGTGACAATGACATGTGCCACAGTCACACCTCTGCACATCTGACTGGCAGCTGAACAGCAAGGGGAGAACTGAACTATGGGGGTAAGGGACCAAACAGAACCCCACATTTCCCTTAAAAATATACACCATCTACCACAGCAGCTTTTATTGAGTTAGATGATGAACAGCCTCAAAGCCTGGGTGAACCACCTCTATCCCTGCAGTACAGCAGATGCTGTGAGACAACCTAAGCCATGCTGGCCCCCTAAGGACACACACCAACCCTCCTCTTCTCTACTGTTATTGTCAGTGGAGTGGCACAAGCACTTGTGGACCCCACTGTGAAGGAGATTCTGGAAGTGATCTAGATTAAAACTATCTCCATTAATAAAAGAAAAAAAGGTTTATTTTAACTCAGATAATATTCTTGCATGGCAAAAATACTGGTGCTTGCCCTCATGTTACAGAGTGGAAAGAAGTGCTCCTTCTACAACCATGCCATAATAAAATATTCATGAACTGCAGCACTACACAGCAAACAAGTAGAGGCCACGGGCACTTCACTGCTGAGATCACAGATAACAAGCAATTATTTTGTCTTTCCACTTAGTCTCGCTGAATCCCTTATGTTAAGTGGTGTTGAAATGTAGGAGCTGTCCTTGGCAAAGATGAGCCTTAATTTCACTGCTATTATTTCTGTATAAACCATTTTAAGAAGAAATACTGCTATTTTCTTTCTACACTTACTACACTTGTAACATCACTTCTACTGCTACCAGCACAAAAAAAAAAAACCCTTAAGGTTTTTCATATCTATGAAGAGCTATCCAATTAAAATAAAAAAACTGAAGCCTCACTTACAAAATATTATACAAACTTTGAAAACTAAAAGAGTTTATAGTTATTGGGGGTGGAGAGAATGTCAGCAGGATGTACCATATCAATCATCCTTCTTACCTGGCTCTCCCTTGCCAGTTCGGCTGGGGATGGTGTGGGCATGCAGCAAGCTGACAACTCTGTTCAGAGCAGTGGGCAGCTCCTCCTGACACCAGGATTCATCTAATTCACATTCTGGTTTCATCAGCCGCAAGGTCACATGGCTCACTAAAGTACCTGCAAAGAAAGAATGAAGAACCCATGAGAGGACTAAACCCAGAGATTTCTCGAGAGGAAAATCCCCAGGAACACAGACTCAAGAACTGTAACAAAGCTCAGAGCAACAGCCAGGCTGCAAAGAGGCACAGAGAGGAAGGCCAGCCCTGGGGCTGACAGGGGACAGCTTTCTTCACAACGTGTGAGTTACACTCACATCCTCTAAACTCTGCACACGGGAGATGGTCCCACAGTGACCAACTGCTCCTCAGAGCTGGTCACAATGACCAGACAACTCCTTGTCTTTGGTCCCAGTCCTATCCAGAAGTTGTATCTCTGGGAAATCACAGTCATCTCCCTAAGAACTGTTCCAGGTGGTTTTTCCTCCTGGCTTTTCTTGGTTGTGATCCACAGCTTGTAAGAGCAAGAATTTTCACTGCCCTGCCACAAAAATAATCTACCTTGCCCTTAAATAGCAACTGCAAATACTAACCAAAGGTTTTCAGTCGAGCAGGCATGACACAGGAAGCTAAGGAAAGAAAAAGTTTCTTAATCCTTGGAGCAGCCAAAGGAGATCGAAAAAGTGGCAAGAAGGAACTGATGAGACCAGGGATGTACTGAGTGAGACCAGGAGGCTTTTTCTTTATAACAGTGTCCAGGAGTCCTAGAGCTGTTTCCAGCTCATTATCAAGCTGTAAGAGAAACAATTCAAAAGGTTACCATAAAAAAACTCCATTGGGAAAAAAACAGGTTGTTAAATCTAATTTCTAATAAAAGAAACAAATAGGTGATTGCCAGATATTCTCTATGTTACATCATTTTCCTTTCATCAAAATTACTTGGGTCATGGTAGCTGCAGAGGTGGCAAAAAATACAATCAAAACTCACCTCCTTCAACCGTTTTCTTATCTGAGCCTCCCTTTCCAGCTGTGCATGCATCAGCTCCTTCTGCTTGCTTGTCAGCTGCACCTCATCCTTTATTCCTTTCTTCTTCTTTATCTCCTGCAGTAGAGAGCCATGGACATTATTAAGCTAGTTATTAACACCAGCTACCTAATTAGGTAGAGAAGAAAGTTGGACACACTGAGATTATTTGCAGTTTACTTTTAAAACAGTATCAAAATATGCTTCCAAATATATTCCCTCTTGAGTAAAGACACAAAATGGAAATCAGCAGGTTAACAATACTTTAATGTCCCATTAGCAGCATAAGTTTCTCCTGTGTTTAAGTTGGTCACAAATTATTTAATATCATTAAAAAGAGCTGTCCTCCCCAGAGCAAAGAGAAGTCAACCTTTAATAAAAGATTGTTCCAGTCAACCTGGTACATTCCCCTCCTTTGACCAAGTTCTTCCCCCCCACCCACACCCACTGCCCTGGCCAGGCTGAACAGAACTGCTGGCTGATGACAAGATGGAAGCACCTCTGGAACAACCCTTACTGGGAAAGTTACACAAGACACATTGAACCAGAGATGAGGAGAAAAAACAGGTACTAGCAAGTAGTAAGAGCTCTCACAAACAGGTAGAATAGCACATCAAAATACAAATATAACAGAAAAGAAATGGATACATACAGATACAAGAGAAGATGACATTTAATTTTTCAAAGAAGGTCAGAGAATCTTTCCCACACATGCCAGAAGCCACGCAACAACACAGATGAGTTGCAGTGAAGGTTCTGATCAGCCCGGCTTTCCTGTTCCCATCAACTCACCTCCTTCAGCTCCAGCTCAATGATTTGTTCCTTGAAGGAATAAGCTTTGTTCTCCCTCTTCATGTTAGCCTTTTTCATGCTATCCTGTTGAGCACTGAGAAGGAAAAGTAGAGAAAAAAATCAGCACTGATCTGGACTGAGATCCAGACACAAAAATCTGGGAACTCCTGTCCAGAAAAAGCATCTGACACACCCAGTCACCCACTGGCAAGATGCCAGCAGTGATCAATCCCCAGGTGCAGAGAGACAGGAAATTTAAGTCTTACCTCTGTATTATAGACTTGTCATACAGTTCTCCCTCGGGTGTCTTCATGATGGCAAATTCCTCTCGAGTAACCTGGCACAGAGCTGGATTCTCCATTGATGCTGTGATAGTGCTGATGAGCTGGGGGAGCACTCTACCAGGTGAGAGCAGAGAGAGAGATCCCACTGCATTCATAGATGACTGTCAGGGAAATGAAGGGAAAACATAATCAGAATTCCTTAAAATTGTCTCCAGGAAGTATACCCTGCTGAGGCAGCCCCCATTATGTTCTAATCCCTAATTCCTTGTTTAGTGGGTACTTGAGTCTTATCTAAAATTCTACTCAGTTGCTGGTACATTCTTTCTCCCTTAAATCCCACCTCCTTTTCACCAGAGACATTCTCTTTGAACCTGCCTTTTCCTCACCTTTTAGACAGATCTCCTTCCATACAGACCAGTTAGTACTGAACTCCTTCAGAAAATTCTCCTGTTCCAAGGTATCTCCCAAAACTACCACAAGGAAAGCAGGAATTAATCACCTGGTTCTCTGGAGTGTAGGCAGTGATCCTGGGCAAGATGTCATTCAGGTGTTTGCTAATGAAGTCTTTGGGATCTATCTTCATCTTGATGAGGAGGGCTGGCCAAAGTCCGGGCTGCACTGCCACTGGCAAGAAGAATAAATGAGAAGCAGGTTGCTGATACAATGAAATAAAGACGTACAATAAAACCCCATACACTGACCATGAGGGTCTTATCCCTGCACCTACCTACAGAAGGATGATGGCTCACCAGCAGCATCTCCAGGGCCAGCTTCTCTGGCTCAAAGGAATCCACATCAAGCCCTGCCACACTTGAGATGACACAGAGTGCCTCAAGAAGCACTCGGGGGGGAATGTATGTCCTTCCCAGCTCCGACAGCTCTCCTGACTCCATCACCAGGACCTCGTGAGGCAGAACCTGGATGGACAACACCAAGCCTTCCTGAGCCCTGAGCACCTCCCCACAGTAACACCAGACTGAATGCCAACAATCACCTCCCTGTCAGTAACAAACTCCCGAAGTTTTCAAAGGAAAGAAGGGATAAAGAATAACAGCAAAACCAGAGCACAGAGATGACAGTGACAGAAAGATCAGGCATGGAGGACTATACTCAGTTTGGCAAGCTGGGGTAAAATAAAACTAAAATGATCACTTCTGGCAAAGAAGACTTTGGAAAAGGTTGAGCCAGCTGGCTGGGAACAGTATGCCCGACTTCTGCAGTCTAATTTTACCCAGTATATTTTCAAAAATACTTTGTTCAGGCTGTATCTGTAACATGGGAGGATTATTTACCAAGTCCCAGCCTTGCTACCTAATTAATGCAACTTAATCTATTACACAACTTGACATGGTGCTGCCCTAGCAGCAAGCCCAATAATACAGCACTTCAGTGTTTCCTTTTATTTTTTATTGCAGTTGCCATTAAAGTATTTATATTATATTTATTTTAAATAGGCAGCCTGAGCTATAAGCCAGGGCAAAGGAATCAGAATACAAAGAAAGGAATTAAGCACTTGGTCTTCCAGCAGGGATTAAATTTGCATTAAATTAATAGAAGGCCATGGAAAACTACAGCTTCCTCCCCAAATAATTTTGAATAATATGTCTTTTTGTATATATATATATGGAAGAATAGGCACACCATAGACATTTTTACTGTAATATGCAGTAATCCAGTAACAAATGGCATTCTAGGAGAACATCTGGAGCTGAATAATCTTCACATCAGGCTGTATGTCAACACTAACAGCAAATCTAGGGCAGGGAGGTGACTGGAAGTTTACAAACAACTGCCTGGGCAGAGACCAGGCTTCTTGGCTACTCACCTTGTGAGAACTGAGAACCACTTTGAGCTCCTCCAAGAGCCCATAGGCCAGCTTGTACCCTCCCAGAGAGGACAGGAGCTTCTTAACTGTTTGGTGGGCCTGTCTCCGAACGTGCCAGGTCCGACTCAGCAGGACGGCAACAAGGGCACGGTGATACTGCCTGAAAACAGACAAACACACGGGTTTAGCAGGGAGGCAGCTCTGCAAACCAAGTGGACACAAAAGCACCAAGAGTTCCACTCTCCGTGCCACGTCTCAGGCCCACCCTCCCCACTGCCCACAGCGGCACTCCGGGGTCAGACACGGATCTGTGACAGAAGTGCACTCTACGTACTGAACTTTACTTTCAGGCAGCCTCTGGGCATGATCCAAGAGCAGGCGCTCTGTCAGCTGCAGCACTGTACACATGGCTGTGGGAAAAGACAAATATTTAAAATAGCATGGAACTTCACAAGGAAGCAGATATTTTTTTTTTACCTGAAAACAAACAAACAGCAAGCAGGACACAGTGAAATAGCTCCCCAAGCTGAGCCTCTACATAATCTTCTCAGCGAAGCTAGAGACAAATCCAACTCAGGTCTGCCAAGAATGGGAACAGAACCATGATTTCACAGAAGTGTTGTTAGCTGGATCCCAGGACAATTTTCCTGACCACAGTGTGTGACCTATTTTGGTTTAAGTTGACAGAGCAAAGCAAATGATAAACACCACACTCACTGCACCAGTACTTCAATTCCTGAGCCCTCCCCAAAGAGCTTCAGTGAAACGAAATGAGTACTGAGTGTCAGCTGTCACTGGATCCTTTGGTTTGTGAATGGATGCTCAACCACATCATACAAGCAGGAGCAGAAGCCCTGGAACATGGGGTGGGTTATAACCCCCTAAGCACGGATCTGACACCCAAGGTATCGTGATTTGGGCACATTAATGATGTCACAGCTGGACGGCTTTGCCTAAATCAGCAACAACAAACCATGACAGTATTTGCTCTCAGCATTAGTTCTTGGATCTAACATCCTAAGGGACCATTCTAAAATTTACCAAATCACACTGTTTCAGGATATTTGCAGACTTAGGAGGGAAAATGAAGGGATATACACAGTGCCTTCAGGAAGCAGGGATTGCAGGAAGCAAAGGAGAAATTACATTTCCCATTTAGAAAACTTTACCTATTGTACCTTTGCACGAAAGATAAATTAATTCATTTCAGAGAAATGATTAATGAACTGTTTTTCAAAACTTCCAGTTTACAATGTAGATAGTCAGTAATGTTTTCTGTTGGGCACATTCCATTAATTTTTTTTTCATTTAATCTTTAAACATAATTGATCAAAACAGAGCACAGAAACACTAATTTATAGCCCAATTCATTTCTGTCTGTTATTACTCTTCCCCCACATTTCTTAAGATTTTCACCTACATTTTTTATTCTCCAGCCTTATTTTACTTTCTCCCATCTTATTCTAAGTTTCAGGTTTTTCCACATCCCTCAGATTGGCTGCACCTCTTTGCTTACAAATGGGAACACCACTCAGACACATTTTGTATTGGAATGATAAATGTGTGATAACAGGTCCATCAAGAAATAAACTGATTCATTGTCAAGCTTAGACTACAACTAGTCTAGGTGTACTTCTGAAAAGTACACTGTTCATTTTAATCTGAAACTCCATCCTCCAAGGATCATAGAACAGGGCTAACAAAAACATTAGTTCTTGTAAGTACTAAGAAACAGAGTTAAACAGCAACTGGATATACAATAACTGCCAATTTACCTTCCTCTGATGCAGACTGCAAGAACTTCTCAGATGTAAAAATTTGTTTTTTCTCATCCAGAATCAGCTGCCAGAAACCACTCAGCTTAGACTCTGACAGGAAAAGAACAGATGTCTATCAAGGATGTTTCAAAATAAGTCAGAATCACCAGTGTACATAAAATACAGTAGAATTCTGTCTCCTGAAATCCCTAAAGTTACTTCTAAGCCTTACTTGTCTTCAGTTCTAAAGCCTCTCATCTCTCTCATTCAGAACTATAAACATGCCAAAAAACCACCTGTTGACAAAAATACATTTCTCTGACTTACACATGTGAAATGTAAAGTCTGATTCACCTTAATCTTTCATAGGGCAAACCTTCCTAAAAATGAAGGAAAGGAGGGAAGTGTTGTGTTGCTTTTGGTAGAACACACCTGGTTTTTACATCCTGACAGATGTATGAACTCAGTTCTCATGCTTTCCAAAACACTACCCAAATAACAATCAAGTAATTATTTCAATACATCAGTCAACTCCTACCACGTATGGTCTGAGTGAACATCTTCTGTCAGAATAAAGAGGAATATTGCCCTAACTGAATGGAAGCTGGAATTTGCAAAGCCATGGAAGAGCAAGAATTTTTCACTGAATGAGACAGGAATTAATCTTTCCCTGGTTTACAAAATAGTAATGATTTTCTATGCAGAAACTGTCCACAGATTAGGGAATAGTATCCCCTGCACATTATCAGGAAGAAGTGTTAACCCTCAGAACCTGTTTATATTGGATTCTACCAGATGTTTTGTGACCTTACCAGTTTGTCCCTCAATTACAGACATTCTGCAGATCAACAAAGCTGCAGCAACTCCTTCAGTTACCATGGGAACCTGAGTACTTTGAGACGCCGCTTTTTCTACTGTCTGGATGAGCATCGGCAGCAAGTCCATTCCCTGCAATAATGTGTCACCTGAGGAGACAAAAGAGACAGGTTACAAAACAACATGGTTCTTCTCACTTTACAACCCAGGTATCAGTGTTTCTTCTGCTGTCATGAGACAAGGAAAGGAATTAGATACATGCTGGGGGAGGATTCTGAATCTCCCAGAGTATTTGCCAATCAGTAATATTAAACTGTGAAAATCTAGATGGTAACCACTTCGGTCCTCTCCTCACAGACAGAGCAGTCCCATCTCAATACCAGTTTCTGTTCATGGGATGAAAAAGAAAATGCTAGTTCAGTTACATTAAAGGAATTAGTTCAAATCACAGGAAGTCTGACTTCAAAGATTAATGTTTCCCTAAGAGAGGGAAAGTAAATTCCTGGCAAGCCATGACCATCTGTTCCACTTCAAACATTCACAAGTTAAGGAATCCCAGAGGTCTAACAACTGTGGATGAAATGCTGCAGTCAAAGGGGATAGGACCAACAGATGCAAATCTCAAGAGGATCACCAAAAGATAATAATTTCTTAAGTTCTTCATTTCAAACACAGTAATTTTATTTCTTTTTTTAAAGCTTCCAAGAGTCAAAGACACAAACCAAGATTTCAGTGAGCAGGGTGCTATATAAAACAAAAGCATGGTCCCTGAGCTAGAAACCTTACAATTCTAGTGTAAGACAAAAATAAAGCTGCCCAGTTTTACCTTTGAAGGAGGCCAGCATGCACTGCAGGTAGGCATGTCTCACAGCTGAAGTCGAGGTTTTAAGGCTGAAGGCTTTCTTTAGCCATTCTACCAGCTTTTTAGGAACCTCTGTGGTGAACCGAACACACCAGAGAGCCAGGACAGACACTGCATGAACCAACGTGCCTTCGTGGACTGGGAAGAAACACAGAGCTCATGTCAGTTCAGCAACTGCATCAAGCACAGGAACATAAACCAGAAAGCAGGTAACAACATCAAAATGCAAGAAAGGAACACGTGCTCCTAACAGGCACTGCACTTTTCCACGGGGCTGCTCATCACAATAGGGCAACAGACTCCATAATACAGCAGCCAAGAATCCAGATTTATCCTGAATTACAGGCTATGTGGAAATCCTGCTCAAGATAAAAGCAGCTTAGCAAACCCAGAACAAAGGCAAGAGGTCTCACCTTCTTGTTGCAGGAAAGGGATGAAAAGCTCAGCCATAGTTCCACTCAGAGCTTGGCTGGAGGGTCCAGAAACCACATGGTGACTAAGGCTGCCAATCCCTGAAAAGACAGAATTCTCTCAGCAGTTCCCAAACTACCAGCACAAATCTAAAGCCAATCAAGAACGACCCTTCACATTTCAATCCTTGCACAGACATCTTTTTTCTTGTCACTACATCTGGATGCCACATCCACCAGGTACCAACACTGCAGGATCTCTGTCTTCATTTTTACTCAGGAAACAAGTCTTTGAATAAAATATTTGGCCTACCAGCCAATTATTTTCTTTGAATAGAAAGTCAGGAACTGGCATGTGGTATCCAGCATCCTCCACGGCTTCAACTACAGCCAATTCAGAGAGACAGGCAGGGAATCCTGAAGGCTGAAATACAGATCCCTCCCATTCAACCTTTTGCTGAATTTCTTTCACCAGAGAAGCAGCTTTCTTCTAGGATCCTCACCTGAAAGGACGCTCATCTTCTGAGCAACAACTGTCAGCTTCCCCTCTGAGCCTGCCAACAAGAAACACACGGGTGACAGGTGACTTACAGACAACTGCTACGTGCTACATCGAGAATCTTCTCCAAAATACAACAGCTTGCCCCATTATCCCTGAGCCAGGTTGAGCCATCCCTGCCATACAAGCAGCTACAGACAACAGAAAATACAATACACAGAACTCCTTGAGGCTGTCAAACCTGTATTCATCCCCACTGCTTATCCTACAATTTACTCACCCCCTAAGATGGCAAAAAGGTGTTTGCCCAGCGACTCCACAGCCGAAGGATCGCTACACTGCCGAGCCAGGTTCCTCAATGCCACAACTGCTTCATCCATTAGCTGCACACTGTTGGATTTCAGATGACCTAGAGAATAATGCACAAGATAAGAGTTCCTTACAACAAACTGCATAAAATCAGCAAGGCAAGGACATATCTTTACATGTGGCTTAACTCGGCTTCTGGAACCATCACGTGAACTATTCCAGTTCCAAGTTACAGCATCATCCTCCCTCCCATTTAAAACCATCTCTTCATCAGTAATGAAGCTGTTACAGGTGTAGCCAGAAAGTTGAGGAAAGCTTTATTTCTGAATTCATCATTCCCCCCAGAAGTGAGAGCACTTACTGGCCAGTCCTTTCACAATGTCTAGAGCGTACTGGCTGAGATCCAGGTTCACAGACACAAGCAAGCAAGAGATTGCTGAAGACAGAAGAGATAATGGCACATTACATTCTTTTAAGTAACTGTTTTTAGCATTTTAATACACCCTTCCCCACAATTCACATCAAGAGAGTCAGGGTGGTAAGGAGTAGCAATAAAAAAACCCTACTGAAATTGATGCCCAGTGAACAGATTAATTCAGGATTATTCTTAGCACTCAGCTGTGAAATCCCGTCCTTGGTGCAAACAGTAGCTATCACATACCCTGACACTTGGGATCACACCACAAATGTTGCTTCTCCACATCTAACCCTAGGATGCCAGACAATCCCGCTGCCTGCGCTCGCAGAACCAGCAACACAGTCCAGACAGACACTGCCCCAACAGCTCCAGACCTCTAAGGAGGCTCTTTGACAGAGCAACACACAGAGGCAACACACTCACTTTCAATTACATTCTCAGGACTCCGTAGCAGGGATTTCTGCAGAGTTGGCAAAACCGAGTCCTTGAACTCGGCATGGGACATGTAGCGGAGGAGCGGGGAACAGCTGTCCTGCAAAGGAACAGAGCGTCAGCACCACCACCAACCCTGCCAGGGACAAAGCAAAGCACCTCTGCAACAGTGTCTCACCAGCACGTGCTTCTGAGGCTTTGTCTTGCTCATAAGGATGGTCTTCAAGTAGAAATCCAGGAGAGCACTCTGAGCAAGCAGAAACACCAGATTACAGCCACATCACAACTTGTACACAGCTCCCAGCACACTGTCGGGAAACCAGGCTGGACACCCCACCTCCTTCTCCTCTGGAAGGCTGCCCTACTTCCTACACAGCAGCTTTGCTTCCACCCTCACATAAGTCAGTCAAGCAGAAGTCGCTGCTCTCTGCTCTATCCTGAGCCCAACACTCAAACCACACAGAGAGCGACCTGCTGCCTTTCATTCCCACAACAGGGAGAAGGCAGGAAGCTGCAGTGTTGGCAACCTACAGGAATGCCCAGGCAACACCAAACAGCCACAGATCTGGCACCTCCTCTAAACCTCCAAACCTCCTCTAAAGGCAGAAGTGCAGAACTACTGAATATATATAGTGAAACAGGGGCAGATGCAAAGTACCAGCCTCACTGAGACATCTGTTCAGCCCCTTCTCCATGATGACAAGTGACGCTTCTTATTCCCCCAAAAACCCACCAGTACAACAGATGTACCTTATATCGTTTAATAATATCCATCTCCTTCTGGGCTGTGCAAAACTGCACCACAAGTCCCAGCATTGCAGCATAACTCTGGTTTGGTTCAAGACCAAGAATGACAGATAGGTACTGATCCACCAGATCCTGGTTCTGAAGAGAAAAACAGCAAGGCATGTTAACACCAGAGAAGCCAGAACAGCTGTTGACTATGGCACATAAGGTTGTCCATCACCTCTTTCCACAGCCTGTTCAGTTTCTTCACGGCCCCATCCACCGCCTGCTTGTGAGAACCTCCCAGGACTTCCAAGAGGAGCAAACACTGAACCTCCACCTGCCAAGGGTAACAGCCAAGAAAACCTTCATGCACTTGCTTCTCAGAGAGCTCATATCAAATAAGACATGCCAAATGCTGCTGATTAGCAGAATCTGCTTAAGAAAATGTCCTTAGGTCATGTAAGTTCTTCCCACAAGCTGCCATTGCTTTCATCCCACACGCAGCTCTTTGCAGAACCATGAATAACAGTTTTGGAAACTCCACGTTTGAAAGCAGCAATTTATATCAGATTCATCCCCTCTTAAAATGTGTTTCAACTATAACCCAAGGTGCTGTGAGCGTGGTCACAGGTTCATGTTGTTAAAGGAGGTGAAAAGAAAGTAAAAAGGTACTCAATACTGTGTGACAGAATCTCACACTTCAAGGGAGGCACAAGGACTTCATGCCATGCTGCAGATACACCTTGGAAGCACCAGTAGTCACCTCTGTATGCACAGCTGCAAGACTGCCCCTCTCTCATGCTTTACACATCTCCTGCTTTCTCCAGAAGAACAGGAGAGACCAAAATACACCAGATTCCCATGTAAACCTGGATTTTAACCTGCTGTTATCAGTTACATTCAGAATTATTTGCCATGTTTCAGCAACTTAAAGACATTAGAAACATTTAAGTCCTTATCTCCAAAGGGATACTTCTGCAAACCAAAAAGAACCTACCAGTTTTTTCCATGTTTCTCCCTGTCTCTTGTCAGGCGTTGGAAAGACTGTGCGTACAAGCAGGCACGTCCAGGAGAGCGCCAGCAGAGCTGCAGATCCACTGCTCTTACTGTTGTACAAACAGGAGAGGGAGGTAAATCTGCAGCTCCCAGCAGGAAATCTATATCTACTAGACCATAACAGACCCATCTTTGCCCATGTCAGAACAGCACCTGACTGACAGGCAATTTTGTCACACAAAAATGCAGCTAAAGCCTTCGCTTTTAATGGAAATTATCAGCCCTCAGAAGTTGTTTCAGCTCTGGTTTGACACTCAGAGATTCCAAATGGCACACCAGAGGAAAAGTCTTGCCTGCTGGGAATGAGAAACCTTAGCAGAAGAAAGAGACCATTTTTGGATCTTCCCAGCGGCATTACAGAAATGAGAGTTAAATAATTTACCAACTGAGAGTGCCCAAAAAGTGACTCAAGATTTCTCACCTGCTGCTCAACTTTACCGTCAAGAGCTTCCCAGCCTTAGATTGCCAAATCTTTCCTCAGCTCACATTCCCTCCTGGCACACTGCGTGGTTCTGGTTTCTGCCAACCCTCACCCCCTCCCTCTGCTCCAGGCAACAGATCCCACCTCGCAGCTCCCTGAGGATCCTCACCCCCTTTAGATCTCTACCTCGAAGTGAAAAAATGTAGATAGTGTCCTTACACACAAAGCCAGCCACCACAACTGAAGGGTGAATATCTTATCACTGCAAGCCTTGAAACCAAGATCAGAGATTTTTCTAAAGCTGCACTTAGTGCCACAGAGGCACTACAGGATGGCACCCTGTGGCCTGTGTCAGCTCAGCAATACCCTAAGTCACCCTTTGGAACCACAAGTCACCCTTTGGAACCACAAGTGTTTCCAGAAGTTACCACAAGAGAAGAGCTGCTTGTTGCTCAGCTCAGCTTCCAATTTCATTATCTCCCTGTCTATACTAAGGGATTGAATACCACCAGCTGAAGACCTGATGGGTAAGGAAACCCCCTTTCCTAATCATTTTGGAAACCGTAACTCAGACCCAATCCACCAGCACTAATACCAGGATATTTACACTGCTTTCCCAGAAGACAAGAAAGAGGTAAGAGAGGAACATCTGAAAGGCATTAACAGCTTTGTCTCTAAAGGTTTTTAACACCTCTGTCAAGCAGCAGCAGAATAACCACTCTGAACATACGAGCAACTACCAGCAACTCAGAACCATTTCCACACAAGGCAACTCATCCAGCACCTGGGAACTCCAGCCTTGCCGCCGATCCCTGAGGACTGCAGGGAGTGCAGAAGGTTTCTTGCCGTGGCCTCCGGCTGGGACTCTGCGAGCTGCTGAAGGGCTGCCTGTAGGGCTCTGCGGGACGCTGCATCCCTGCAGTGACAAAGTGAGCATCACAAACCTGCCAACATCACACAGAGCACTCTGTGTGGAGATAGTAACTATTTTATCCTTTCTGTTCCAAAAACTGGAAAAGTTTCTGGCAGAAAGCTCCATTCCCTTCCACAAGCAACAGCAGTTATGTGGAAGCTCCCCAGCATGTTGCAGAAGAAAACAGGTTCTGAACAGCTCCTCTGCAAGAGACCATGATTTAATCCCATCTAGAAGTGTCTAAAAGGCATCTAAAAGACACCTCAGTCTTGCTTCACAAGGACATGGGTGTTCATTCTTGCAAACTGAACCACAGGACAAAAGTTTTCATTTCAAAATTAAAGGTGAAATGCAAGGCAAGTGTTGCAAAACTTTCTAATGTCAAACCTACCCTGAGAGCCTAATTACAAGATGACCCCGTTCAGTGTCACACACATCTCTGTGACATTGCACACTAACATTTCCAGATGCTCCAGAACAGTCTAACTAATAAACATGTAAATACTGATAGATGAAATCATACAGCCTTTCCACATCAATTTACTCACCGGTATCGATGCAGAGTAAGGCAGAAGAGTTTGCAAAGGCCTTTCACTGCACCCTCTGGAAGATCTGTAACAATATATTTTAAAATATTTCTTCATAAATTGATGAGCTCTTAATCTTTAACACAAACACAATTCACTCCACAACTGAAATCACTAAACTGCTCACATCACATCTTTGAAACTGCTTGCAAGTAAAAGTTCCCTCTTTTTGTATGTTTTATGCATAATTTTAAAAATAATGGCAAAAATTGGAACACGTGGAATACAGCCACCTTCAGAAAATAAAAGAAATAAGAAAGTTTTAAAAATTTGCTTCGGCTGTTTTATTAAAACCACTTGAAATTTTCTACACTTCTCTCCCTAGTCATGTATCTGAATATTCCATGAGAATTGAAAAAACAGGCTGAGTCAGGAGAGAAACAGGCAACTGAAACACTAATGAAGAACTAATACACACAGTGCTACAACTACTGACTGGAAAAAGCACATGTGCCAAAAACCAGGGTTCTGTGCTACCTACAAACTCCACACTTGGAATTAACGCTGCCAGCATCCCCCCGCCCCAAAAACATCCCTCACGCAGCCCTTGAAACAAAACATTTTAACATTTTCCTCCACCCTGGTAAGCAGGACAATGTCCCCCAAGCTCTTACCTTTCCCAGAAATGCATTTTCCCAGCTCACTGAGGATCTCTCTCCGTTCCTTCACGCTGGCTGTAGTTACTTTTACCGCGAAGCGCTTCAGTGTGTCAGAAATCTGAAACCACAAAGAGGAAACAACATCAGACTGCCTTTGATATCAACCCACAGAACACAAACCAGGCAAGCAGAACATGCCATCTGCTGCCACATGACCTCTCAGTGCCCAAATGTTGGGCATCCATGGTCTCATCTGCCAGGGAAGGGTCACTGTGCATCACACACCATGAAACTCTGTCTCCTTGGCTGAAGGATGACTGCTCTCTGTTTGCTAACCTGTCCCCTGGCACAGTGCTCATGCTCTGTAAGAGACACCCCTCTAAAATAACACAAAGTAAAAGCTAACACCAATAACCTGGAGCACAGGACCTTTGAAAGCAAAAAATAATGCACTTCAAGAACTCAAAGGAGCTTTTCCATGTACGTTATAGCCCAAAGCCCATGCAGCCCTGAAGAGGGACTCCAAACTGCAGACAACCCAGGGTGACTGTAACTGCCCATCCTGAAAAGCTGACCTGTGGTTCCAGGTCTCAGTAGTTGTGAAATTCTGTACTGGCATTTCCTCTTTTCCAAAATTAACAAGCACATTGCAAGGATTTTGTAAGATGGACTTGTCAGATTAGAAAAGGTTGTGCCTCGCTACCAAGTTCCTCCACGTACCATCAGCCGTGTCCAAGGATACCCAAGCAAAACAAAAATCACATCACACAACCCAAAGGGTTTTTTATGCCTGTGTTAATGTGTGCTGAGATCTGCTGGAGGGAGGGGACTGAGAGCACTCACCTCTGCGTTTACAGAAACCAAAACAGAGCTCTCCAGGAAGGGCTTTTGAAATCCCGCTCTTAAATTCAGCCACTTTATATCTTAACAATAATCATCATCTTTTGGAAGGGCAGCAAATGAGCATGTCTTTAGAAACTCATCAAAACTGTTCCTTCTCCCTTCAGTCTTTTTCAAAGAGCTTCTCAAGAACTGCTTTCAGTGAAGCTTTTTGCTGACATGTTGAAAGGTTAATCCTGCTCAGCAACTACCTGGGATTTAGGGACCATCCACACCTCCCTGAGCCTGTGACCACTTCATGCCCCCAGCTCTCCTTAAAACTGGCTGGAAGCAGGGCTGCACCCCTGAACAGCAAGGACTGGGTCAAGCTGTGGAGGACAACCAACAACCGACAGAACCAGAAGCCTTTAAGGAGCTGCTCTGCCCTCAAACCTTCCAATACAGGAGTTCATCATATGCAAACTCAAACCAAGCTCCACTTACTCAAGCTGCTTAATCACAAGCAGGCAGGCAGATGTACAGACAGGAAAAACGTGTTTAAAATCTCTCAACAGTCTAGAAACTGAAATTATAAATTATGTATAACACTACAGGACTTCCCCAGCATCTCAGTGACTTACAGAACCTGCACAAACCCCGACTCCCCAGTCTCCAGGCAAGAGCAGCTGGGACAGGCTACACCTATTTACTTTTTCCTTTTATTGGAACGTTTATGTACACACGCATACAAAGCCAGCCTACAAGCAACGCTGCTGCAAGCAAACAGAGAGAACAAAAAGGTAATATAACAAAACAAGTTAGGAAGACCTAAGTTGAGAAGACCGGGGTTTGCCTTGGGAACACCCCAAGCCCATCAGGGTTAAACAGGCGGTCCCGGGCACGGGAAGCGGGCACACCGGGCTCCCCCGGCGGGGCGGTGTGAACCAGGGGAGAACGGCGGGCCCGCCGAGCCCGGCAGCCACACAGGGTTCGCAGCCGGGCGTTGACCGGGACGGTAACAGCCGCCCCCCGCTCCTCTCCGGCCCGGCCCCGCGGCCGCGGGCGGGCCCTTCCCGCGGGCCGGGCACAGCGCGGTGCGGGCCCGCCCCGGCGGACACGGCCCCGGGCGGCCGCGGGCGCATACC